>NC_051073.1:28850291-29168148 GCF_004664715.2 Peromyscus leucopus
TTAATGAAGTCAGTATTAATCTGATGCCTCACATAGAGAAAGTCATATCCAATATAAGGAAGCTAAAATCCTGAAATCAAGTCCTCCTCACATGTAATATATCTCCTCACTTTCCAACTACTGAGAAGTCTCAATCTCTAATCAATGCTATATGTTTATCTAAATATCTATATCAAGAGTAAAAGATACTTAAATAGTGTTCCAGTCAGTCACAAATTTTTTCCAATTCTTTTTCATCTCTGAATTAATAAAACATTGCTAGTTGTCTACTTTCAGCATATGATGAGGAACAAGCAGGATAGATGTTCTATACCCAAAAGTCAAATGTAAACAAATGGAATTTGGTTTCCTTCCAAGTCAAAAATCTACTAGTCTAATTTCGTGTGTGTGGTGTGTGTGTGTATGTGTGTGGTATGTGTGTGTGTGTGTTGTGTGTGTGTGTGTGTGTGTTGTGTGTGTGTGGTATGTGTGTGTGTTGTGTGTGTATGTGGAATTTGTGTGTGTTGTGTGTGTGTGTGTGTTATGTGTGTGGTGTATGTATGTTAGTTCTTTCAGAGTATGAAAATCATGATTTTATTATAGAGACTATCCTCCTGCCACTCCTCCAAGGTCTAGTGCTTTATCACTATCCATGACTTTTTTTCTTTTTTTCTTTTTGCCTCTTTTATAACACAGAACAAAACAAACAATTACAATGGTTCAAGACCAATTTATGCTGCACAAGTAATATTGGATATGTGCACTTAGTAGAGCAACCTGGTCCTACATTCTTTGCTAAAACTGACTTCCTCTCTCAGAAGCTAAAAATTGTCAATATCTCCATGACTTGGTGTGTTACCACTTTCCTAACTCTCCTCATGCAGGAATGTGGTACAAACTAGG
The DNA here is from genome assembly GCF_004664715.2 of Peromyscus leucopus. Lineage (NCBI taxonomy): Eukaryota > Metazoa > Chordata > Mammalia > Rodentia > Cricetidae > Peromyscus > Peromyscus leucopus. The sequence continues at coordinate 28,851,174 of NC_051073.1, forward strand.
GTTTTACAAATTTTGTTCATGCTATTATTATCACTGTTTGTTCATATGTTTGTGTGCATTGCTGTCTAAAAGATACTATTTCCTTACAATCATCCACTGCCTATGGCTCTCACAGTCTTTCTGTTCCCTCCTCAGTATTAATCTCTTAAACTGGCAGTGGGGTACAATGTAAATCTTCCCTTTAGTGCTGGACATTCTGCTTTTTCTTACTCTCTGCATCTTGTTCAGTTGTGTGTCTCTGTGTTAATCACTATATATTTTAAAGAGAAACTTCTTAAGTAGGGGTTGAGAGATTAATTTGTCTGTGGGTATTTTCTTAAGCCATTTCAGTTTGTATAACACTGTGTCATTTAACAGAAAAAGAGTAGCAGGATCTCTCTATGGCTTATGACCTTGGTTCTTGCTCCAATAAAGGTAACATGCATGGAATTTATCTTGTGGACTATTCCCTAAATTTAATCATAATATCTTGGTTACCTCCGTGTTTGTGCCACAGTATCATCAGTAGGTATGTCTTACCAGGCCAGACATTATTTATTTCTAACAGTTCACAATTGAGTTTGATTGATGATTTTTTTCTTTTTTATGCTGATAGAGTGCATAACACCATTTAGCATTCTGAAAAATTGTGAATAGAGATGAAGAAGCCATGTTAATATCCGCATAATTTCCCCATGTTCTATGACCCATCTATTTTCAATCTAAAGCAATAGAGTCCTCAATCCAATTTGTGGAGGATAAACAATCACAATGACAGTAGTCTGTAATATTTGTAGCTCTAAGAGATTTTACTACCCAATAACTCCAAAGGAAGTTACCAATTCCTAGCACTTGGTTTTTTATTTCTTAACCTCTGTAATCTAGGGAGACATTGTCACCCTCTTATGAGATAATTCCATTTCAACTCCTTTTATGTTGGCATGTGTGTGTGTGTGTGTGTGTATGTGTGTGTGTGTGTGTGTACATATATATGAGACGGAGGGAGAGAGAGACACAGAGAGACAGAGAGCACTTCTGCAGTAGAAGGTTCTCTATGCGTTTTTTTTTTTTTTTTTTGGAAGGTTATAAAGATGTTTATAACTTTCCATATTTTATTCTCTATCCTGACTTCTGTTCAACCATCCTAGTTATATTCTTCTATTTCTGTTATTATAACACTTTATGCCAGTGTGTTCCATGCCATCTTCATTGTATGATCCTCTTCATGGTCCTTTACTTCATAGTCCTGTAATTATTCTAAGTTAAGCACACATATCTAAAGTTTCAATGCTAGTATCTGCAGACAAGAGAAGTCATATAATTATGTTTGTATTTGTCAGTTAGATATGCCATTCAAACTGATTATTTCAAACTCCATACACTTACTTTTGAGTCAAAATTTCATTTTCCTTAATGTCTGATATTGTGGGATGTTTTGATCGCCCTCTGTCTCTCTGGAGACTGCCAGTGAAGTTTGCTTTGAATCAATGGATGGGGCTAGCTTCTAGCTGACCAAAATTAGCCATAGATGTTTTGGAGGACTAAGGACATGTAGAACAACACAGGAAGTAGTAGGTAGAGCTTTAGAGAGTTTCTAGGCCTTTTGTATTAAGGAAAGAGAGAGAGAGGAGGTCACTCATTGCTTCTTCTGCTATTTCTCTGATTAATCAGGTTCTTACCTTGATATCTGACTCTCATTTTTTTTGTTTTGTTTTGTTTTTCGTTTTTTGTTTTTTCAAGACAAGGTTTCTCTGTATAGCTTTGCGTCTTTCCTGGAACTCGCTTTGGCAACCAGGCTGGCCTTGAACCCACAGAGATCCACCTGGGTCTGCCTCCCAAGTGCTGGGATTAAATGATGTATTGTGTAAATATAGAACATTTTTTATTATCCAATCAGTCGAAGGTCATCTAAGATGTTTTCATTTCCTTTCTAGTGTTAATAGAGCAGCAATGATCACAGATGAGAAGATATCTGTAGTGTAGGATATGGATTTCTTTGGTAGATACCCAACAGGGTTATAGCAAGATTTTATGTTAGATTTATTTTTAGTTTTTTGTATAATCTCCACACTTTTCCCCATAATGCATGCAACAGTTTTCACTTCCAACATCAGTGAATAAGTGTTCCACTTTCCCCATATGCATGCTGGCAATTGTCATAGTTTTATTTTCCTCAGCCAACCTGACTAGTGTGTGATGACATCTCAAAGGAGTTTTAATTTGTAATTACATGATAGCTAAACATGTGGAATATTTTTTTAATTATTTTTATCCATTTATATTTTATCTTTGAGAAATCTCTCTTTACTTCCTAGCCTCATTTTTAATTGGGTTGTTTGTTTTCTTGACATTTATTTATTTTTAGTTTTTCAAGTATTCTAAATATTAGATCATTCTGGGAAGCTATTTTATATTCTTAACATGAAATAGTTCTTCTTATCAATAATTTCTTAAGAGACAGGTGAATTTATATATGAAAAAGAACACTTCACATATAATGATATATTTTTAAAAAGCAGTTTTTATAGTTGATTATAAATAATATGCTATTTTATTACTAAAATAATAATGGTAGTGGTTTTAATCATTATAACATTATCTTTTTTCTATAAAATGATATAATTAATTTTCTTGAATTGGATATCATTCATGCTAAGCTCCCAAAGAATAGGTCACTTGAACAGTAATTTATTTTCTTATAATTTAGAAACCTAAATATTTCATTTCAAAGTGCTTCATTATTTGTTTTCTTCTGTGCTCATTTTGTGGGTTATACATGAGTATATTTATGTTCTGTAGATATTTTTTGCTGTGTTGGATCATTTCTGTATATATTTTTGTGAGACAGTCATTGGTAAGTACTCATAATTTCCATCACTTCTATAAATGACACACAAATCTTTAAATATTTATTTAGTAACTCAGTTTTATACGTATATAATGTGGACTGCATGAATTATGTGCAGAGTGTACCTGAAGATTCTTATAAAGGACCGAAGAGAAGTTCAGAAACCTGGAACTGGGGCAAAGGTAATTGTGAGCAATCCATGCTAATACCTAAGCTGAACTCAGTTCCTTAGCCAGAGCAGTGTGTGCTCTTAACCTCTGAATTTTCTTTCTAGACCCTTTAAGTTTTAATTTACAAATAATAAAAATTCATTCTGTCAGAAAAATTAAGTTAAGAGTTCTTTAGCAAGTGATGATTAATGTGTAAATAATTCCTCGTTTCAAAGGTAATGGGCCATTAACAGAATTGTTAATCATTGGAGGAAAAATATGTTATGATGAGTAGGAAGGAAAATAGTGTTAAGGAAATGGATTTTCCATTCTGAATAAATGAAATTGTAACAACAAAATTGTTATAGCCAGAGATTCAGACATTGAATTCATAAGTACTGTTTTGGAGGCTTAGGGATCAGCACATCTACCTTGCCACTATTTTAGATTTTTATTCTGTATTTAAAGTCTGTACAGTGCTCAAATCTCAAGATATGAAGCTATGGATGTAGCATGAATCTTATTTGGTTTTAATAATAAAACTCAGAGTCAGATATAGGGATAAATTCTGAAAGATCAGAGAGACAAAGGAACAATCCATAGCCACCTCTCACCAACTCCTCAACTGGAAGGACTGAGTTCCTGTCTCCTCCTACCTTATAGTCCTTTCTCTGCCCAGTCATATCACTTTCTGTCTCAACCTTTCTAGTCCTGGAACTAAAGGCGTGTGTGTCTCCCAATTACTGGGAGCAAAGGCCTGAGATCGCAAGTGCTGGGATTAAAGGTTTATGCCACTACTGCCTGGCCTCTATTACTAACTAGTGACTGAATTTGTCCTCTGATCTACAGGCAAGCTTTATTTGTTAGATCATACACAAAATACTACCATATTTCCCATTTGTCTAAAATTAAAAAATAAAAGATTATAACTAGTATAAGAAAAACTATATAAAATAGGTACAATAACTAATTATTGTATTATGTAATTATATAGGCAATAATTACATTAATAATGTCTAGTCCATTAACACTTGACAAATTCAGAGAAAATACTTCATTATTTATCCTATTTTTGTGAGTCCAAAGTGTTGTACCTAATTCATTTTTTATCCTAACTTGTATTACCATCAAAAGCAACTATTGAGCTCTCTTAAACTTAAACACTTTATACATCTTTAGTAAGTTTCTTTTCTGAATTTGTTAACAAGGAAAATTATAACTAAAACTATCTAGACATCAACTACATCAGAGACCCTGAGAAAGAAATAAAATTAAGTGAGTAAGCAGGAAACGCAAGCAAACTACTTCCCAAAAAATGTGAAAAATAACAGAAACTACCTATATAGTAACCCAATGTTTCTCTGTAATGTTGTCATATCCATCTTTGGCCTATAGGCCTAGAATATCTAACAGACTTATCTGTGAAGCAGGATTTTCTGAAGGGCTGTCCTACCTTTTCTTGACAAAGTTCAGCATTCCTTTCTTTTGTGTCCTGCTTGTCCCATTTATACAGGATACTGTCAGGAGTCCAGGCAAGGACTTTTTTTTTTTTTTTTTTTTTTTTTTTTTGCTAGTGGCTATCATCTGCAACAAAGAAAGTAAACTCCTTATGGAATTTCTGTGATGCCTATTATCTTCTCTGGAGTAGATTGGTGCTACCAGGAGCAGGCATGTCTCATTGTTAAAAACAAAAACAAAACAAACAAACAAACAAAAACCTATGTTATTGAAACAACTTAAATACCATATACTGTAGACCTCTAAAGTGTTTGGAAACAACCTGTCTATCCAAAATGTATTTCTGTTTGACCTTGAAAACAGAGTATAATATGACTATAAGTTTGATTGTAAAGACTAACTACTAAATTGCATTTCTTTATAAACTAATTAGTTTGTAATGATAACTTTCAAGAACTAGAAATTTGCATTACACTGTTAAATATGTTGTATAGGTACAATCCTTGAACAGGATTAAAAATATATGTATATTATATTCTAATAAAATTAATCTCAAATTTGTATCAGTATACAAAATTTGTATACAATATACAAAAATCCAATCTAATATAAAATATTTAAAACTAGCTAGTGTGGTAGAGATTCTGGCTGTGTATACCTAGGGTCTGTGCCAGTGGATGCAAAGCCACAGGCAAGTGGCTTTTTCATGACTTCATGTCCCACAACATTTGTCTTTAAAAATATGAGTTAAATCACTCAATATTATCTATTCTATTTTATCCATTTCCTTTTCAACTTTACCATATTCTGTTGGATTTATGCGAAATCAGTAATATCCTGGATTTGTTTAAATTTTCTCCATATCTTTCGTCATCTTCACTTCTTTTTTGTGTTAAAAATATGGCACTTCTTTTGAGATCACTACCTCCTCTCAATCCATCTTGAGTAATGTCACTAATTAAAACAGTTTTAGACCATTTTTGTCTCTCTTGGGCAAGCAAACACTATGAGTTTGGAAAATGCACATAGCAATTATATTACCTCATAACATTTCTTTCACTAATCCATCCATTCTGGTGTAGTCCCCTCATTACTCTCAATTATTTTACTACTTAATTTCATAGACTCATTCCAACACTGTTGCTGTTTAAATTCTTGGTAACTGAATATTTAATAAGCATGCAGATGATCTTTCCAGAGGAAGATTCTCAGGACTGTTAATTTTTATCTATCAAAGATATGTATAACAGGCTTTCTCAATCACTTATTTGTAGATCCACAAGCAGAAATTATTAGTCCTAATCATAACAAACCCTCAGTGATTTTAATGTTTAACATACAACTCACTGATTAGAACTCATCTTAGGTTAATTCACTTTCTTCAATGTTAAGTCTATGAAAGTTGTTGTACTTTATCATGACCATCATTTCCCCTTATGCTTTTAGCTGTCAGGTTTAAAGATTATAGGAATTTATTTATAAATACCATTTTTATATTAAAATGTGCTTTTATTTCATTCTAAATGGATATGTTATATTTCTTGTCACTCTAATGGTGTGACTGGTAACACACTTAAGAAGGAAAAAAGTACTTCATTCATAGTTTTGATCCATCCTATTATGGAGGATGTCAGATCATGAAAATTAGAAACAGAGAAATGTTGAGACCAGGCACTAGGCATACCATTCAAGGGGAATGCATTAGTGTCCCACATTTTCCATCTAGACACCACATACTAAATTATCATGACAAATGAGTTCGTGTTCAACAGAGAAGTTTGTAAGAGGTACATCCCACAAAAACCATAATAAATAATAAAAGCAGAATTCTGGCTGAATCTAGCAGTTGGTTTTCCATGATTTACCTCCAGAGACTGCTCATTGAAAATATGTCAGATAGTTTTATTTTACAAAGATGACATATATGTTGATAATAGACCTTAAAGAGGTTTTCACGGGTTTTTATATTCTACCTGTATAAACCCTTAAGTGTTTTTAATTTATTCTGTTAAGTTTGTTATAATCTAACCATCTTTTGAAATATACAGAATTCCAGTAAATCAACTTGTCAATGCTTACCATGATTTCTATCGTTACTGCTTAGGATTTGGCGAAAATTATTTTTGTTTTTTATTTGAAATTATGTTTAATTTTTTATTTATAAAAAATTATTGCCTCTCAAGTGGAGGTAATCATTTTTGACCAAGGCAATATTTTTTTATCGATATTCAATATGGACTATTAACAAATGTTAGATTTTAGCTATTAATACTGTAATTTTAATGTCATTATTTTAATTAATACAGTTTATTTATTATTTTCATTACTTAATAGAAAGTTTGAGGATGCTTATTTGAAATGTAACATAATAGTTTATGTTTGCTTCTAATATGGGTAGTCTAACAAGATGCAACATACTGGCAAACTGTGGGCTTAACAACTCAAATTCAATATCTTAGAGCTCAGGATGTTAGACTTCCAAGATCAACTTGCAGGCAGTTTTGGTTTCCTCTGAGGCTTCTCTTCCAGGTTTGTTGATTCTTTTGTTACTTCTTTCTTTTGCCTCATTCTGTGCATATATTTACCTGCAACCTCAGTGTGTCTATTTTGTGAGGTCAATGATCACATTTGATGATAGCACACCAATGAGCCTTTGTTTCATTTTCAATGGATCATTAAAAGCTCTCTGTCTGAATATCATGTCTTTTTGAAGTTAACGGTGTTAGAGCATCTACATGAATTTTATATGAAGAAAATTCAGCGTAGAACAAAATGTGTTACATGTGTCCTAACATGGTCAATTCTTACAAAAACAAAACAAAATTAATTACTTATTAACTTGAGGTCAAAACTGATTAATCGTTGTTGCTCATCTAAAAGTGGATCGATATCCAAAGAAACCTCAGCATGCTGTCCACCATCTGTTCTACTAAATCATTAAAACATTCTTGGATTCTTTATTGTTTGCATAAAAAGATAACCACTTTTTCTATGTTTTATTATATATAGCATACATCAATTAGTAGAACTTTTTGAATTTAATTAGATACAAATGTTTTCACTAAGTCTGTCTCTGGCCCTTGTTAGATTAGAACTTATTCTATATCTTCTTCAATTATCATCACATGTTTTCAAGCATCCATCAAATATTTGTCACTATTGTGGTAATTCTTATTTCTTCCTCCACAGTAATATCATAAAATCGAATATGATATCCTTATGCTGAAATGCCTCTGAATAGTATATGATAAAACAGAATAGTACCCATCATTCTCCAAAAGCATAAATACAGATATTTCTTTATTAAAATTACAGAATCAAATAAGGAGCACAGGAAGTATTGGGAAAGACACTCGCTTCACAAACTTTAACCAAGTACAGTGACTTGATATATCAAAATGTTTTTTTTCCTCAGATCTTTCATGATGAAACATTTATTCTATTTTATTTTATTATATTTTATTTGGTTTTTCGAGACAGAGGTTCTCTGTGTCGTTTTAGTGCCTGTCTTGGATCTTTCTCTGTAAACCAGGCTGGACTTGAACTCACAGAGATCCCCCTGGCTCTGCTTCTCAAGTGCTGAGATTAAAGATGTGCACCACTAATTGTTCCCATATGCTATTGGTCCTTGAATTTATATTTCCATAAGGAAATACATTCAATCTGATATGATATTCTTTGTAAAGCTTTAGATCACAGTTCTTGTCCTCTTTTGGCTGCTTCTGTTGTTCTTGCTGTCTGTCCTACAACCTCTATCACCTGCTACTGTTATTTTTCTTCAGTCAGACACCCTCCTGTTCTTTCCTAAGGAATGAAAATTCAGCATATCACAGCCTATTTCCTTCCTTTTAGCACAAACATCATGGCCACTAATGGATAACGGAGATGTCTTTATTTTTACTTCATCCTTTAATGCATTGCATGTGGTCCCTATTTCTATGACTACACTGAAGGACAGTTTGCTTCAACTACTAATGAATTCCTCATCAATATATCCAATCCCTGGGTTTTGTTTTCATCCTCCTTAATCCTAGTGCAGAATTTGGCACCGTTGAATAAACTCTTGAAAATCTTCTCTTTCACTTTAGAAAATGTAACCTTGGTGTTTCTTTGTGTTTGTCTCACTTTTAATTCTGCATATTCTCCTGCTTCCCTGCAGAATGGATTTTCAAAAGCTTTTTTATGCATTTGGCAATTATTACACTATAAATTCTAAAGAATAATCTTATTTCTTACAAAGATTTAAATTAGTACCAACTGAAAGAAATACAATTCACTGCAAGTATTAGATGGATGCATTTGTTTATTTCATTATTTTGAGCAGATGCATAACTTAAAACAGACAAAATGAGAATATTGAATTTAATGATATGTTTAGATTCTTTGTGAAAACCATATTTATATTTCTAGATATAAATTACACTCTTCTCTTTTCTTTTAAGTAGTAGCTCAAATTAGTAATAAAATAATTTATTTTTCCAAACTACCCTTCCTTATACTATGTACAATATGTGTATTAACTTCTTCCAATATATACATTCAATTATATATGTGTATATATATATATATATATATATATAATGCTTATTAGTTTTGAGCTTAAATAAGACAGAAGTTACAGTAATAAACATTCAAAATTTCATTCTTTAATGTGAATTGATGTTGCCATGAAATTTTTTTTCAGATAAATAAGTTCAACAAATACATATCTGGTACATAAGAGCTCATGAATTTGAAGAAGAAAAATATAAGCAGAAATACATGATAGTATATGCCAAAGGAATTTTGTTTCATACAATTTTTAACTAAAACCTTCAGGAATTAATGTAACTTCACATTTTGTAGAAGTGCAGATTGTGGAAGAACTCCTGAATAAATTGTGTTTTCATCTTTGTTTGAAGATGAAAATGAGAAGAAAATAATACCAGTTGATGTCAGGGAGCTGTAGGAAGTACAATTCATGTCTAGCTTTAGAAATATGGGCAAATAATTAAGTATGAAAATGAGTGTTCAGGTTTCGCATCTGACTCATTAGGGATCATTTTTTTTAGTACTGTAATAAAGGAGACTGTAAAAGAAGCAAGACTGGAGATGATAGGTATATGCTTACTTTTGAGACATTCAGGTGAGAAGATTATGGAATGATCTATGAATCAATTCCAACATTCTTCTTACATTGAGAAGTCACAAAATTTAGCAACTAAAGAACATGATACCAGATACCAGAAAAGAAAGACCACAATATGCAAATATCAATGGATAAATAATTTCAAGGGGGAACAACTGAGGCAACTGCAATTTCTCTAAAGAGGTTGACAGAATAATGATTTATTTGTTTTTCAACCAGCAACAATTTATAGGGGTTAGAAATTGTTCTATTTAAGACTGTGGTAAACACAACTAAGGCTGTGCTTGTTATTTTAGTTGTTAACAGCAACGTATGGATAATATTAGTATGTACTCATGCATTGGATGCTGCAAAAAAGAAAAAGAATAGGGAAGTTAACATAGATACCTGATAATTATCTTTTAATAAAATGTTTCAAAGAAAGTAATTTTTTTGTAAATTTCCCACCACCTCCAGATCAGGGCCACCCACGAGGACTGAGATCAACCTGATAGACTCAGTCCAGGCAGGTCCAGTTCCCTCCTCCCAGATTGAGTCAAGTGTCCCTGTATAAGTCCCAGGTTTCAAACAGCTATCTCATGCAGTGAGCCCAGGACTTGGTACCACTGCCTAGAAGCCTCCCAAACAGATCAAGCCAATCAACTGTCTCACCTATTCAGAGGGCCTGATCCAGTTGGGGGCCCCTCAGCCTTTGGTTCATGCATATGTTTACGTGTGCATAAAAGCATGCAGTGGCAATTAAAGAAAAAAAGATGCCATATGTTTTAGGGGAAATAAGGAATAGTAAGTAGGTGAGAAGGTTTGATGGGAGGAGCATGGAGAAATGGAATAATTCTATTTTCTCAATAATAAGAAAAATAAATAAAACTATGACAGACTAAAATATTGTGTTTTCTTTCTCTTTTATGGTATTAAAAAGCAATCGCCTTTTCAAAAAGAAAAACAAGGTTCTGCATGCTGTACTATTACTACTTCCCTGATCTCATTCTCCCAGTATTTGGCCTCTTTATCACTCCCCCTGAGTATGTAGATCTTCTTGATGTTATTTAAATTCTTTAATAGCATTTCCTGTAATAGCCATGCATATGTTTTCCAATGATGAATTACTCACACAAACCTGCCATTTTATCAACCTCTGTTTTAAATCACGTACTATTCTTACTGTTCTATCCTAGAACGGATCTCTGGTCTGGAACTCTTCAGTAAATCAGGTAATGTCCAAGTACTTTATCTTTCCCTCAATAGACTTGACAGTACCATTGTTCCACTTTCACTTTTAACTATCTTTTCCAAACTGTCTTCATGTTAATTTCATTGACATCCATTATGTATCTTTTCCCTTAATTCCATTAGATCCTACCAGTTTACTTTCTTTTGTTCTTGAAAAAAAAGTTAATAGTGAAGAATATATATATAATCATCAGCTTTAAATTTCAAATTAGTGTGTGGACATCACTAGTTATTTATATTGACACATTATTGTCTTTTCATTTCTGAGATTGATATCCTGCTGTTGCTTTCTGAAAAAGAACCATGCTATAACTAAAATATTTTGTGGAAAATATTTTATTCAATTCTCCACTATAGAATATTAATCTCAATTTTTAATTTCCCAGGGCAGTGTTTAGTAGTTAATAGAAATATTTGAACTGGGTTAAAATGTTCATGCCTTTAATACAAACACTTGTAAGGATGAGGCAAGAAGAAAAGCATGAGTCCAGGACTAGCCCAAGCTATAGGGAGAGAGCTTATGTCACATTAAAAAATTAAACAAACATCAAAAAAGTAGTTACCTAGTTGTATATTCAAATTTCAAATTCAATTTCATGTTCTGTATTTATATCATCTGATTGATTGTACAAGTAGCCTACCAATATTAGAATGTTCATTTCATAGATAATTTTATTAATAATTGATTGAAGATAACCATGTTTAATAAATATCTGTAATTATTCTGTTAACATTCTTAATGACTATAGTTAAAATAAATGTATAATATTACATACACAAAATCTTACTTTACTGCCTGATATTTTTAGCATTCTAGATATTCAAATGAATAATTCTGAATCCAATTACTGTAAATCTACTACAAACATACTTGTTGGGAATATTATTTTAAGATGTGTTACTTTTGTTTATGTTTCATTTGTTTAAGTCTGTGAAGCTGTGTTACTGTGCCTGGCTAAAACACCTGATGGTGTAATAAAGAACTGACTAAACAGCCAATGTTAAGGCAGGAGAAAGTCTAGGTGGGGCTGGAAGTCATAAAGAGAAAACATAGGAGAAATCTTGGAGAAAGGAAAGAAAGATCAAAGAGGGTACAAGAGAGAAAGGAGAAGGAATTCACGGGCCAGCTACCAAGCCACCCAGCTACCCAGCCAGACAAGGAGTAAGAAGGAATAAAAGGTGTACAGGAATAGAGAAAGAAAAAAGCCTCAACGTCAAAGATAGACAGGATAATGTAAAATTAAGAAATGATACGTAAATAAAAAAAAAAAAAAAAAAAAAACTAAGAAAAAGTTGGCTAGCAACAAGCCAATCTAAGGCTGAGTATTTATAAGTAAAGAATAAGTCGCAGGGCGATGGTGGCGCACGCCTTCAATCCCAGCACTTGGGAGGCAGAGCCAGGCAGATCTCTGTGAGTTCGAGGACAGCCTGGGTTACCAAGTGAGTTCCAGGAAAGGTGCAAAGCTACACAGAGAAACCCTGTCTCAGAAAACAACAACAACATAAAAAAAAAAGAAGAAAAGAATAAGTCTCCATGGGTGATTTTGGTGGGCCCCCAAAAGAGCAAAAGCAAACAACATGTACTTTACAAATCTTATGTGCATTATGAATACTTATGAATCTAATAAATGAAATCAACACATAATTATCTTTTTTCATTTTTCTTTATTAAGAAATTTTCTACCCACTCCACAAACCACCCACAGATCCCCCCTCCTCCTCCTCCCACCTCCCAGCCCTCTCTCCCAAGCCACCCCACATCCCCAAATCAAGTTTTTCATGGGGAGTCAGCAGAGCCCGGCACTCTGAGCCTAGGCTTAATTATCTTAAAATTCTTGCTTACTCTTGAAACTTAAATCATCTGATATATTTTTATTTAATTCAAAGTATAAAACAATTTGGTAAATTTCTACTGTTACAGATTGTCAATAAAATTAAAAGCATTTTAATATTAAAAGTAAAATTTATAGTTTTAAAATTAAATTATGGATATTAGTATGTTAATTTTCTTTATTTCTACTTTAATTCTCAATACTTATAAGAAATAAATCTTAAATATTTCATAAATACTTATGAAAATTTAGTTATTCCAAAGGAAAAAACAAAATTTAGCATCTGCATAGAATTTGCTTGTTTCCCTAACACACAAACTTAAAATATTTGGATATAACAATAGATACAGAGCCTTTAGAGTAGAATTATCCAACCTCAGGCTAATGTATAAATAGCATTATGTATTTAGGTTGAAAATAACAAATTGTTTTTATAACCATTACTGAAAAAGTTACTTTTTTGGCACCAGTTTTTACAGGAATTTGCTTCAGTTTCCCCTTTTAAAATTTATTTTATTTTAATATTGTGATAAGGGTTCTTTCTATATAGTTCCAGCTCTCATGGATCTTGCTATATAGACCTGTCCTTAAACTCACAAAACTCCACCTCATTCTGCCGTCTCAGTGATGGGATGAAAATGAGCACCTCCAGGTACAGATACGATTTTGTCTTTAAACTGAGAATTAAACATATCCTAGCTTCTTCTTCTCATAGAAGCCACTGATTGCTCTTCAGGCAAGAATGAGATCTTGTGAAGTTTCCCTATCCACTTTTCACATAAGCTGGTGTTGTCGTTACTCATATTGTCTCCGTATTGTGGAGACTTCATGATTACAACTTCCCTGTTGTGTCTTGAAGAAGAAACTATGTAGCATCAGGAATATTTATCTTCTTGTTTTTATGAACTTTGCACCTCCTTTTCTGTGATTTCCCTGAGAATTGGACGTAGTTGTTGTGTTGTGATTATTTTGAAAGGGGCTGTGTACTCACTGGGCACTTCTTGTCTCTAATTTGTGAACTTGGACATTCCTATAGTATTCCCTATCTATTGGGAAAAGAAGTTATTTTATTTAGGAATGTGAGCTGCTCTTACATGTGAATAAAATGGTAAGTATTTGTAATACAGTTAGAAATTATTTTGGTTAGGAAAATGGCAATAATAGATTCTCCTCTATGCTATGTAGCCTCTCCAGCTATTATTATTTGCCTAAAATTAGAGTACCAGGTATGTATTCTCATCAATGGAGTGGATATTAAATCTATTTAAATAATTTTTGCTTATTGTCCAGATAAAAATGAAACTATTGCATCATTCAAATATCATTCATTATTGTACTTTGTTAATCTTCAAGTTGGGTAGGAATATATATTGTATTTTTGCCTTGAGGTGGTCTTCAGAGAAAAGGCTCCAAAGTCAGTTTCATTTTGATTTTTCCAAATCTTATATGCAAAGTACGTGGTTTAGTCAGTAATAGAGTCATAACTTCAAGTCTGGGAGGCAGTCAAGGACAATTGCAATAGCACATTTCTTGTAGGAGTCTCTTGGACAAAGAAATTGAAAGGGCATATCCCGTGTCTACCAGCAGAGTTTTCTTAAGTAGCCTATAGCAATTGTATGGGGATAGTATTATCACCACATATGGTGTACACACACACACACACACACACACACACACACACACACACACACGTATAATTAAAATCATCATAAAGAAATAGAATATTTCCATAATGAAGAAAATAACCTAAAGTTATTTTTCATCAGGGGTTGGTAATAATCTATCAGCTTTTTCCCTTCCACATGAACAAACATTTTATAAAAATAAACATTAATACACAATATTTCCATTTTTTAAGCTCCACTTTTCATTCATGATGAAGTTTTTTCTTCAAGGTATCCAATGGTTGTGCATGCAGTGACAGTCACCATTAAATGATTCTTCCTGATCACTGAGTGGATACATGCAGCACAAAACAATTAGCCCTTCAATCCTTTTTACATTTAGGGTATTAGAATAAATGGCTCTATGAATATTTATGTAAATATCGCCGTGTGGATATGTATTTTCTTTTTTTTTTTTTTGAATAAGTATCTAATAGCAGACACAATTTGTAGCACAGTAATGGCTTTCATGCATTATAATACTGTGGCTTCAACTAGTAAGTTCTGGTAATTATTGAACTTCTCAGGTGAGAAGTTGCTATCCACTGAGGCTAAAGTTATATAGTCATTTTTACTGTTGATAACACTGCCTTTTGTTCACTATATGAATTTGACTAGTAATAAAACACAAATTTTTTTTAATGTAAAATGTCCTATGAAAAGTAATATTTAACTATTCCAGGATTTTCTGTAACTGTGTGAGAAATGCAAAAACGTTTCAAGGATTTACACATTCCAGAAGTAAAACAGAACAAGCAAATACAATTTGATAAAATAGTTATTAAGTAGTGATGTGCCTACAGTGTATCTGTCATATGAATGTAGGATAAAGGAGAGCTTGGGGTTCACGGTACTAAGAAGTGAAGCTCCCAGGTGTTTCCCCAAAGACAAATATGACAGCAGAGTCAGTGGCCTGATAATTGCAGCCTGTGAAGATCAAAGACAGGAACGATAAAATGGGATCATCTCAGTGAGCCGAAGCAGGTCCTTCAGGACAGTGATTGACAAATCGTCCTTCACCTCAGACACATATGGGGAAGATAATGAGGTCACCAGAGAGGGCTAGATAGATTTCTCAGAGTTCTGTATAAAGATTCTGAGACTAGAATTTCCTGGTAGCAATGACTCCAATCCCTATTTAAACTGTAGTGGTTTAGTATATATATTTAATGAATAAAACTATGTGGGATTGAGTAGTACTATTTTGAAATATTTAGACATTTTATTTGTGTGTGAACAAAATAAAAACAAATATGTGCTAATTTGAAATACATTACTTTTATCCCAAGCCCTGTCTGCTGAAGATATGACAAGGGGAAAAATCAGGAAAATGGGTTGACATAGTGACAAGATGAGAGAATATAGATCCTTAATGGATAGAAATCAGTCTGTTTTACATGTTAACGTGTGTGTACTTAAATATTTGTGTTTTGTGTGTATGTGTGTGTGTATGTGAGTGTGTGTGTGTGTAAAATATGGTGAGAAACAGGTAACATATCAATAAATGGTTTCCTCAGATGTGTCTGAGGAGTACTTATTATATTAAGTATTAATATATTAATATAATTAATATATTAATACAATTAATATATTATAAAGTATTATATTAAGATGTCCTTGGAGTACTTATTGAGATAGAAGCTCTGTGACAATTGAAATTGTTTAAGACTGGAAATTTTAGCTCATTTAAGCATGGCAATAAACCAGGCAAAAGTTGGATGGGGAAGATTGTTTAACATAATATAGATATACCACTCATTAGCACAGCAGCTGTGGGTCTCTGAAAAAGATGAATCTAGCAAAAAATTCAGCACAGGTGGGGTGGGATCCGCCACTTATTTATTCAGGAGCTAGTAGAAATAGAGAATTATTATGGAAGGACAATAATTCTTGATGTGGTCCCTGGTAGGTTTGCCATGTTCCATTCACCATTCATGTCCACATGGCAGCAATAGCTGAAATTACTGAATTATCAAAAAAAAATGATATGGTGTTGTGATGTGGTGATCATAGTGATGAAAGAAGTTGCTGGAAGTAAATGGGGTAGATGACCATATTTCATCATATAAAAACACGGGATTCTCAAAAATATATATTTTTAAACAAGTGCAATGGAAAACCTAGAAAACCATAAAAGAGATTGTTTTTCAAGAACACTAGAACATTCTAATAGATTTAAAAAACAACTTTAAAAAGGCAGCTCCTTTAAAA
Source organism: Peromyscus leucopus (assembly GCF_004664715.2). Lineage (NCBI taxonomy): Eukaryota > Metazoa > Chordata > Mammalia > Rodentia > Cricetidae > Peromyscus > Peromyscus leucopus. The sequence continues at coordinate 28,867,673 of NC_051073.1, forward strand.
GAAAGGATTATATTAGAAGAGCCATGCATTATCATAAACAGGTACATAATGGTTGTAGATAGCCTCTTATAGGGAGCATCAATGCTACTCCATTATAACTTGATACCCATGAATCCCTCTCAAATATTTCAGGGGTTGAGACTGTGAGCTAACTTAACAGACTGTACCACCTGAATTAGAGGGCTCACACAAAACCAAGTTTTACTGAAAGTTTCAAGACAGTAAACAATCTAGAGATAAAGTTAAAACATAATGAGTGTGTGGGACAATGAGGAGACCTCCTTCCCTGTTATTGCAGGCCAGACAACATTTATAATGTATTCAGATCATCATTAGATTCCAATTTACATATCACTTAGCAGAATATATTATTTTATGCTGATAGTTTCCAAATATTCTTGTCTCATGATCTATATGTTCTGTTTGTAATCAGTTATTCTAAGTCAGGACTGAATTCATTTCAGGCAAACACATCCTTTGTAAATTATAGTCTTTGTCTGTTTTCCAGAGTGTTCAGATAGTATGTGTACAAACAAAAAAACAAACAAAAAACCATACATACAAAAACAAATCACTAGCCCACCTCCAAACATCTAGTATAAGGAGATCTTAGCACAGTTGTTTCCATTCTTTTCTTCTCTATTAGATATAAGACCACAATTCAACAAATTTTTTTTCTGCCCATGAAATAGTGAAAATGCAATTTTCCTCTCCTCTCTTTCTTTCTTTCTTTCTTTCTTTCTTTCTTTCTTTCTTTCTTTCTTTCTTTCTTTCTTTCTTTCTTTCCTTTCTATATTTTGACAAATGTTTAATAGAAAATTGACATTCATGCATCCCATGGTCTAGCAAAGCAACTTAAATGTGCTATTCAACTTTGAGATATAATAAATGATGTTCTTTTATTTTAATAATATAAATGCATGCATTACCATTGAGCCATGTCAAACATTAATAGTCTATTAATATATGTGTGTCAAAATTGACAGTTAGCAAGATAAGGTCTATCAATTATTAGGCTTTTTCTTTTTATCGCCAGAAAACTAAGTCAAACAAGAATGCTTGTGTTCTTTGATGCTAGAAGAGGATTTATATTAATGCAAATAGAATTTCACTCTTTGCGTAACTGTAAGAATCATTTTTGAATACATTTCATGATAGGAATTTATATTTATATCATCAGAATGTCACAGATAAGATTGTTTAATGCATGAAACAGCAATGATTCACAACTTGTGTCAAAAATAATTCTGATACAAATATGCAAATAACACAGAGAATATAATTTAAAAGATAACCCTGTGGAAAATCATAATTTACTTGAATAAGATCAAATGAATCTTTTATAAATACATGAACTTCATTCAGATACATAAAGAGAACAAATAATTAATTCAGTCCCAGAAACTACATGATGTTAGAAGTGAATTCAATAAATGAAAACACTATAAGCTACAATCATATAACAAGAAACATGCTCATTTAAAACTATAGCATAATCAACCTCACCAATTTTTTTGTCACCTCTTTTAAAAGTATGTTCTGTTGTAATGAATTTAATGTAACTTCCCTAGCAGAATTCATCATATTCAGGATACTGCTTTGAATTTTTAAGTAAATTGCTAATAATTTCTGAGCATTTACAATAAGGCATTATAATGAAAAACTTTTCTTTTTTTTTTCCGAGACAGGGTTTCTCTGTGTAGCTTTGCGCCTCTCCTGCAACTCACTCTGTAGCCCAGGCTGGCCTCAAACTCACAGAGATCTGCCTGCCTCTGCCTCTGGAGTGCTGGAATTAAAGGTGTGCACCACCACCGCCCAGCAAAAACTTTTCTAAACCTTGATACATTTATTGTCTTCTAAAACTAAGTCTACATAGAGCTACTTCTATGGAAATACAGTCAGTCATGAAAATGGAAAGGCACAGTGGAACCCTCCCCTTTCAGGGTAAAGCGATGTTTACTGAGGGTGTTAAGAGAGTAGGGCAATTTTCAGCGGTTGTGTGCCCATCAGTAAGCCCACCAAGCTACAATGTATAGAATTAATGATAAGAAATTAAATGTGTGGCTGTTATTTGCATAGGTAGTGTCCCCACTGGCTAATGCATTTGAATACTTGGTCCATAGCCAGTGCTGCTACTTAAAAAATAGGCAATTTTAAGGAAGGGAAAACGTATTAGTAGGGGCTTTGGAGTTTTGTGAATTAGTTCACTTCCTGTTTCCTTTCTCCCTCCTCCTCTTTGAACTCATTCCCAGCCAGCCTCACATTCTGGCTGCCATGGTTTCATCACTGAGATAGAGAGTGCAACTAAAGGTCAGTCAGCTACACAAACCATCCACCATAAGTTTCCCGGAGTGTTTTATGACAGCAGAAAAGATAAATAAATAAACAGATAAATAAATAAACAGATAAATAAATAAATAAATAAATAAATAAATAAATAAATAAATAAATAAACAGATAAATAAATAAATAAATAAATAAATAAATAAATAAATAAACACAATGGCATCAAGCGATGGAGTCATTCCTGTAGTAAAATGGGCCATGTACCTTTGAGGCTTTTTCCTTATGGGAAGCATTCAGAAGCTTTGAGAACTTGGTCCTGGAGAAGACAATACATGTTTGATGCAGAGCTGGGTAGACAGAAATGTAAGAGAAATGCAAACATTTTGAAAATCACCGTGCAGGTTTATAGGCAGATAATACATTTTTTGGGGTCATTTTTAAAATAAAAGGAGAGAGAAAAACAGAGGAAGATGATTTAATGTGAATTTTGAATGCCAGAGAACTTGAAAACATAAGCCCCTCAAGCAGGGGGAAATACATAAGGACCGTCAATAATTACAGAAAAGGATGGTAGGTCCCATGGAGGCTAGGTCACTGAACCAAAAGTGAACCAGGGTCTTTGGAGCCTGGAGAGACCAAAGAGCCTGACAACATTGCTGAGAGCCATGGGAGTATACAGAAGGTGACAACTAGTATTTGTCAAGGCGACCCACCAGACGTATAAGTCCCTGATGGGGAGTCCCACCTGGCAAAGCTGTGGGGTCACTGGCTGTGGAAACCAGTTGTTTCCTGTCTGTAACTTTCTCAGGTGCCACTGTTATGCCTCCCTAATAAAAACTGCTGTGGGGTGCTTTCCATAGCCCTTTGATGGTGTGTTTAATATCTCCGGACACACATTTAGCTCTGAATTACCATTTAAGCTCATAATTTTGATGAACAGAAATATTACCAGAATATTCTTCTGTATTGACACAGGAAAGTAACAGTATTCTCAGTCTTGAAGACAGCCTTGTGGTGATATTTTACTTGTGCTTTAATAAATAAAGCTTTCCTGGATGTCAGAGAAATAGGAGCAGCCATTATCAGTAAACAAAAAAGTCAGGCAATGGTGGTGGCACATGCCTTTAATCCTATCACTTGGCAGGCAGCAATCTGTCTGGATCTCTGTGAGTTCAAGTCCTCACTGGAAACAGAGCCAGATGTGGTTGGCACACACCTTAAATTCCAACACTAGTTAACCATGGAGGTCTGGATGTCTGTAGAGACAGACAGGCAGTGACAGAGCTGGGCAACAAGAGGAAGAGATGTAGCTGGACAGAGAGAGCAAATCAGATGGCAGGACAGCAAGGCATATTGGTGTGGGTAGACAGGAAGTAACTTGCATTTGGAAGCTGCAGAGTTGGTGGGGTGAGGTTAGCTGTAGCTTTCCCTATTTCCCTGATCTCTCAGGCCTTCACCCCTGTATCTGGCTCCATGTTTTTTATTAAGACCATTTAGAAATTCATCGACACAGCCTTTTGCACATTTTTCAAAGACCTTTGAATTAGTCCAAAACGGATTATGCTGCCCCTACAGAATATACACAAAGACTAATTCCCAGGTATTGTTTATTGCTAAATCAAGGCCAGGCTGTTTACACTACAATTGGCCCCTTGCAGTAGCTCTCTTTCTGCATGTACCTTGAGGGCTCCAGGTTCAGCCAATTGTTTAATGTCCTGGACCCCTCACCAACATAAGCTACGTGCACAGGTAGGTCAGTGACCTTCCTAGCCTAAGAGAAACTTACCTTGTGTTTTGAGAATGGGTAGGGCTCTGAAAATGTAACTTATAATTGTCCAGAGTTTGGCTGTGAAGAGGCAGCAGCAGCGGTGGTGTGGAATGAGATGGCTGTGTAGAGCTATGTGAGAGCTGCTACAGAATGTGAGTGGTGTGTGTGTGTGTGTGTGTGTGTGTGTGTGTGTGTGTGTGTGTGTATGTGTGTTTACGGGCATGTGCACTGACTGAGAGATAAAGAAGAATCATGATAGAAATGTGAGGGAGTGAGTGGGTAAAGGAATTAGTAAAAAGTGAGTGAATAATCTGGAAGAAGTATGTGTGTGAGTGAGTGTGAGAGATAGAGCTGTGTGAAAGAGCTGCTGCTACATAGGGGAGCTGTGCCTAGGAACTGTGCAAAGTGCTGATGGTGAGAGAGATATGTGAATGGGATTTTCATCTATGACTGTGTGAAGATTTATAACTGTATGGAGGCAAGAAAGATGAGGTGGTAGCACACGCCTTTAATCCCAGCACTAGGGAGGCAGAGACAGGCAGATCTCTGTGAGTTTGAGGCCTGCCTGGGCTACCAAGGGAGTCCCAGGAAAGGCGCAAAGCTACACAGAGAAACCCTGTCTTGAAAAATAAAAAAAAAAAAAAAAAAAAAAAAAAAAAGATACATAGAATAAAAATGTATGCAAAAAATGTGTAGCCATATGAAAAGATGTATGTGTGTAAAAATATGTAGCTATGCAGCAGTGTGGAGACAGAAAGAGTCAGAGACGCCTTTTTTATTTTTTTTTAATTTTGGTTTTTCGAGACAGGGTTTCTCTGTGTAGCTTTGCGTCTTTCCTGGAAGTCACTCTATATACCACGCTGGCCTCGAACTCACAGAGATCTGCCTGGCTCTGCCTCCAGAGTGCTGGGATTAAAGGCGTGTGCAACCACTGACCGGGCAGAGACCATTTTTAAGATGAAGAAAAAGAGAAAGTTAACTTCAAGAAGAATTTGTGTTTTCTTATTTCACCAGTCATGGATAGATTAAAACTTATTCCTAATTACCCTCAGATGAAACAGTTTCCTATCCTTTGATACTCTGAAGCATTCATTTTAATACCCTGAGCTGACCCTGGGAGCTGGTCTCCCACAGTCTGAATTGTGGATTATAAACATTAAGGGAGGTACTAGGATTTTGAGAGTCAGAGAAAGAGGATTCCACAGGAAAGATAATATCAATTGACTACACAATACCAAATGATCAGCACTGTCAATGTTCATGTTACATGATACAAATTAAGCAGCTTATATTTAAGGATGTATACAAGTGCACGTATGTGCATGTAACAACTAATGAAAAAGGCCATGGATTTGAAAAGAAACAGGAACAGTTTAATAGCAGAGGATTTAGAGGGAAGAGAGGGAAGGAAAATTAATTATGTTACAATCTCAAACATAAACAAAATATAAATTTTATATTCCTTATAAACCTGAGTTTATTAGTCATTAAAATGTTATTTTCATTCTTTTCCCTTGAATCACCTTTGTGAACTTCCCATATATATTTTTTGTTTGGATATTTTCTCCTTAATTACTTTTCAGATTTAATTATTTATCTGTAAAAGTTACACTGTTCATGATTTTTTCTGTTAAAATTTTAATTTAGAATACTAGTTTGGTATTATTGCATATAATCTGAAATAGTCTGTTAACATTTTCTTTTTTACGATTAATTTCTTGACTTGGTAATTATTAGTATTTTATAATGTATTTGTTTATACCAAGGTATTCTTTTCATGTTCGTATTGTCAGTTTTCTGTCACAATCACTTGTTACATCTATATTTTTGTGATAATTTGCTTACTGAAATTAGAATATGAAATATTTTGTACTTATAAGTAATACTGTAAAACTCTTACAGACACACATGGGTTTTCGTGATGTAGCTAATTTAAGTGCATGTAGCAGAACCAGTGACACCTGTAACAAAGCATGTCAGACCATTAAGGTAATCAGAAAAAGGGCTGACGGAACAGAAAAGCACACTACAACCCAAAGTGTCTTTTCCTATTTCAAAGTTAACTGCTCCGGGTCTCCACAAATGCTGGAGTTGCTAACCTCATTTCTCTCTGCTTAGTGGATCCTGAAAGGCAAGTGCTACCCATCATCTACCAAACATAATGCACCAATTCTTAACGTTTCAGCTTTTATTTAGGATTTGGAGCTGAAATAAAGCTGATGAGAATACTCAATGTCACGCTTTGCTTTCTGGTTCAACATTTTCTTTGTCCATGCTGCCCTGCCTATGTATGGATGTGTAGATAGGAGTAGGGTCACTATCTGTGCATGCAAGTGTGGTGGCCAGAGACTGCAAGTAAGCCCCTAGGTATCCATAAGTCGCTGCTTCTTCTTCCTCTTTTCACCTGGTGTCGGGAACATAGGTCCAAATGTGCCTAGCTTTTACATGGTTATGATGACCATGTAAACAAGTCCTCATGAATGTGTGTCAAACATACCATCCACCTTCCCACCTCCCCAGAGCCCTGAGTTTTCCTCTATGTGTTATATAGTAACTGCCTTAAATCCTCTAAAATTGTATTTTTGGTGATTTCTTTGTCACATTTTATACGTCAGTATGAATGCAATAATTTGTCTCGAATGAGATAACCCCACACTTAAGACAGAATAACTTTGGATAAAGGATTCTAGAAAATATGAGTGTTCATTTCAAATGTTCAACTTTAATTCTCTTTTGATTTTTTTAATTGAAAAGAGATTGTTTTTTCACATAATATATCCTGATGACAGTTTCTCCACCCTCTACTCCTGCTAGTTCCTACACACCCCCTCACCTATCAGGATTCATGCCCTTTCTGCTTCTCATTAGAAAACAAATTGGCTTCTATGGGCTGCTGATAAAATAACATAAGATATAACAAAAGATAACACATTGAAATGGGATAAAATATGAACATAAGAAAAAGGGATGAAGAAAAGGCACAGGCAAAAATGACCCACTAGTTCTCACATCCAGGAACCCCAAAAGAACACTAAACTGGAAGTGATACTATATCCCCAAAGCACTTATAGGGTCAAAAGAGAAAAAATACATAAATAAAATAACAATAAGTTAAAAAAATAAGACTCTGACATGACATTATGAGATGAAGGACCTTGAAAGATGCCATTGAGTTCATTTTGTGTTGGTCATTCACTGCTGGGCATGGGAACCTTAAGAATAGTGTGCTCCCTCAGTCAGAGTCCCTTGAAGTAAACTAAATTTTTACTCTCAAAAGATTACCAGTTGGAGATTGCTTCTGGATTAGCAATGGGGGCATGTGTCCACTTCTTACTTCAGTTCAAAGACTACCTGTGGTAGAGACTCGTGCAGGTCCTGTGTATGCTGCGACAGTCTCTCTGAGTTCATATGTATACCAACCCTCTTGATTTTGTATTCCTTAATGTGCATGACCCTGAATATAACATTACATCATATTAACTATCCCTGTGTTTGAGATTTTAGTGATCTCTTTCATGATATAAATTATCTAAAACATTAAACATTTTTTAAACTTTTGTTCAGGATATAATTCTTTTGTGCAAAATATAATTTCACTATATAAGATGTACTTTCCTTTGGCCTTTAAAATTTATTGCCAGGTTAAGTAGTTGAGCTCTATCTGTAAGACACATTATGAACTATTTAATTGGTATATTACGTCTGTTCCTCTTATTAAATTATATATATATATATATATATATGTATATATATATATATATATATATATAATATATATATATATACATATATATATATATAAAATTTGGACTTACATATCACAAGTTGGTCTTTAATTCATTATGAAACCCACAATAAACTTGAAATTCTGATACTCCTATTACTCTAGTTTTATGATTAAAGGTAAACACCATCATGTCAGGGTTACATAATGGTGTATATGGAAACCAGATCTTTGTGCATTCTAGGCAAGCACTTACCAGCTGAACTTCATCCCTACCATGCATTATTTTGCTGCTGCATCCTGGTTTTGCTGATATTTGTCATATTTGTTTCCTTAATTAAATCCTTATCTTGCCACTTCCTATATTTACGCTGTTGGGAAAAAAATCTTATATGGGCCCATTCTCTCATACATAAAATAATACTCACCAGGATTACTACAAGGGTTTATTTATGGAAAGTCAAAAAATATAATCTCATCAAAACATTAGGTTTTCAACAATGATCATTTCATTGTGGACAGTTTCATGAGATCTCTATACTGTATTCAGCTATGCAGTTGCATTCATTTTCCATCTGGAATAATATCTCAGATTAAATATTGGAATTTGAGTGAAATCTTGTTTCCTTGTTAGGTCATAATGTTCTGATGGTACAGGGTTTTTATACTTTCTCCATAATTAAAGTAATTATTTTAAAACATTAAAAGTTTCTCCAGTTAACTTTGCAGCTTTAAATTACTTTATTATTTCTACAATTCATTATGTGTTCTTCATCATAATTCCAACAAAGACATCGGTTCTTTGATGTTTTATCTTTGCACCTCATTTTTGCTCACCTTATTCATTCTTGTCTTTATGTTGCCATAAAGGTCCAGTGCACCTTTCTGTTTTGAAGGGTTTGGTTTTATCCTTAAAGCCTTTTAGTTTGCAGCTATAAATGGGGTCATGAGTCTTTTTATCTGTCATTTTTCTTCCCATTCTTTTCTGTTTCTTTCTCTTTTTTTTATTTCTTGAACTCTGACTGTAGCTATCATGTGCAGGTTTGTGTTGAAAGTCCTTATCTTCCATCATAGCTCTATTCTTTATTGTATTCTTTTGTGATGGGATTAGGGCAGTGTTGTGGAAGAGCAAGAATCTCACTGACATAAAGCAATGCTTCTCTTGATATGAGCAAGTTGTTGTTGGTGTATGCTGTGTGTGCGCTTCTTTGTAATCCCTCATGATATTTTAGTTTTTTTAGTTTGCAATGGTAGCTGCCAAGTCTTTCACAATTCACTTGGGTTTTTATTATACTTTTATTATTTATAAAATTTTTAAATATAAATATATTTTCATTATATTCTTACCCATCATCTGATAGCTTCATGCAAAGAAGCAAACTCAATATGTCTACAGTCATTCCTTACAGCAGCCTCCTCTGAAGCTCTCCACCAACAAGGACAGTCATTTCTTAATGACAACATATTAAATTATTTTGTTTTAGCAGATGAATAGGAGAAACAATTTAGTTCATGGTATCATATAAAATTAGGGTCTACTGGAAAGAAGACATTAACCCTCACCTTTTGTAGTATCTGGAGCATCTTGTTTCTAATTTGTTTAGTTTTCATTTACTGAAAAATAACCTTATAATAATACTAGGTGTATGGATATAATTCTATTAACCATCAATAATGGATTAAAAATATTATGTGCATGAAATATAGGCTAGCTATAAAAACTGATGTTTGACTTGACATTATTTATGAGCTCTTAAACAAGCTGTGCTATTTTAAATGATCTAGAGTTTAGATTGTCTAGATTCTAGACAATAGAACAATAAATATTTTACATTACATTACATAAGAAATATCTCTTAAGAAGACATTTGATAAGAATAATACTGAGGGTAAGATTTGAACTCTATTTTTTTGCTGACAGATATAGTAAGTTATGAAGTAAAAATTAAAAGCCTTGAGAAGAAAACAGCTCAGGATCACAAAACAATAGCAATCACAAAAATTATATAAGTTCTAGAAAAATTTGAATTTGACTACTGTTCTAATTATATATGTATTTGGATCATCCAAATGCTACTATTTGTTGATAGAATATTTTCAAAATTATTTTGTTATTTTTCATATGTATGAGTGATTGCCTACCTATGTGTCTATGTATGGTGTGTGTGTATGCCTGTTGCCCACAGAGATCGGAGGATGGCATTGGATCACTGACACTGGAATTACAGATAGCTGTAAACCAACTTAAGTATTTTATAAATCAAACTCTGGTCCACTGAAATAGTAGTCACTCCCCTTTACCAGTGAGCCACATTATCTTCCAGTTTATAAGATTTCATTAAGTGTTTGTAGCACATGTAAAAGAAACCTTAAGAAGTTTACAAAGAAACATTTCTCTATACCTCTTAACATGGAGTTATTTGGAATTAGAGAATCAAAACTGGAAATAAAAATTAGAATAGTTTTTAATAGATCAATAAACAATAATTCACAAGAGTGTCTTTAAGGAAGATTGCCATGTGCCTACTAAAGACGTGAAATCCATTTATATATGTGCAGTAATTTATCCCTGGCTTGAAGCTTAGTGTGTGGAATGATACTTGTATGGGATGCACAAGTCTTTGGTTTCATCCCCAGCATTGGATAAATCAGGCATAGTTGTATATGCATAGCTTTCAAGATATAAAGGCAATGAGATTGGGAAGAAAAGATTATACTTAGCTACATAGTGAATTCAAAACTAGCCTGACAATCAACAACCTGTTTTGAAAAATGAAAAATGGAACAAATGAAATTAAGAAACAACAGAAGAAATAAATAAAAAGCTGGGAAGATGGTTGATTGAGTAAAATACCTACTTCGCACAACTGACAAACTAAGTTTGACATTTGATCCCAGGTAAAAAGGGAAGTAGAGAAACAAATCTATGTATTTATTTTCTATCTCAATTTTGACACCATTGTGCATGTATATAACCTTAACCCCACACAAAGGACACCACCACAATAATAATAAATTAAATAATAAAGGCTAATTGTTTCCTCACAGAGCTGGAGAATATGACAACTTAGGATAAAAAGGCATCAGTATTATGTGTGGGATTGCTACAAACATGTTATTCCAAACATATAATTAGTAACACTTATAAAGATAAATTTTATATCAATGAGAAATGAAGCTACAGAATGATGGATAAAATTTCATTAAATTGGAGGTCATAGGTTAAGTTAAAAACAAGTTTACTGATCATATATTGGAGAGTGAACAGATGAATTAAACCACCATTAAATACAATAAAATCATAATTTAGACATAGAATTAATTATAGTTTTATTCAAAACAGAAAGTTTGTGGACTGCGGTTACACAGTGGAAGCAGTTAATATTGAAATGAAAAATAAATGAGGATGAATAAGTTTTTTGAAGCTTAGGAGTTGAAAGTACTGTCTTACTTATTTTTTATTCTTGTAACAAGATTCCATTACCATGGCAATTCATAAAATAAAGTTCCTAATTTGGGTTTCAGTGTTTTAGGGGATAAGAGTCTATGAACATCATGTATAGATGCATAGACACATGGAACATTGCATTAGGTGGGCCAGTATGGCACTGGAACAGGAGCAAACATTTAGATCCTTATCTACAAAAAGCAGACAGAGAGAGCTTACAGGGCCTTCTGAAACTTCAAAGTCCACTCCCAATGGCCTATTTCTTTCCACAAGGAAACACCATCTAATCTTCCCTAAACAATTCCACCAAATGGACATCAACCATTCCATGGGGATGATTCCAATTCAAAGCACACAAATACAATGTCTCACAGAGATTTCTCCAAACAATAACAGGTCTGGTAGTTTTATTCTTACATCAGTCCAATTATATATAGAATTTAATAATTTAATACCTACTGACATTAATTAAAACAATAACTCTTATTGGTCTAATGTGAAGAAAATAAAAATAATGTTATTATTAACAAATGACACTAATAGGACTCTTGGTCATGTATTATTTAAGTACATGAAATTTCTATGAATTATAAGACTATTCAATTTATATATAATGTGGAATTCTAGTGTTTTCCTGGTAAATGTACTTTTGTCTCAAATATACTGAGGGATATATAACATAAGCCACAGAAAAATTTATCAGTCAAAATTCTCATTGTGGTTCTTTGCAGGGGGTTTGCTTGTTCATTACTGCTTTTGATACATACACTGTATTTTGTTCAGGAACAGGAATCTGAATAAAACTGTCATTGTGCACTTATTTTGTAAATATGTTTGCATTATTAGCACCAATAGTTTTAGCATAATAGTTATATTAATAGAAGTGAGTGTGATATATACAAAATTCTTCTTTGAACTGTTGAATATTATGAAAAGTAAAAAGTGATAGGAAAACAATAGCCAGCCTTGAAATCTGCTAGTATTACCTTGATCCTGCTAAATTAATCAATTTGCCTGGGACATTTGAGTCAGACATAAGCAATATTTTTAGGTGATGATTTTACTGAGCTGTTGTTGTTTATTTTTTATTATTTCTATTTTATTAAAAATTGATTCTTCTCTCATATAACAATTTCTTTTCTATTTTTTACTATTAAGAAATCTTCTATTCATTTTACATACCAACCATAGATCCCCCCTTTTCTCCCTTCTTCTCCTCAACCCACACCCCATTTATGAGCTTTTAAAAGCATTTGTAAAAGAAGTCAGAATAACTCATAATATCTTGAATGATATTCTTGTTTATATTAAAATTTTACAAAATGAAAATTTATCAAATATTTTCAAAAAATAAATAAATTTTAAATTAGATTAGGTGTTTGTTCCAAGCTGCATTCAGAGTTTTTATAATGATTAGTATTTGAGGAATTTCCTTTGTTTGCTCAGTAAACTATGTTTGAAAATGCAGGCAATGCTTTTCTGTATTAGTTTATGATATCTTGCTGAATATAGTGATCAATTTTAAACATGGTCAGGTATACTGTATTTTGCTTCTTCTGAGCAGTGTTTACTATAATATTGGAAATATCCCTGAAATGGATCATTGTGGACAGTACCCCTGTCAGAACCCTTGTGGATGTGAAGGCAAAGAAATTCAACATACCTTCTTGTGCAAAACAGTGATCCTAGGGGAGTTCACATTTTACCTACCCCCATAATTTGAAAAGATACCTGGAATTTATATCAAAGTTGTAAAACCTACTGAAGATTCTTCACTAATTCATATTACAATATTCTAGGAAATAATTGCCAACTATTTTATCCAGTTACATACACATGTACATATGCTGTGGGATGGTCTGTATATCAAATCTGTTGCTCTGATTGGTCAATAAATAAAACACTGATTGGCCAGTGGCCAGGCAGGAAGTATAGGCGGGACTAACAGAGAGGAGAAAAGAAAGAACAGGAAGGCAGAAGGAGTCACTGTCAGCTGCCACCATGACAAGCAGCATGTGAAGATGCTGGTAAGCCACGAGCCATGTGGCAAGGTATAGATTTATGGAAATGGATTAATTTAAGCTATAAGAACAGTTAGCAAGAAGCCTGCCACAGCCATACAGTTTATAAGCAATGTAAGTCTCTGTGTTAACTTGGTTGTGTCTGAGTGGCTGTGAGACTGGCGTGTGACAGAGATTTGTCCTGACTTTGTGCAAGGCAGGAAAACTCTAGCTACATACATATTTTTCCATTATGTATGTATGAAATTTTTATACTTGAAATAAAAAATGCACCTATTTATACAACATAAAACAAGAAATATATATACATATATGAATTAGAAAATATAGCCTACAAGCCTAATTTCATAATATCAAGAATATTGTTTAACTCATGAAATATCTTGCTAATTAAAATATCAATGAAAGGATGAATACACATTCTGAACTTCAGATACTGTTGTAGATGATTACATCATCTTTACCCCATGATACTAAGTCAATTCACATGGCTCTGGGATGCCATTATAGATTCCAATGATGAAATGAATCACATAAAGCCAAAAGAAATGAAAAACTATTCTATTGTTCTCATGAGTTGTGTTTAAACTACTGGTGAAATGGGGCTTTTACAAAACTCACATAAAAAATGTTCAATAGTAAAGAGTCCAGTGATTTCTTTGGATTCCATAGAAAAACAGGGAAAGACATGGAACACTCTGTGAGGAAAACAATGCTTTGTCTTTCCCGATTAAATTCAGAGAAGTGGTACAAATTCATTTAACAGCATATACAAAATGCCTAACATAAAGAGACAGCAGTAGGCACTGAAAAATTGGGTGAAATTGGAAAACATTCAATTAGTTAGAATTATTGCAGCTCAATGCCCCAGTGGGAAAGCAGTAAAAAATATTTCACTGGAAAGCAAAACTTCTCATATCAACTAATAACTTCTCAACTCCACTAGCAGCTTTTCAATATATGTGTTATATTTTATTCCAAATAAAAGCACATATGAACAGTGAAATCATGTAATTATATACAACATAGAACTAATTGTGGAAATAATCTAAATAATTGTCATTTGCTAATTGTATTAACATTGTAGAATATTACTTTAAGGTGTGTTATTTTTGTTTACGTTGCATTTGTTTAACTCTGTGAAGCTGTGTTACTGTGCCTGTCTAAAACAGCTGATAGTCTAATAAATAACTGGCCAATAGCAAGGCAGGAGAAAAGATAGGCAGGGCTTGCAGACAGAGAGAATACATAGAGGGAGAAATCTGGGAGGAGGAGATCGAAGAGACAGAGAAGGAGGAGGACATCAAGAGCTGATCACCCAGTCACACATTAAGCCACAGAGTCAGAGTAAAATTTACAGAAGTAAGGGGACAGGGAAAGCCCAGAGGCAAAAGGAAGATGGGTTAATTTAAAGTTAAGAAAAGCTGGCTAGAAAACAAGCCAAGCTAAGGCCAGGCATTCATAATTTATAATAAGCCTCCATGTGTGATTTTTTTGGAGCTGGGTGGCAGGAAAGGAGTAAACACCAACAACAATACATTAAAGTGACATACAATGAATTATTAGAAAGCATAGCAGAGCTTCAGTTCCTTACTTTAAGGAAGTAGGTTATTTGTGCATTGATGAGAGCTGGAAGTTAAAGCAATAGCCTTTGTCTTAATATTACTATTCAACAAGCAGGACACTTAATTATCCAACTGCTTATCATGTTTCTGAAACAAGGTATCCACTTTAGAAAGAAAATAACTAAACAAAAGAGTCTGTTGTATATCTATGGTGTTGTAACATTGTACAGAAGTTTAAAAGAGCTTTCTCAAGTGGTCTATAAGTCAATTATCTAAGTGAAAATGAATTGTCAGTATACTGGTTATAATTGTGGCACATGAAGAAAGCTCTGATTAATAAAGAGTTAAGTATTTATTATTGCTCATTGTGTTTTAATTCCTTATCTCCATGCATACAGTAAAGTTTAAAATTACGACATAACATGTAACTTAAATTTTCAAACCATTAACCTCATCATATATGCTGAATGAAATTATTTAGCTTGTAATTATTCATAGAATGGTATTAGAAAATATTTTCGTAATTGTATCACACACAAAAATGATTTAGCATTTTCATTCATTTTGAATATCTAAACTTTTATTTAATTGCCCTTTATTTGGTGCTGATTAAATTTTTTCATTGCATTTTAAAAACTTTCCTCATCACAGGTTTATTGAGCATCCTGAAATAGGCATTGCAAGTAATCCTGTATCTAAATTCACTGTTTGTATGTATTTGGATGTTATTTTATTTCATTTCTTTAATAGTTATTTTGAGTTTTTTTCTTTTATTTAAAGGATTTTTATTCATTTACATACCAACTACAGATCCCCTCTCATTTCTTCTCCTGCTTCCTTTCAGTCTCCCCCAAACACCCCGATCCACCTCTATTCCCTCCTTCAAAAGCGTAAGGGCTGCCATGGGGAATCAGCAAAGCCTAGTACATTCAGTTGAGGAAAAACAAGCTCCTCCCCTCTGCATCAAAGGTGAGTAAGGTCTCCAACCATAGGTATCTGGCTCTAGAAAGCCAGATCCTGCACCAGGAATAGATCCTGATCCCACTGCCAGGGACTCCTGAAACAGACCAAGCTACACAACTGTCTTCTACCTGCAGAGGGCCTAGTCCAGTCCCATGCCAGTTCCACAGGTGCTTGTCTAAATTTGGTGAGTTCCTAGGAGCTTGGTCAATTGTCTCTGTAGATTTCTCTATCATGATCTTGATCCCATTGCTCATATAATCCCTCTTTTCTTTGTTTGACTGAACTCCTGGAGCTGGAGCTGGTACTTGGCTGTGGAACTCTGTATCTGCTTCTGTCAGTTACTGGATGAAGGCTCTAAAATGCCAATTAGGGTATTTACAAATCTGATTACCAGAGTAGGCCAGTTCAGACTATAACCCACAGCTCCAGAGAAGCTAGCTAACAAGCAGGATTCTAAGAGGGATACAGATATCACCCTGGGAAGATGGAATAGATGAGATCTCCATGAGTAAACTGAGGATGAGGAGAAGGGGGTGATATAGGGGAGAGGATGGGGGATAGGAACAGGAGTGAATGGGATGGTCAAGCTGGGGGAGGGAAGGAGTGGGAGAACAATGAAAGGGATATCTTGATAGAGGGAGACATTATGGGGATATGGAGAAACCTGGTACTAGGGAAATTTCCAGGAATCTACAAGGAAGATCGCAGATTAGACTATTATTTTGAGTTTCTCTATATACATCGTTTATAGTTACTTTTAACTATGTATTTTTAGAACTTTTCACATTAGTACTGAATTTACACCACTTCCAATCCCCATCTCTCTCTTCTAACTTTTTTCACATTACTCCAATATTGTCCAAACTCAATACTTTGGATATATACAAATGTGAATAACTATAACTTCTGAATTCATTTAGTGGTGCTTATATGTATATGCATTTAGGGTAGGCCCACTTGGGATTAGATATAGTATAAGAAGGCTCATTCCTAGAAAGGACTAATTCTCTTTGCATCCAAATATGTCTGTGAGTCTTTATTTGATGTGGGGACATATGAGATCGTCCTCTTCCATGTTAACAGGTCAGTTGATATTACCAAATTGCAGGTCCTACTTAGGTGACCACATTGCAAAGTTTTCAAAGGTGCAACTTCCTCATTAAATATAGAAGACACAATTTTGAAGTTGCCTTCGTCCTCTGGCTTTAATTGTAAATATTTTACAAATTTCCAGTGATGAATATCCAAATCACAGCCTGTACATGCTTGGAAAATATACCAGCCACTAACCCTAAATCCTGTTTGCTATATTTGTTTGTGTTTTTATTTTGTTCTTCATGAATTGCAGGTTATTTGTTTATTTATTTATTTGTTTGTTTG
The DNA here is from genome assembly GCF_004664715.2 of Peromyscus leucopus. Classification (NCBI taxonomy): domain Eukaryota; kingdom Metazoa; phylum Chordata; class Mammalia; order Rodentia; family Cricetidae; genus Peromyscus; species Peromyscus leucopus. The sequence goes on from NC_051073.1 coordinate 28,884,828, forward strand.
TTTATTATTTAGTTTTCCTTTGTCCCTAATGTTTTAATTTCTGTTTGTATTTGTATTTATCTTTGGTGAAGTGAATACTTTTAGATTTTTGGTTTACTCATTTTCATCACTGCTTTCTATAATACAGTTATCTGTCGATAAATGTACAGTTGTAGATTAGATAAATGACCCTGTTTTTAAGGTTCATCATTTTGCTATATAGAAACTTTAAGTCCATTCGCCATTTAGGTTTCTTTAATTTTATTATATAATTCTCTTATTTTGCTTCAATCTTAAAATATCATTCACTGAAACCATATAACACTTTTAACTTTTGACCAGTACTGTTTACTAATTTGAAAGTCTCCAAATATTCTGTCACTAATTTTGTCTACTAGAAATGCTTCATTTAGGAATTATTACAGCTGATTTTGTTAGCTATTTTCCATTTCTAGAGATCATTTTTTGTGATATTTAGTTAAGAAAGTGGCTGCCTTTTGCCCTTGTCTGAAGAGTCTGCCTGAGGCTAAACTGAAGAGTTTTGGATTAATCCCAGAGGCAGAGGAAATCTTAAAACAACCTAGTGTAGACTCTGTCATGTGGTTGCTAGTGTTTCTATTCATAAGGATATATTTTTTAAAATGTGCAAGCTAAGCAGGGTAAATTAAATAATGTAAATTTTGAGGAGAAAAAGAGCACCTCGAGGTGAAAGAGAGATATATCAGTGTTCAAGGAGCTAAATGGATTAAGAAATGGAATATAGGGAATGGTGACCTCAGTGCAAGATCACACCCAACTAAATTTCCAACTTGTGAAAAGGAACAACAACAACAACAAAAAGCTTAGAGCCTTGAGTGGTGATGAATTCCCTAGGACTGGGAAGGCAGAGGCTGACAGAGCTCTGTGTTTGATGCCAGTCTGGTCTACATAGCAAGTTTCATTACAGCCAAGCTTAGGCAGTGAAGGACAGAAATGTGATCAAGATGTAATTGACTAGGAGACCATGTTTCAGCCTCAAGAAGCAGCAGAATTTGGAAGCTTTGGCCACATGGTTCTGGCTGTACAGTTAAGAATAGAAGAAATGGTTATGGAATTTGCCTGTGTGCTTAAAGAAAGCTACTGAGGCCAGGTGTCTGTCAGGGGGTGTCCCTGAATGGAGACCTAGTAGAGAAGCCATTTTGTGAAGCTGTGAAGTTGAAGCCTGGATTACCTTTGAGAACCCAAAGTGTTAAAGATACCAGAGCAACAGTATACCTGCCAAAGAGAGCTGGTAACAGGAAGTGGAACCAGCCAAAGAGAAAGAAGTTTATTGCAGTCAACAAAGCTGAACTAAGCTGGAGATCTGAACAGCATTTTCACATCAGCTGTGGCGATATGAAGATATGGAGATGCAAATTTGAAGTACATTGCCCAGCTGGTCTCTGGTCTTGCCAACCTTCCTTTCATTTGGAATGGTAATATATATCCTGTGTCATTATACGTTGTAAGTGTGTTATCTGTTTTTTTTGTTTTTTGTTTTTGTTTATTAACATGGGATTACAGTTAAGAGATTGCATGAACCTTAGCAGAGACTTTGAACTATGAACTTTTAAAACATTGTTGAGACTATGATAGACTATGGGGACTTTTGAAGTTGGACTAAATGAATTTTGCATTTTGATATATTTATGACTTTGTAGGGGCCAGGTAGTGGAATGTGGCAGTTTGAATGTACTTGGCCCCCATAATCTCATAGTGGCACTATTACGAGTGTGCTTTTGTTGGAGTGGGTACAGCCTTCTTGCAGGTAGTGTGTCACTATGCAGATGGGCTTTGAGGTTTTCGATGCTCAGGATATCATTCCGTGTCTCTGTTGACTTGCTATTGCCTGCAAGATGTAAGACTCTGAACTACACCTCCAGCACAATGTCTGCCTCCTGGCTGCCATGCTCCCACCATGATGATAATGAACTGAAACTCTGAAACAATAACCCAGCCCCCTCAATTAAATGTTTTCCTTATAAGACTTGCATGGTCATGGTGTCTCTTCACAGCAATAGAAACCTTAATGAAGACATACCTGTTGAAAGAGTTCCACACTTTAAGTTATGTTTACATGTAGAAACATGGAAAAGACATCATGCTATTGTGCCCTGGAAAGTTCATACGGATTTTTTCCCTAATGTCTTCCCTCAATCTTTGCTTGCCTCAGCTCTAATATGTGCAACAATCCAATTACTCAATGACCTCACACCACATCCCTTTGTCTCTGAAGGATTGTTTTGCTCTGTGCTATTATTTTAGTGTCAAGCTCTGCACTTTTAACAAGCTTAAATTCATGCTTTTGATTAGGGTTCTAATTGATTCTTTCTTGTCAGGAAATGGCTAAAGGTCAGGCATAATGATCTTATATAGCTGGTAATAAAGTTCCTATGCTTACTTATGTTTGTTTTAATATTTCTCAATTACCAGTCTTGTGTTCTATTTACTCTTTGATGCCTTTATCCTGATCTCTTTTTCTTCAACACTAAACTGACAGTCATTGATAAAAATAAGTCATTTTTTAAGAATAGTTATTGTCTCTTATTATCTTTTCATTTTAGTTCTTTAGGAGATTCTAATATGTTCTTGTCATATTTAATCCTGTGTCCCAACTCTTTCCACACATTCCACCCCTTCCCTACCCATCCAAGTTGTGTCATTTAAAAAAAATATTTTCAAACCTTCAAGACCTATCTGTGCTCTCCAAATATTTTTAGATGTGTTGTTTTCTGTGGAAATATGTTTGACATACTGTGGAGTACATTTGAGAGTAAACTGTCTCTCCCTGTCACATAAGCTTACAATTGCCACTATCTCTATTTGCTAGGGTATATGTATGCACAGACCCGCTCTCTCTGCATGTTGCAATTTGATCTGGATAGAGTTTGTATAAGATTTATATTTGCTGTCATAATTGATGTGGATTCCTATGTGCAAATGCTTTGCTATGTCCTGAAGATAAGTTTCATTGGTATCTTCTTGCTCTTATAGTCTTTCTTCCTGAACTTACACAGTGACTCTTGAATCTTGGGATGGGTTATATAATATATATTTGATATATGGTTGAGTATTCTCTTTACCAATTTTTTTGTGTGTGTGTGTGTGTGTAAAACATCATCTACTAAAATTAGAAATTTCAAAGGTGAGGGAAAAACATGCACTCAACTATGGACACATTTCATAAATAGTTGGTTTAATACTATACCCTATTAACAAAATAGCCAGAAATTCTCCCTGAATGGCTTATGATCTGTCCATCTATAGGTTGTTGTCCAGATAAAAATGCCAAAATATAAGTTTCATTTGATGTAGGTTGCTTTAAATCCAAATTGAATATGGTTGGTTAATCCCGTGATGATGATGCTACTATTATAACACTGAGCATGTTTTGCAGGCCAGTAATTATTGTAAATCACAGAGTTCACAGATAGGATCATCATTTTCCTTGTTTAGTAGCTTGCATAGCATCTGGCATTACTGTAAACCTAGCCATTAGTGATGGATCTCCCAAGTGCATCCCAAACTACAAGAATGTAGTGTCTTCATCAACAGGATCTTATTGTCAAGGTCTGGAGGGTAACCAAGAGTGTTAGCAATAGCCTGCAATGCATGGGGGTTATGGAACATAACTGGCAAACTACTTGAAAAAAAATGACCCAATCCTCTCAGTGAGGATTTTATTTCTTAGTGTCTAATATCTAATAAGTGTACTGTTGCTCTGTTACAGGGCAACTCCATGTTTACATTGTAATGCCAGTCTGGCTGTGTAACATTTTACAGTTTTACCTTTGAAAAGACTAACAAAGCATGCAAATACTCAACATAACTGACTGAATAAAGGAAGGGTTCAAATTATTAAAAATATGGATAAGCTTGGTCTTCTTGTGGGACATTTAACATTGGGAGCAAGGGTTGTCTTTGACACTTTTGCTGGCTTATGGGACTATGTTCCTCATACTGTGTTGCCTTTTCAGCCTTAATAAACGGTTAATTGTTTAGTCTTACTGACAGTTGATATGCCATGTTTTCTGGATATCTTTTATAGGCTTTCCCTTTTTTGAATCAAAACAGAGAGGAGTGGATTAGGGTGGGATTAGAGTACAGGGAGGGGAGGGAATGGGAGGAGAGCACAGAGGGAAAAGTACATTTGAGATGTAAAATAAATATGTTTTTAAAGGAAAAGTTACATTCATATGATCTTTTGATGTTTTGGGGGAATTTCAGTTTCTTACACTGTTAAATGAATCATGACTTTAATTGTTCCAATAATCATACAATGTATGTATTAAAGAAATACATGTATTTAAGCTAATCAATTCACGAAGAATTAAGAAGATGTTTAAATCTAAATATCATGCTCATCTTTTCACATGCACAAAAAGATAAAACCAGGGCTTACAGATGATTTCTTTAATATATTCCTCAGGCTGATCTTACATTCATATATAATATAATGTATTATCAATGTATTATTATAGATTCTATTCACTATTTTGGGGGGAAATGAAAAAATTTTAGAAGAATAACAGGATTCACTTAGGTGCCTTTGGTCAAATTTTCCCATGGGTGTTATTACCCAAGTGTGTTACTATTCTAATTATCAAAGTCAAGAGTCAAGCTGGGAAATGCTTTCTTCCATTAAATATGAATTTCCAGATTTGGAATACTATAATTAATTACAACAAACCTTTATTTGCTGTTTTTGATGGATGGAAAATAATGTCTTCCACCATAGAAATATAATAATGACATAAGTCAGGGTATGAAATTTCAGAGCTACCCAGAATATCAATACAAAAGGAGAAAATTAAGTCACAGCCATGGAAGGATTATTATATGCTCTAAAGTTAGCATTTCTAGTGTCTTTTTAACTCTCTGCTGATAATTAAACAAAAGAAAACAATCCATTAATTACTGCATGGTTGGTTTGTTTTTTAACTAGAAATTTAAAATTTTTATTTTGCATTATTTTATCTTACATTTTTGTCAATCTCTTTAATAAAAAGTATACCAAACTTAAGAGAAGAAAGAAATTATCATTATTAAATATGATTACATGAGATTTTCTAAATAAGAATTTCTAATTTGTGATGTCAGGATCTGTACTTCATGGTTCATGTAATTTGCAATATTGACTTGAGGGGTATGAGAAAGAAATTATACTTAAAATGGAATTTTAATTATGAAATGTAAAAACTGATGACATAAAAATACAAAGACAAACTGAGTCTTTAAAACTCACTTAGAGTTTTAAAGTTTGGCAATTGACAGAGTACTTATAACTCATCCTACATGCAATTTTGTTAAGATTATTTCTTTTCTTGTCAGAGCTTTAAAACAATGAGGAAGAAACAAGTATAACATCAACAAGACAGTCTAGACAGATTCTCCATCTCCTGATTTACAGCAATCTTCAATCTCAATTCCTTACATAAAGACCTTCAACATTCACCTGCATTATTGGTACTCAGTCTTAAACATAAACTCTTAGTACTCGGAATATTTGTTAAAGATAATACTAGTTGTCATAAAGAAACTTTCTTATTGTTATGTAGGAATGGATGGGGTCACCTTTTGTGGAAGTCAGAGAAGTTGCTTTTATGAGAAAGAATCCAAGGGTGGTGCAATTGTGCTGATGGACCAACATGATAAGTAACCTTAGTATTTTATGAGAATGTTTGATTATGAAGCCACTTCTAGAGAAGCAAACCTACTCATTGCAGATAGTGGAAAAGAACTTATGTAATCAGCAGGAAAAACTAAGTGTCACCATTGCTCAAGTTTTAAACTTTATTTTCTTTTATATAACCAACGCCCATTCTATTCATCTATGTTAAGATTAACCATTGTTCACTTAAACCACAGGCTAGCATTTAAAACTTAAACATAGTACAAAGATTCAAAGCAAATGAAATCAATTTCCTAAAACTAGATAAAAATAAAATCACAAATTTATTGTAATAAAGCCACAAAGGGAACAGAATGTTCCACCCTTACTATTTTTTGTATGTCTGACTGATTAATTGATTATACCCTGGATGCAAAGTGAATCTGAAAGATAGCTATTTTCCTTTCACATGATGATTTTGAATATTGACAGCACACAAATAAGAAGCATTGTAAAAGTGCACAAAGTTTCTTAGAATTTACATTTGCTAGATATCAAACTGAAGACTTTTTAAAATTTTTAGGCACCTGGATAATGTTTTATATATTTATGAAATATTGTATAAAATAGTCAGTTATGATTTAAAAGTTATTTCTCATTTTATCATTGGTATTTATATGAATTTGTTGATTACATATTCATGAAGAAAACCTGCATGAGGAAATTAACAATGAAATTTCTGTTTTTATACTTGCTCACTCACAAAATATCTTATTGTTATTGTAAGGGAGGGGTGTGTTCAAGTTCAAAGTGTCACTTTCATTGATGTGACAAAATACCTGAAGAAAACAAGTGACAGAATGGTTTTATTTTAGTTCACAATTCAACTCCAAAACCCATCAGGGGTGGGAGATGAGGTGTGGCAGAAAGAACTTTAAGTATCTGTTCACAACTTCTGCAGCCGGAAAGCAGAGAAATAAATGCAGATTCTCAGCTCACTTTCTTTTCTTATTCAGCTCAGACCCACAGTTCTTCCTGTGTTGCACCGCAAATTCAGGGTTTGCTGTGGAAACATCCTCTTGTACACTCGAAAAGATTTGACTCTCAAATGGATTTAATCAAACACTGATTGGCCAGTATCCAGGCAGGAAGTCTAGGCAGGGCAACCAAACTACGAATGCTGAAAAAAGACGGGGTGGAGTTAAGAGTCACCAGCCAGACACAAAGGAACCAAGATGAGAATGCCTTATTGAGAAAAAGCACCAAGCCACATGACAACATAATTAAGAATTATGGGTTAATTTAAGTATAAGAGCCAGATAGTAATAAGCCTGAGCTATTGGCTGATCATGTGTAATTAATATAAGCCTCTGTGTGGTAATTTGGGGAGCAGCTACTGGGTATTTGGGAATGGTTGGTGGGACAGAAACTTTCATCGACAAGGGTTCGTCTCCCTTGTCCTGTTATAATTTCTTAGAAACACATTAAAGGAAACACCCGAAAGTCTGTTCTCAAGGTGAGTCTAAATCTAGTCAAATTGATTTAGAACAGTAATGACAGAGTGGTTTCCTGTTCTTTTTGTTCCCGTGTAATGAAATCACCCTCATGGTTAGGTATGATTTTAATTGAATACATTTTTTTTTTAAAAAAATTTAAGTATGTCCTATGTATCAACTCATAGATAAACCCTCACATTTTTAACCAGTGAATTTTGACTGAGCACAATTGTGTCACTACACAGCATTTAGAAGTCTTTAGGTATTTCTCTTTGTTAAAATTGGTGGGTTCTCTCATCTAGTAAACAGTGGGCAAGGATCCTGCACAGCAATAAAAGCAACCAAGACTACTTGTATTGTGAACTCTGATTCTGAAGGAATAAAATCATGAAGGTGAAATAAATGGAACAATTTCAATTTTTTATCTAATGTAATATACTTCTCCAACTCCTCAAGAGCACTAAATAAAAACAACGGACAGTCCTTTTTTGTTTCATTTTGAAACTGTTAAGAAACAAATAATGCTTTGTTTCTTGAATCCCCAAGAGTGATATTTGATCATAAATTATGTCATGTCAGACAGTTTTTAGCCTAGGACTTGTGTATTCAGTAGAAGTAACTCATTGTAGGAACTCTGTATGGGGCTGATGTTCTGAGAGTTGATGGAGGAATAGCAGCAGAATGGCGACAATTGTTCTCAGGGATAGTCTTCTTAGAAAAAAATCCTTATATTTTCATATAATAATAGTAATAATAATAATAATAATAATAATAAACTTTAAAATGGCCCCCTGCAGGAGAGACAGCTCAGCTGTTCAAAGAACTTATGTTTCTAGAGGATCTGAGTTCGCATCCCTGCACCCATGGTAGCTATATTTCCAGTTCTAGGGAATCCGGAGTTCAGAAGCACTGCATGAGCAAAATGCACAGACATAATGTAGGCAAAATGCTAATGTAAAGAAAAAATGAAAGAATAAAGAAAAATGGTCCTCAATTGAATGAGTGTACCTATGAACAAGAAATCCCTACTGAAATATGGGAATTTCAATTTACAAGATAAAAAAGCATGTGAAGAAAATGTAAGAGGCCATACACAATCAGGATTCCTTTGGCTGAAAGACAGAGTAATGTGTCTACTGCAGAGTAACTTCAAATTCAGAGCAAATGTGGCTTCAGTACTGCTATTCAAAACAAAAACAAAAACAACAAACAAAAGAAATCTACCCTTGAGAAAAATAACCTAAAAGCGTAGGCTCCTGTGGAAATAGTTAACTAACCTTATAAATACTTTTTTTCTGAATAAAGAAGATGTGGTTAATATTGTTATGATAGACTAAATTCTATGCATCAAAGAACAATAAAAAGAGGTTTCTCTATTCACAGATGAAAGCAGTCTCTAAAGAATGGATAATGACTGTTTAATATTTTGAGAGGCAGTCTCATGATCATTTGAGGACAAATGTAAAGGTGTCAGTTTTCATTAGACATGATTCGGTGTTTAGGTGATTTTTGCAAAAACAGAATTGCTTCATTTCTATACTCTCAGCATCTTGGTAAACATATCCATGACTAATCAAACTGAACATCCTGAGGAACAACAGGTCCTATAACAGTGACCAAGAAGAATGGAATAATTGATCTGAAAAATGGTAAATGTCTTGTCAGAAAACTGCCATTCAGGTCTTTCCACATACCAGGAATTTCTAGTGATGCACATTGAAAACCTTAAAAATCAGGCAGCAACACTGTCAGCAATATTATACTAATGTACCAAGTTAGTGAATTAATTACCCAAGTGTTCAGTGATATTTCCATAGATCATATACATGCATATGCATAAAATATAAGTATATGCATTTTATGTTTGAAATTTCAATTAGAAATTTTGTGAACAAATTAATACATTCATATTTAATGGTTTTATGCAATCATGGTATAATAAAATATATCTTTTCATTTTTTCTAGTCAAGAGTACTTATCATGCATCAAATATTCACACATTAAAAATAAATTAAAAGGAACACTATTTGGATCAATGATATAGAAACTTCTCTGACTCTTAATTAAAAAATGATCACATTTCAGTTACAGGTTTTTAATGACATCCAGCATATTAAAAAAGCTTGCATTATAAGAGTAATACTTCCAAAAGTTTTCTAGAACCATCAAAGATACAAATCAACAATATGGCTTCTTCTTATTACACGAAGGATAATTCTAGGTAATCTGGAACGTGAACTAAAAATTGTATTCATTTGCATCCCCTTACCTCTCCCCCATCTTTAACATTAAATCTAGACCTTTCTTTGTTGTTTATACTGTTTCTGTCTCTCTCTCTCTCTCTCTCTCTCTCTCTCTCTCTCTCTCTCTCTCTCTCTCTCTCTCTCTCTCTCTCTCACACACACACACACACACACGCAAACAAAAAATGAAAGAAAGATCAGAGGGAACAAATCTGCTGTTTATTGTTATTTTGCCTCAAATACTTAAGCAGTTATATTCGTTTGTCTTTGTCCTTTGCTACATTAAATATAATTTGCAAATAACTGTCCAATCATGTTTAGATGCATTGTGATTCTGTTAACAGCCCCCATGCTTTAATAAACACAGAGACAAAAGACAAATAATCATGGATTAAGAAAAAAGTAGTAGCTTCATTCTACTATATATTTAGGATAGTGTTTGCAAGGTGACTCTAGTTTCTCTATGTAATACATCATTCAACCGTGGCTATAAATCTTGTCTGATATGTTTTATCTTGTAATAATAGGGAAAAAAGCAAATAAGAATTCTATGGTTGGTCTTTGAGCTTTATATCTTCTGAATTCCTTTTCTCATCAGCTACTTGATAGTAGACTCTTTAAGGAGAGAGATTGTGTCTAGTACCTTCATTACACAGGATGGAGCCTTGCACATTGTGGTGACACAGTAATAACTTCTGGGTGGGAGCAGAAGAGCTTAATCTCTAAGCCTGACATCTTGCACTACTCACATTGCTCATATTTTCATTCTGAGTATTCCATGGAAATACTTGAGAAATAAATACTATGAAAAAAATTTAAGTGTTTGGTGCTTTTTAAGTTGTTCCAAACAAAATACTATCCTATGAGGTGTACAAATGTGCACATATATTTTCTTGAAAATTTTCTCTTTCCAGTATGAAGTTCTGTAATAACTGATTCTTTCTGGGTTCTTTTATTACATAACTAAATATTGCAAATCTCTACAATATTGTTATAATAAGATATACTGTGGATTGATTGGTATTTTGTCTTACTTTTACTAGATATTTCTACATTATCTACTTGAAAAATACATTATAGAAGTGCATAATTTTTCCATCATTTAATTTTTGGTATAATAAAAACACTCCCAGATACAAAGGCAACACATAAATAATCATTTTTTTTTAGTTTAACTCAACTTCCTAGGTGTTGAACATTTCTCAAGTAAATAAGGCTCAGTCAATAGATGCTATCACTTGCTCAAGACTGAGGTGATCCATTAGTTCAGCAGGTGTCTAGATAATGTAAAATGTCTATACACAGTTGTCTGGAATTTGTAAGGCTGTTACTTCACAAGAAGTCTACAATCAGATTATTTGTCTCTTACTATTCAACAGGCTAGTCAAGAGTCCTTGATGGAACACTTTTGTGATACCAAAAACAGCAAAAGATAGCAAGCCCATAAGATATGTAAATACTGTTAAAATCTCTTCTGGTTTGAGTTTTGTTAACTGCCTAGAATCATCTGGAGATATAGTTTACCAAAGGGAATCTGGATGGGGACATGCAAACATTCAGTAAACTTCCAAGCAGGCACACATGGAAAAACAGGCAAACTAATTCATGGATTACAATTTCCTCTCATGAAGTCTTATGGTTTCTACAATCTCTTCATGAAAAGGAGAAACACATATAGACTCTAAACACTTTCACATACCTCAAACAGCTGTACCATCATTGTGTTCAAAGCCGTGCTCTGAAAGTATGGGGGGTATGACTCTCATTGATTCTGAACTCAACTAGTATGCAAGATGATGCAAAAACAAAGTGGCAAAAGCAGCCAGGATACTCAGAGATGGGAAGGAGAATCTCCCTCTGTTCTACAGAGACCTTAAAATTCAGGAGCTTAACCATCCCTACAGTTCTGTACTTATTCCAAATTTCTGGATCAGGGTTATCTTTTTCTCTTCAGAACTTCATCCTCTTTGGATTCCTTTCATCCAGATGGCATGTTTTTTTTTTTTTTTTTTTTTTTTTCCCCAATGAGTCGTGTAATTATTTTCTTTTTCTCTTCTCTTTATTCTTTGTGGGGCCTGTCACCCAGCTCCCAAACAAATACAGGGAGATTAATTCTTTCTTATGCCTGGCCTTAGTCTGTCTTGTTTCTAGCCAGCTTTTCTTTTCTTTTTTTAAATTCTTTTATTCATTTTACATACCAACCACAGATCGCCTTCTCCTCCCTCCTCCCATTTCTCCACCTCTGCCTGCCCACCCTGACCAACTCCATATCCCCTCCTCCAAAAGAGTAAGTTCTCCCATGGGGTACATTCAGTTGAGACAAGACCAACTCCCCCCCCTACCCCCCCCACATCAAGGGTGAGCCAGGTGTCTGACCATAGGTAATGGGATCCAGAAAGCCAGCTCATATACCAGGGATAGATCCTGATCACACTGTCAGAGTCCCCTCCAACAGACCCAATTACACAACTGTCTTCCACATGCAGAGAGTCTAGCCCAGTCCCATGCAGGTTCCATAGCTTTCAGTCTAAAGTTCTTCAGTTCTATGACCTTGATTCATTTGTCTCTGTAGCTTTCCCCATCATGGTTTTGACCTCCCTCTCCTTGCTCATATAATCCCTCTTTCCTCTCTTTGACTAAACTCCCAGAGCTTGGCTTGGTGCTTACTTGTGGATCTCTGCATCTGCTTCCATCAGCTATTAGATGAAGGCCCTATGATGGCAGTTAGGGTATTCACCAATCTGATTACCTTGCTAGGCCAGTTCACGCATCCTCACCACTATTGCTAGTAGTCTAACCTAGGGTCCTTTTTGTTGAGTCCTGGGAATTTTCCAAGCACCAGGTTTCTTTCTTTCCCCATAATGTCTCCCTCTATAAAGGTATCTCTTTCATTGCTCTCCCACTCCATCTGTCCCCCATCTTGACCATCCCATTCCCTCATGTTCTCATTCCCCCCTTTATTGCACCCCCCTCATCTCCAGTTTACTCATGGAGATCTCTGTTTTCCTTTACCAAGGTGATCTGTATGTCCATTTTAGGTTCCTCCTTGTTTCCTATTTTCCCTGGAGCTACAGGTTGTAGTCTGATTATCATTTGCTTTAAATCTAGTATCCACTTATGAGTGAGTACATACCATTTTGGTCTTTCTGAGTCTGTATTACCTCACCCAGGATAATATTTTCTGTTTCTATCCATTTGCCTTCAAATTTCATGATGTCATTGTTTTTTACTTCTTTTTTATTTATTTATTTATTCATTTATTTATTTATTCATTTATTTATTTATTTTTGGTTTTTCGAGACAGGGTTTCTCTGTGTAGCTTTGCGCCTTTCCTGGAACTCACTTGGTAGCCCAGGCTGGCCTCGAACTCACAGAGATCTGCCTGCCTCTGCCTCCCGAGTGCTGGGATTAAAGGCCTGCGCCACCACTGTTTTTTACTTCTAAATAATACTCCATTGTGTATATGTTCCACATGTTCTTTATACATTCTTCGACTGCGGGGCATCTAGATTGCTTCCAGGTTCTGGCTATTATGAATAATGCGGCTATGAACATAGTTGAGCAAGTGTCCTTGTGGTATGATTGAGCATTCTTTGGGTATATTTCCCAGAGTGGCATCACTGAATCTTGAGGTAGATCTATTCCTAATTTTAGGAGAAGCTGTCATACTGATTTCCAGTGTCTTAACAAGCTTGCACTCCCACCAGCCGTGGAGGACTCTCCCCCTTGATCTTCACCAACCCCACATCTGACCAAGGGCCAGTCAACAAAATATGTAAAGAACACAAGAAACTAGACAACAAAATACCAAATAATCCAATTAAAAAATGGGTACGAATCTAAACAGAGACTTCCCAACAGAAGAATTCCAAATGGCCAAAAGACATTTAAAGAATTGTTCAACATTCTTAGTCATCAGGGGAATGCAAATCAAAATGACTCTGAGATACCATCTTACCCCTGTCAGAATGGCTAAAACCAAAAATATTAATGACAGCTTATGTTGGAGAGTATGTGGAACTAGCTAGCTTTTCTTAAATCATCCCATTTAACTTTTGCCTCTGGGCTTTTACCTTTCTCTATTTCTGTATATCTTTTCTTTCCTTCTTGTTCTGTGTCTGGTTTGTAGCTGTGTGACTGATTGGCTGGCTCCTTCTTTCTTGCTCCTAGATCTTTCTCTCCCCATATTTCTCCTCCCATCCCTTCTCTCTGCTTGCCAGCCCAGCCTATCCTTTCTCCTGGCTCACTATTGGTTGGTCAGCTCTTTATGAGACCAATCTTAGTCTTAGGCATGCAAAGTAACACTACTTCAGAGTTAAACAAATATAACATAAAAGGATGAGGAACATCTTTGCATCATTAAACAAATGTTACAGAACATAAAAAAGTAACATCTTAAAATAGTATGCTACAACAAATCTTAAATATTCTGTTTTACTAAAATTAACTCATTCTTCAAGAGACATACATGCTCTTAAAATCTCATCCATCTCTCTAGGTCTAGAGGCAATATTCTTACATTTTATAGGAGGTGATATTTTACTAGGAGAGAGACAAGTAATTTCATCATCCTTAGATTATTTGTTGTCACCAGGCAGCCATGGCACATGCCTTTAATCCCAGCACTCAGGAGGCAGAGCCAGGCTGATCTCTGTGAGTTCGAGGCCGGCCTGGTCTACAGAGAGAGAGTCAGGACAGGCAGCAAAACTACACAGAGAAACCCTATCTTGAAAAATCAAAAAAAAAATTGTTGTCAATAATTGTGTATTTATTTATGTATTTTCATTTTTAACCCACTAGATCCATTTTGATTATATTTTTTTATTTTTTTCATAAAATATATTTTGTTCATATCTTCTTCTATGTATATTCTACATATGTAAGTCCTTCCAGATTATCTTCACCTCCCTATTGCCCAACTTTGTGTAGTTTCCCTCTTTTAAACAAACAAACAAAAACAAATAAAGATATAAGCATAAACCAAACAACTAATCTCCAAAAGACAAAAAACATTAAGCCATAGCAAACAGACAATACACAGAGACAACAACAGCAACAACACGGAGTTTTTTTTGGTGTTGGGCAGCTGCTCATATGCATGTGGACCACCCTGTAATGTTGTTGATAAAATACCCTAAGAGTTATCAACTGCAATTAGCTTCTTGCTTGGGGTTGAGGGCTTTGTTTCAACTTCAACTTCTTCCTGCTGCAATTTTTCCTGTTTTTAACTCATGCAGGGCATGTGAATGCTGTCAAATTCTGTGAGTTCATGTATATCAGCCCAGTTATATCTGCAATACTCTGATTACTTGGCCTTCTCTGGCACCTCAGGCTTATACAAACTTTCTTCCTCCTCTTCTACTCCTTGCACTGTTTCCTAAGCCTTGAGGAAAAACTTTAAAAAACACAGGGTTGAGTTCTCTAAGTTCTGTCATTGTCTAAACATAGGTCAGATACAGATCTCAGTTAATTAAACAAGCTTGTCTCCATACAGCTGAAAAATAAACTGATTTGTGGGTATAATAATAATATTTCAGTAGAGGAGATGTTTCTAGTTGTATGTGATCAACGTTTCCATGTTTAATGACATAAGAAGGGCCTTCGGTTTGCAGAGATACTCAATAGCAGTAGTATATTCTATAATATCTGGGTGGTGATCTATAGTACCTCAATTTCTTATTGACTCAACAAGATGCAACCTGTTCTTGATACTAGAGGATTTATTAGTAGCATATGATGTATAGTCAGGAGCATTTTCTTGCCCATTATCTGCTAACTCCATTTATGTTCTATTTATATATGAATATATTTTAGAAACCTTTTAGAGCAGCAATTTTCAATGTGCATTTTCAAAATCCCTGCCATTCTTCCTTTACCTTGTCCTCTCATTTTCCTCCTTTTTTATTTCTCCTATTCTAGTGTCCTCCTTATCCTTTCATTACACAATACTCTCTTTTGATTGGAAGATCCTCTCTTGCCTGCTAATCCCTTACAATCTGACTAGCTTCTGTGGATATTCAAAATAAAGCACACCTATCTAAACCTTAAGAACTAACAAGGTTATTTAATGCTTTGTACTTTTAACTGTTGTTGAGAATATCAACTTTAGAAACAAAGCCAAGAGATTGATATGATCTGCATATTGAGGTGAGATAACATGTTAAGAGACACACTCTATTGTTCTTACCTACAAGAAATATTGATTAGAATATATTTTGAATTTTAGAAGGAAACAAATCATTTATGAAATATAATGACAAGTAAGCTTGTTGTTTTTGAAGGTTGTAGGTAACAGACATTACTTAAGAGAAAAAGAATACTATACTATTACCAGCTGATTAATATTTATATGAATCAAAACATCTTGCCACATGAAAATGGCTGACAACATTCTTGAGAAACTGATAATATCTACTTTATGTTCATAGGCATTCAGAGCCCGTGGACTTACTTTATGTACATGACTGTCAATTTATGTTCACATGTCTTCCCATTTTTCTTTATGATTTTCATCTATTCTAAAGGGGGAAATCTCCACAATGTGAGACATCAATAATTCAGTATCATCCATTCTGTTTCTGAGGAAGGTTATCAAAGGCAAGAATCATTGAAAGAAGAATTTTTCTAGCTGAACTTATCTACAAGATTTTTTCTAAAACATAGCATGATAAATATATATTTGCCAGTCTTTTGTGGAATATGTTCTCACTAATTAGTGAAACTGGACGATTTTTGACCTCAAACATATATTGACTTGCTCTTTTCTCCATGGTGCTGAGATTCGAGTTCGAGGAAGCACACCAGGCTTTATTTCTTTTACTGTTCCATCATATTTTATCATATTTTTCTTTTTTGCCTTTGTGGGTCTTCAAAGATTACTGAAGACTGAAAATACCCAAACACCTTCATACATTTGTCTTCACAGCTTGTTTAGTATAATTTCTCATGTGCAGTGAATCTCTTGGAGAATAACAGAATAAACAGTGAATGATTGAATAGTAGCTTATGTTTCATAAAGTAATGAAAGAAAATACAGTTCAGAATTTCTGATATCAAGAGATTATAATTGCCTTGTTAGTACTGCTTTTTAATATACTTCATCCATTACAGTTAAACAGAGAAAAAAGGTATTCACAGTGAAATAGAAGCCAACAGTTAGTATAGGCTCGAACAAAATTTTCTTGGAAAATCAGTGGTCATCCTTGACGTTGGAGAATTTAAGTTGTTATTTAGAGAGACATTCATACACCAAAGTTCATAAAAAACAAATATATTGTCTAAAATTAGATTCACCTGGTAATAACAACAAAAATAATAAAGTCCACAGTGTAAAATATCTTAGCTTAAGACCAGTAATTTTCTCTGATGTATTCATCATGCTATCTTATTCCAGATTCCATTATACAACAGAAAACTTGTGTAGATAACTTTTCCTATTAAATCTACTTTTTGTAAATATACCAGGAATGTTTCACTCTTGTAATTCCTTGGAATGTAGATAGCTCTATAGAAATTAGTATTAAAAACATAGTACTACCTTTGGCAATGTGCAGACACAAATTGAAGACTGTTTCTAAGCAGAAGGGGCCAATGTAATCTGAAAAGAAAAAGCACTTTTATGCATGAGTTAAGTTAAATGTATAAAACTATTTGCATTTTCCAATGCATGCTGAAAGAAGTAGTGCTGGCATCTCAGGCTGCAGCATATACATCATACACTGTTGTGAAGATTAATCTTTTGTGTCAAATTGGCTACAGAACTATATACAGGTATTTGTATGAATGTTGTTATAGATGTTTCTGTCATGAGCTTTTATTGAATTTGTTCTTAATAAATGTGGTTGTGCATATTTGAGACTTAAAACATGATGCAATGTGACATATATAGATAGTAACATGTCTATGAGACTGAAACAAATTACCTCACTTATCATCTTTCATATTTACACTTTATGAGTAGAAGAACTAAAATCTACCAAATAACAACAGGCCTTCCAAAGTATTTTTAGATCAGACAAAATTTCACATCCGTATTCTTACTCTAATAGATAGGTTGCTGTGTATTCGTATTCATGGACCACATTTGATCAGTTGATGGCTGTTAGAAAAAGTGCTGATTTGTTCTGGGAAGAGAGAATTCTTTCAGCCCTTGGCCTTCTGAGTGAAACTGCTCCAATATCTCCCTCCTCCTGTGGTCCCTTGATATAATTCGCTTTGAGATATTAGACTTCTTAAATCCTAAACTCTCATGGAATAATTCCTTAAGATAAAGCGCTCTCTCTCTCTCTCTCTCTCTCTCTCTCTCTCTCTCTCTCTCTCTCTCTCTCTCTCTCTCTCTCTCTTTCTCTCTCTCTCTCTCTCTCATCCTCAGAATCGATTTGAATGTGGACTACTTTAAAGACAATGATGATGTCAGCCTTAAAAGTAAATGTAAGTTGCCAGTGAAATGTTTGTAAACAAAGGCTTGTGTGAGAGTACATAAGGCCTAACACAAGAGTTTCAGATTGGGGATAATCTCTGACAGGAGCAAAACTTAGAGTCACATGAAGATTTACGTATTGATATTAGTTATGGTAGTTTCAATATAATTCGTCCACATAAGGTCATAGGGCATGGCATTAGTAGGAGGTATGGCTTTTTTGGAGTAGGTGAGGCTCTGTTGGAGGAAGAATGTCACTGTGGGGTAGACTTTGATGTCTGATATATATTCAGGCCATGCCTAGTGTCTCAGACCACTTCTTGTTGTCTGTGGATCAACACGTAGGACTCCCAGCTACTTCTTCAGCTCTATGTCTTCCTAAATGCCATCATGTTATACCATGATGATAATGAACTAAACCTCTGAAAATGGAAGCTACAGCAAGAATTTTTTTTTGTTTATAAGCATTACTGTGGTCATAGTGTCTTTTCACAACAATAGAAACTCTAATTAAATGACTAGTTTAATAGCATTGCAACATAAACTGGTTAAATTTGCTGCATGACATTTTTATTTCCAAGTTATTTATAGTAAAACTTTAGTAAACATAAAATATAAGTTGTTGTAATTGATATTTTATATTGAAATCCACCATGTTCTTTTTTTTTTTTTTGGTTTTTCGAGACATGGTTTCTCTGTGTAGCTTTGTGCCTTTCCTGGATCTTGCCCTGTAGCCCAGGCTGGCCTCGAACTCACAAAGATCCACCAGGCTCTGCCTCCCAAGTGCTGGGATTAAAGGCGTGTGCCACCACCACCCGGCAAAATCCACCATCTTCTATCATCACACTATAAAGTCTACTCAATATGCTCATGTCTTACTCTTGTTTTTTCAAACGTTGTCATACATGTGCACTGCCTGAGATTATTTTAAAAGCGTAATTTGTTTCTATGGATAATATATTTGCTACCTTTCTTTGTAGAGCATTATGAGATCCACTTTTTGAAATTTCAAATTCCCTCTTTTCTTTTACCAGACATCTATAGCTTTCTTTGCTTAATGTATATAAATAAGTGTTATGCAAACAACTTCAGTGTGAAAATACAGTGAAAAAATCAACATGTATTTAACTCACTAAAATGTTTTGAGAATAAACAAGGTCCATGAAGCAATATGGTTTTCTTAAAAACATGAACACTAATAAAAATAAAATCTGATTAAATAACTGAAAGGGACAAAAATAAACAGAAGTGTGTTCCATGTCCATTCATTGGAAAATAAAAATTGATATTATTAAAATATAAATATACAAACCTGTGTCCCTACAAAAATCCTAATGACACATATATGTTACTAAAATGTAACATTTATAATAAAACAAAAAGACGCTCAAATAACCAAAGAAATATGAGAATACTGAGTAGCATTCTTGAGTCAGCACACTATTAAACACTATTATCAGGAAATGGTGGTATTTCTGACACATAAATACACAAAGGGTATTGAGAAATTACAATAATGAGATGTCTACAGTCAATGAATTTTTCCTACAGTTTTCAAAACACACAATGGGAAAAGATTGCACCCTGTCACATTTCATTGTGTTTTAATTTATTTTATGTCTCTTTAATAAATGATGCTGTGAAAAATATATGTACATATATAGAAAATTATACTTAAGTTCAAAATCAATAAAAATTCTTCTTATATGAAATTAGATCAGATTCCTCTGTTAACAGTATTATTTGGGGGGGTTAATTGTTAACTTATGTCTTGCTTTTCAAAAGAAGATGAAAAATATATTTGAAAATATTTTGAAATTATAGCAACTTAGCATATTCAGATTATGAAAAGTACACACAAAAACAAAGAAAACTAGTGAAAACTGATTTACAATATCCCCAATTTGGACTTTGTTTCAAAGAACACGGGTAATTTTTAATTCCTCACTATTATTTCTATATTTCTATCTTTTAGCATATTTATGAATTATTTTATTTAATTATTTATTTTTTATTCTTAATACTTGCATAAGAATGCTTCTCATAATATTTTCCTAATATGGTGGCCATCTGAGCTTGTTAATGACTCTTGTCATTGAATTCATTCACATAATACATCCTTTCACTCAAATTATTTTTTATTTTTATTACAAGTGTGGTATTTGGTAGAAATTCTGTTCACTCATAATTTTCTGGAAATGTCTTATCCAACCTTTCATTTTTAATGTAAAACTTTACATTGGGCTGTATCCTTGTTTATCAGGATACTTTTTCCTTCATGTTATGAACATGTTATGCTTCTTTGATTCACCTTAGAGGCTTCTTAAAGTTAAGTCTACTTTCAGACTGTAGAGCGCACAACTATCCTTTCTCCGCTTGTTTTCTTTTCCTGTTTTTGAAATATATCTGTATTTATTTTGTAGTAGCATAATTAAGTCTATGGAAGATTGACTCTGTTACATATGGTGGGTGACTTCTGACCCTTGCATTCTGTGATCTTGTATCCTCTAAATTTTGGAGCTGTTTAATATTTTGTTTTTGAATCAGCTTTCCGCACCTTTGTGCTTCTCAACATCTCCTTGAGTCATGATAACCTGATCATTTACTCTTAACTTTGTTTCATAGTTTTTTCAAGCTTTATTTAGTCCTTTATTTATTTTCTATTTCTTCCATCTATTAATGTATAAATAACCAATTTGACTAAATTATACTTTGCTCTTTTTGATGCCTCCCAATGTGGATGGCTTTATCATATTTTGATCTGGCTGAGTGTATTTTCAATTCAATAATTTCTATTAGATTTTTAAAGTAGATTATATTTTGGAGTTAAGACTCTCATGGTAATGCCATATTTCTGTGATTTCTTATCTCCTTTTGTGTCTATAACACAGTTGTTTTAAGTTCCTAATTTAAGATTTCTGTTTTACTACTTACTATCTGGTCATTTTCTGGCTTTTTACTTTGTATACTGCTTGAAGTCATATTTTATTGAAAGCTATTGATAGTTTTCTGGCATGCAACATCATGTAGGCATCTAAGGAGTACTTACTAATTTCAGTCTTTTTAATTATCACTTAGTTTATCATTTAGTTTTCCAAATTTCTAAACAGGCCAATTTTTTTCCCCTGAGTTTCTAGTCACATATGTCAATTCATTGGATGCAACATAGGTTCATCTTGTGTATATCTACCTTCAAGGTGTTTTCATAGTTTCAGTGCTAACTGGCAAGCCATGTCCAATCTTCTCCAAAATATACTTAGCCTGTTGTTCAGTGAAAACAAACAACCAAAACAAAACAAATGAAAAACAAAACAAAACAATGGAAATAAAATTAAAAAAAAAAACTATCCCACAAACCTTTTCAGGAGAAAACAGAAGGACAAGTATTTTGCTCTCAATTATCACCTTATTCTTGGCTACTGCAGGACACTTAAATGACTCTGAGAAGTACATGTTTGGTGGACCATTTTCAGGCTCACATGTCATACATAATCATGTTATTAGTTCTACAAAGCTATGTCACAATCTCAGTCCACAACCTATATATAAATATAACTCTATGATAAGATCAAGATCTATAAGAATAGATCACACTGCTCTGATCTATTATTACCTAGATGTTTTTGTTACCCAATAGCATTGTAACCAACTGCAGGTGATATTATACTAGATTAGGAGTCCATTCTACTGGGATCATATGTCTGTTACTGGCACTAAGGGGTTTCATGAATACCATTCTCAAGAATAATGTGATATGGGGATCTTTAGCCTTCATTCTATTTTTAGGTTTCAAATGTCCATTGCTAAAATCAATGACATTGTGTTATGCCTATTATCCTGGTTTACCCCAACAAATGAAGTTTTACACTATGGGCTCTTTTGTCAAAGATGGGGATACTGTTCATTAAGGCAGAATTTTGTCTACCTAGGCTGATGAATTTCATATTTTTAAGAACCTGTATAGATAAATGAACCTACAGACTTCAACAGAACAATGAGCACTATGACATATCTGAGAACGATGTAAACAAAACCAGAAATCTGTCTTCCTGGGACAGAGGTCTTTAGTGATAGCCAGGACAACTTTGGACCATATCTGTAGGTTGGCCAAAAAATAGCTATGCTGTTCAAAATTTGGTGCCTGGAAGGATGGACTGTTCTTTTGTCACCAAGTCTAAGGATAAAAGCTGATGTCTTTCTGAATATCACAGCCACAATGCACAGAATTGGTAGGAAAATGAGAAGATTTGAGAAGTATTTGAAGTCTGGAAATAGTGCAGGCTGATATTTAAGTCTGTTCTGATGGCAAATGTTCCCCCCGACACAGAGGTTGGCATATACATTTTCTCTATGGACTCAGTCCTGCATAGTAAGAATTTTATTTATTATTTACTTATTTATAGGTCATCTATTTATTTATTTATTTAATATTCATTTATTTTTCTTTTTCAAGACATAGTTTCTCTGTGTAGCCTTCACTGTCCTGGAACTTGCTCTGTAGACCAGACTGGCCTGGAACTACAGACTGCTGCGATTAAAGGCATATACCACCACTTCACATAACTAGGATTTTAATATCTACCTCTTGTTGATCCTCACTGTTGTGGCCTAGGCAATGGACCCCAATGTTCACAGGTTACTAAGAAAGTTGGAGGCAAAGTACCACCAAGTCCAACACAATTCCAGTAGCATAGCCCTTGAATACTACCATAACAGTCAGACGTCAGTGTGGCAGGCCTGGTATGGAATTTTTAAACAAAGACTTGAGTTTTAGTCTTTTTCTACTCCAAGGGAAGTGTTTTTCTTACTGAGGTAAATATATTGAAATTAGTATTGGAAGGCACCAGAATTTTGCTCTTGCCTTTTCATGTAGGGTTTTCCTTTCATTTGGTTATTCTAAAAGAAAAAATGTTGGTCACTCAAGTGATTTCCTCATAAGATAAGACATTATTTTGGTGTGTTCTAGCCATTTACAATGATCTGCCTGTGGGGATATGATTGCAAGATGATCCTCCTTCATCTCCATTTATACTGTTATTGCTTTATTTTTATTATTAATGTTTATCATTAAAAAGTTGAAATATTTGTTTACATATGTATATGTAACACTTGCCACTTAAAATTATTGTTTATATTGACTTATTTTTCTATAATATTGTATATAATAAAATCATAGAATGCATGACAACAAAATTTATTAAAGCTGCAGTATTTTGCAATTTTTAGAATTTGAACAACTATTATAACTTATTCTAAAATACATAATGGAATTTGATTACTATTCTCTTCATGATGTAATATGTAATATTGAAACATGTTTAAATTTTTCTTTAACCTCTAACTTTGAAGCAATCATATTCATAGGCAAGTAGCAAATGCTGGCTAAATCAAATATGTATGCGAAATAAGGATATTTCACATTGCAGTCAGGGGAACAGCTATTTATGTTAATACTTCAATTTTTATCAAAATGGTCCCTTTTAAAAATGATTTTAGTCAACTGACCCTACACATTAACATCAAATATATGAAGGGCATGTGTCTCTTAGGAAACCAATAATAACTCTGTCCCTAGATAACACTCCATCTTAACAGAAAGATTTGATGGGCTAGTGTCTAAAATGTTGGGTGCAGATGGGGAAGCCTCATTTTAATTATTTGGAAATGTCTCCATCTCAAAGTTTGAAGTAGAATTTTTATAACTTTGTGTAGTCTCCTTCATATCTTACATACTATTTGAAATTATTTTTTCTTACTTGTCTTTAACCATATATAAGAAGAACATTTAAAGTCCTTAAGCACAACACAAGCTCAACTCTATTATCATTTCACAGTGACTGAGGGATGCACTATAATCTAGTTAATAATAATATTACATCATAAAATCTATAAAGATTTAAATCAACCATAAATCATCGTATTTCTCCCAATGTTTATTTAATGGTCAGAAGCAAATAAGATGACTTGCTCGTTGTGAAGTTAAAAATGATATTTTCTATGGAATGGTCTGGACTGGATTCAGAAGGACATTATATTGGCCATGTACTTTGGGGGTTGCCAGTATAGGTCAATGGAACCATTAAAATCCAGGAGATTGAAATCTGGAGCTATGAAATATCATTTATTGTGCTTCAAAGCTCTGATCTGTTTGATGCAGACAAATTTTCATCATTTTTAAATATTAAACTCCTTTAAGTTCTCTTTGCCTCACAATCTCAGTTTTTCTTAGGAAATGTCTGTGGATATTTCAAAATTATAACAAAAATTTTAAATAATATAATACATGTGTATGTTGTTATGGTTGCTATTTTTGTTGTTGTTATATGCATATACACAGTGTGTGCATATATGGAGAAAGAAGCTGACCTATGTTATTTATAAATCTCCCTCCAGCTTATTTTTATAATGAGATATGCAACTAGATCTAGAACTCACCAACTGGCAAGAATGGGTGGCGACAAGCCTCACAAATCCTTTTGATCCTCCTTCTCAAACTAAGATTGTAGATCCTGTCTTAGAGTTACTTCTGCTATGATGGAACAATATGAATAAAATCAGGTTGTGTAGAAAGTGGTTTATTTGGCTTATGCTTTATATCATAGTCCATCATTGAGGGAAGTCGGGGTAGGGACTCAAACAGGGCAGGGTCCTAGTGGTAGGCACTGATAAAGAGGCTATGCATGATTGTTACTTACTGCCTTGCTTCCTCTGTCTTGCTCAAACTGCTTATTTATATTATCCAGGATCACCAGTCCAGGGGTAGTCTCCTCCTAAATTAGTCATGAATTAAGAAAGTTCTCTAACGGCTTGTCCAAAGCCAGAACATATGGTGACATTTTCTCAATTGAGACCCCCCCCCAACAACTAACTTCTGTTGTAACTAACAAGTTTACAGAAATCCAGTAGGCATTGATGCCATGCTTTTCTCTGTGTGTGTATGTGTATGTGTGTGTGTGTGTGTGTGTGTGTGTGTGTGTGTGTGTGTGTGTGTGTGTTTGTATGTCTGTGTGTGTGTATGTGTATGTGTTTAAAATTGGACATCACTACTAACCCTAAGACAATTATGAATAGGATAAAAATTTTGTCCCAATACTTTCTATATACAAAATAAGTTATACTCAAAATTCAGCACTTTAACACTTTTTACTATTATTTACCATGCAAAAAAATCTTATGCTGCAAATAAATGCATTTTTAAGTCATCCACATTACAAAGATTACAATTTGTTCTACAGTAGGTTATTCTTAACATGTTATTTTTTATTATCAAAGGTATTGTTTTGGTTATTCAGACATTCAGTGATAATTTTAGAATCCTATCTTATATATTTGCATTAATTATAATTTCAAAATTTTCATTCATTAGATATAGAAAAATTCTTATCACTTTTCTCTATTAACATTTTTAATTATCTTTTCTCAAAAATTAAGAGGACATTTGGCTGTGTCTTTTTGGGAATTTCCAAAAGTGACTAACATTTGTTAACAATAGAATTTTAAGGGAGATTTTTCACCAGTGTGAGATCACACAATTCTTAGAGCCCTTAAAAAAAAATTAAAAAAAAGAAAGAAAGAAAGAAAAGAAAAAAAAAAACTCAAATTGGGAGGAAGGACAATTCCTTCCTTGAGTCTCTCTTTACTTTTTTTTTTCTGTTTTCTTTGAATAATCATCTTCCTCTGGCCTTGGATGTCAACGTTATTGCTCAGGACTTGGACTTTGAGCTTTCCCCATTTGTCTACACTTCCGTTCAGTTAACATCTCATTGTTGAATCAAAAACACATTGAAAATTCTTGAGTCTTCAGTTCTTATATAATATATCATAGACTTGGCCGAGTTTTGATTCTGGTGTTCTGAAGAATCCTATCTAATAGATAGTAGCAGAAGTTCTAGTTTGCTTTACTGTTGCTGTGGCAAGAGGCCTCCATGAAAAATAGTATTCATTTAAGACTTATATGAGTAACCTATCTAGTATTAACTCTTGATTAGTTTATCCATTGTTTATCTCTGAATTTCTTTTCTTTTCCATAATAAGAAATGAGCAGTACATTGAAAGAAAACATGCTGTATGCCATACCAAAATTATACTCCAACTTAAAAATTCTTTATTTTCTATTGGAATTAATTGAAATAGTACACCTTACCATTTTTTTTCAAAATGATATCATTGCTTGAATTCTATTTCATAAAATTACTATAAATAAAATTATTCTTAAGAATTAAATTGAGAAAAAGCAATTTCACTATATGTGCCACACCTCCTTATTTCAAGGTTTTAAAATGTTGCTCCATGATTTATAACAAATGTTATATTATATATACTATTCAATTTGGGGGGAGATAGTGGATGTGTGGTATGAGATAAGTAGCATTTCTCTATATATTTTTAAATGCTTCTGTCTTTCTAAAACAAAACAAAACAAAACAAAGCAAAGCCCTAGGAGAATAGAAGGAAAAAAATAACAGAGGAGGCAAAAAAGAAAACCATATGAATATTTCATGACTGTGACCATTTACTTTAGAAGAAAAGTTTATTTAGATCGTACAAGGGTCCGAGTACATTTGGTATGGATGGTTATCCATGAAAATACCAATTATCAGGAGAGAAATATTTTCATTAAACGCCTTAGTAATCCTGAAGTCAGAAGTAGATTATAAACATTGTGGGTAAAGAAATAATGTAATGTGTTTACAAAAGACAGACATTTGTAGCTAAAATATGAGAGTATAAGAAAATTAATTTACCCTAAGAACAGATGCTCATATTTGGGGTTTAAATTGTAAACAGAATAAAACTGAATAAAATATAATGGCATAGTCCTGTACAAGGCTACTTCCCTTGAAGAATTATTTTTAGAGAGGGTGAAACTCAGGTACATACTACTGTATAATAAATATGGAACCAATGGCTGATTTGCACCAAGAAGTATTAGTACCAATATTAAGTATATTGTTATATGATAACACAATATAGTCCTTACATATTATAAATATACAATTTTTAATCTGAGTGTTATCAGATAAAATTATACGTTCACATATTTGAAGGTGGATATTTTCCATTTTGGATGGCATTGGTGTGGTCCTAAAAACTCTAGGAATTAAATTTTGTAATCTTCCTCTTGTTTTTTCAGATTGTTATTTATATATGCAAATAATATGCCTAATTCAGAGGATTCAGCCTCATTTTGTGAAACAGTGTTGTCTACAAATAAAGATATATTTATATTTTTATTTAAACATTTTCATTAATTAAAATAAAACCTAAGACATCAGTGTTTTAATATAATTCACCTCTTTGATTATAGTCCATCTACTATTGAACTAGGATATATGCACAAGAAGGTAGCATATAACATTTCTTTGTTAATATTTTGTGTGTGTGTGTGTGTGTGTGTGTATGAAGAGGAACTATTTATAACACAGTAGAGGTCAGAGGGCAACTACATGGATTTGGTTCTTTCCACTTTTACTTGGGTTCAACTGTGGTCATCAGGCTTGAATTGTCTGTCATCAAGTGCTTTTACCCACTGTGGTATCTCATCAGCCCTATGAATATTATTTTACTTAAATCAATTGACCAGATTAAAATTATGGTGAAAATTAAAAAGAACAGTCGGAGTGAGATATTCTTAAAAATAGTTTACAAACTTCATTAGCACTATTTAGTAATGAAATACATAAGATCTGTGACTTCCAGTGTATGAGTAAGAAAATATGGCAAATGCAGTTTAAGTTGTGTGACTGACATCTGGGATTCAGTGACAGAAGTGAGGCTTGAAACTAAGCCACTTAGCTTCAGATGATGAACTGCTCATGATTACAGTCATTTGCATTTAGGTGATCTGGTGTTTCACTTATGATACCTTAACATCATTCTAAAGAAATTCCAATATTTGTCATCAAAGGACTTTTTAAAGATTGGTTTAATGATACGGGGGTTAAATACTTCTATGAGCTGTTTTCAATGTCCAGATTATTAGGAAATAATTGAAAAAAGAGTTAAACAAAATATGCTAAGATACTATTGGAGTATTTCTAAGAGTTTACAGGAACTTTGCTGTAGTTTGACATGTTAATGACCCCAAAGAAAAAAATACTAAAAGGTTAGCTCTCAGCCTATCGGGCTGTATGTAGGTCATGGAACCTATAAGAAACAAGGTCAAAGGTCTTACGTTCAAGTTCCGGGAGGAAACCAAAGGCAACAGAAATAGCCTATATCTCTTCAGTAGTTTCTTGTACTCACTTGGCCAACAATTCAAAGGTAAATGTCTATGCCTGTTAATATATAGCTTTTATTGATGGTGGGAATAATATTTACACCCCTGTGATACATACATATATATATATATACCTAAAATGAGAGAACATGAAGTGTTCATTTTTCTGGGTCTAGATTTTCTCATTTGGTATCATATTAATTCGTACTATTCATTTTCCTGCATATTTTATGATTTCTCATTCTTAACTGCTGAATATAATTTCTTTGTATATATGTACCACAATTTCACTATCCATTTATCAGTCAAAAAACATGTAGAGCATTTTAATTTCTTGGCTATTATGTATAGAGGAGCAAGCAACTGCATAGACAAGAATCTCTGTAGTACGATATAGAGTCCCTTGAGGATATGCCGTGGAGGGATACTACTGGGACATATCATATATCTAGCTTTGTGTAAATTCTTCATGCAAATTTCCTTATTGATGCACTAGTTTTCAATGAAGACACTGCACATAAGGGCACAGGATTTGAAGTCAAGGCAGAAGAGAACCAGCTGTCTCCTTCCTCACATTCAGTTTTTATGGTATCCATTGTTCTAATGCAACCTGGGTAAAATACTGAAAATTAACAACAGAGTGAGGGATACATTGTTTATCTAGTACTAAAAATCATAAAATCTCTAGTCACAATTAACATTCCTAGTCAGCTGTAAATACGACCCACAACTATGACTCTTCTCTCAAAATGTCTCTAATGTGTAGTACTGTCAATTTGTTTTTGTTTTTGTTTTTGTTTTTCGAGGCAGGGTTTCTCTGTGTAGCTTTGCGCCTTTCCTGGAACTCACTTGATAGCCCAGGCTGGCCTCGAACTCACAGAGATCCGCCTGCCTCTGCCTCCCGAATGCTGGGATTAAAGGCGTGCACCACCACCGCCTGGCTAGTACTGTCATTTTTTATCATGGGGTAATGAACAGATATGTGACTGGACTTAAGACACTCAGTAGGTAGGAACTCAGGCCTAGTACTTTAGCACTTGCCAACTCCTCATGGCTTCTGATGTCATAGATCATAAAAAGAACCAACTAAAGATATTCTTCTCAGGTAATTTAAAGGTTGTATTCTAAAAAAGCATCCTATATTCACAGGTAAGTGTAGATCATATCCCTTGTCACAGAAGCTTTTGTTATCAACAGATGGGGCTTATTACAATAATCTACAGTTGTCAAGAAGCAGGGATTAACTAATCAAAGAATGCACAGCTGCAACCTCTCTCTCTCTCTCTCTCTCTGTGTGTGTGTGTGTGTGTGTGTGTGTGTGTGTAGTAATAATAACTAAAGATAGTTTATAGTTTGAGAGATAGTGAAGGAAGTCACAAAAGAAGTTTTTGGAGGAAAGGAGGGAATTCAAGTGTCATAAACACAGTAATCAAGTATGAAATGCTTAAAATTTTTTTTTTTCTTTTAAAGAAATTTATCTTAGTGGGATGAAGTTTGGTAATTGGATTGTATCTTTGAGGAGGAATTTTAGAATTTTGATCTTCTTTGCTCTGATTCACGGCCATCATGTGTGTTCTAAGATGCTTCACTGAATTATCTGCATTACTATAGGCCTCAGAGCAATGATAGAAATAAAACCGTGGATTGAAACCTCTGAAACACACAAGATAACCAGCTCTGCATCAGGTTTACCAGGTCAGGAATTATGCTGCAGTCAGTGTAAATTCTACTGACACAAACATGTAAGTCATTTTCTTCAAAATTGGAAATATGGCAAATACTGAAACGAAAAAAAAAATAAAATCTACAAAAAGAGATGCAATAATCTTTTAAACTCTAAATAGTGTGATGTCATTATCTTATATTTCACTTTCTAACTGTATTCAGGATATATATTAGGCATGGTTAAGGAAATGTCTCTATACATTTACACACTGATAGCTACCAATTACGCACAGTGTGTCTTCAGGAGATTATCTACGTGTGCTTGACTTGCTTAGTAATTGCATATTATGTTTTAGCACACTATCTTAAAATTTTACTGAGAAACAATAAACAATAAAAATAAGATCAACTATAATAAACCTCACCTGAAAGATCTGAACTTATACCAAGAAGAATAGAAAAATTTTATAATTTGTAATATGAATTGCTAAATGGTCTTATTAGTTTAAAGAAATGGAGCCAGATATTAGGGTGAAAATTGAGAGATCAGAGGAATAGTATAATCCAAGCCAAAAGTTCTTACCACTAGGAAATCCTCAGCCCAAGCAAGAGCTATTTCCTGCATATTCATGTCTATATACATTTCTGTGTCCCTACCATCTTATTTTCTCTCTCCATCCAGCTACATTACTTCCTCTTTCTGCCCAGTTCTATCACTTCCTGTCTGTCTGTACAGACCTCTAGGCCTCTATAATCGACTAGTGCTAGGATTAAAGGCCTGTGCCATCATCCCTGGCTCTGTTCCCAGTGTGACCTTGAACACACAGAGATCCAGATGAATCTCTGCCTCCTGAATGCTAGGATTACAGGCCTGTGCTACCATTGCCTGACTTCTATGTTTAATATAATGGCTAGCTTTCTCCTCTGACCCCCAGGCAAGCCTTATTTGTTAAAATTATTTTTATTTTTCTTCAAAAACATGATGCTTCCAAATATGGCATTTTCACTAGTAAACTATATACTATATATTGAACTTGAATTTCAGTTTCTTAGCTCCAGTTTTCCCTTTGGCACAAAATGAGTAATAATCATCTAATAATATTTTGAATATTTATATTATAATTAAGTGTAAAACTAGCACATTGTTAGCCTTCAATTCATGCTCATGACTGTAGGTACATATTGATCATATCATACAAAATATTACTTATATGATGGCAAAATCTTTAAAATTAAATAATTTTAAAAAATCAATTATTTTAAGATGGGCACAAAATATATAATATTCTTATTATAGTGTCAATAATTTATGTGTATGTTTAAAAACAAAGCATCACTTTAAGTGACATAATCAGTAAGGTAAATTTGGAACAGACAGAAACCTGAGAAAATATATCTAATTGCTATTTTTATTTCTTGCATAGTCTTTGGAATTGAAATTTTATTTAGAAATAACCTCTAAATATATAACAATTGTTCAGTATCAGATTCACTGTGAATCATGAAAGCAGTTTATTCTTTAAATGTTCAATAACTTGAAATGCTGCCTCCCTGCTCTAGACTTTTAGAAATCAATACTAGAAATGAATCAGGCTGCAAGGGATTCATCTACCACAAGCTTCCTTCTAAATCTAGACAACATAAGAAGAGCTATGTTATACAGAACTGGAAAAGTGTCATGTAACATTGATTTACTATGTTACTGACAGCATTGGAAAAACAAATCAAACTACCCAAGAAATATCAAAAAGTGCATTCAACAAATGTTGTCCTTAGGATAACATCATTAGCCCTTGGTAAGACCTGAAGGCACAAAACTTCACTGAAGGGCAGCCGTGAAACCTTTCTAACAATTTGACCTTTTGTCTGTTTTTAACTAGTTTTCAAAAATTGAGTTAAAAAAGTTGTTCACACCACACAAATACACACACACTATTAAATCTAATGAACCATATTTTTATTATTAAAATATCATTGAATGTCACAAACATGATAATGCACGGAAGTTCGTGTAACTTGAAAACAAATCATTTCTTTACAATGCTATGAATAAAACCCAAGGCTTTGTATATTTTACATAAGAACCATACCACTGAGCTATATTCTCATCCTGTTAAAAGTTGTAATCTTAATCTAGGAATTCAGTGGAATAATAAATATTTATTTCATATGACACATAATTAAAGTATTTATCTAGAATTTAAGTTAATTGATGTTTTTATTTAAAATTAACAAAGTCATATTATAATTTAGAACAATGATGACACTGATTGGATTCACATTTGTTTTAGCAGATTCAGTATCATTCATTATCTTGTTATCATACAATAATTTTGATAAATGTTTTATTATAAATTATTGGCATTACTCTCCATTATCAGGAAAACATTAATTTAACTCAAATATTATTATGTTTTGCATATTTTATCTAATAGTGTTTTTTTACTTATCCATGAATTCAACATGCATAATGTAATTAAATTAGATGAGAAAACAATATGTAAATATATTTAATCATATTTCATTCAACTATTATCATATAGTCTTTTACCAAAAAATGAGAAAATTAATGACTCAAATGTAAAGCAAATGGGATTTACCCAATTATTTTTATTATAGAGAATGCTAATATTATCATCATTTAATACTTGATATATAACCATGGTAAATTAATAAATATTCACCTATAAAGGCTTAAACATTGAAAATCAGATAGTCTTTGCCTCCATTTTATCCTTCTATTCATCGTAACTTCTAATGATGGAAAAAGGATTACAGTTGCTTATTTCTTCTAGTGATTTATGGCTTCTGTGTTTCTTACATAGAGAAGTGAATACACTTTGTATTTAGATATGTTGTCATTTTAAGGGGAAAAAAATCTCAAATTCTAGAGAACTTAATGCTTGGATAAGAATAGGTAATTTGATAACACATCAACTTCCAAGCTTTGAAAGAGCAATTTCACAATCCTGCATGAGAAGGCATGGGTATTGGCCTCTTTTCAGTGACTAGGATCATGTAAGCAGGTATGATGCCCAGTAGAAACCGTGATTCATCACGTTCCTGTCAATATACTACACAAGAGTTTGGGCCAAACAAATAAGAGCCATGGTAGAAAGCCATGATGTAAGGAAGCCAAGCCACAAATGAGCCAAGCATGTGCAGTGCTAATTTAATTTTTTAAAGCTGTAACACAGCCTACACCTCAGACATAATGCCTCTCTGGCTATTATTTCTGTGTAGCCAAAACAGCGGTTTACCCACTTGAAGTCAGATACTGTATGCTTTTAAGCAAATGTTCACTCAAAATATTTGTTAGTTATCATTTTTTCCACAAAATATAGCTAGAACAAAGGTCTCCATCATGCTGCTTAAGAATTTATCAATAGAAATCATATTTTCTAATAACATTTTAAATCCTAAAGGCACTATGCATTTTCTAAACGTAATATTCATGTTCTAATAACATAAATACAACAAAATGTTTCTACTAAATAATGCTATGCCATAGAGAAATATATTTTAGAAATGTAGATGTATAGTAATTCAAATCATTTAAAATCTTGTAATTATCTAAAAGTCCCAATTATTTAGAACATAACTAGAAAAAATTGAAATAAAGCTCTAGGTCTTTCCATTAAAATGTGTGTGTGTGTGTGTGTGTGCGTGTGAGAGAGAAAGAGAGAGAGAGAGAGAGAGTGTGTGTGTGTGTGTGTGTGTGTGTGTGTATTGAGGTATGTCTTTTACTTGTATGTATGTACAGATTCCATGTGTGTAGCATCTACACATGAATGTCAAATGTATTTCTTAATTCATGGAACTGGCATTAGAGATAGTGTGAGCCACCATCCACCATGTAGGTGTTTGAAACCTTATCTGGGTCCTCTAAAAGAGCAGTAAGTTCACTTAACCACGGAGCTATCTCTTTAGCCCTTTATTATTTTAGTTTATCTTATATCCTCTGACCCTGTAAAATGATAGTTTTATATAAAACAGATCTTAAATTTCAAACATTAAGTGCAATTTAAATGCTTTTAGGTGATGAAGCACATTGACGCAAGCTGAAACAAGTAATTGCTAACATACTAAAAATATTTAAAAAATATAAATTTGCCCTGATTCATACATTTACTACAAAACATAGTTTCATGCAAGATGGTAAGTAGAGCACTTTTGTTTCCAAATTTGTATTTACTCTCATTTACAGTCATTTTATTCTTACACATACTAAACAGATTAGAGCAGGCGTGACTTCCTACTTTTCTATGCATGTCATTTGGAATCAATATTAATCTAGCACAAAACATATTAACTGCTCAATACTACATGACTCTTACATCTCCCAGGAACACAAAGTCTACAAGACCTCTGTAGAAGTTGAAGGTCAACATGTAAGGAAACATATATCCAGGTCCAGCAGGTATATAAAGAACATGCCGAAAGGCACACTTTATAGCTCCTGGTTAAATTCAGTGAGATGTCACAGTCCAGATGAATCAAGTTTAGGAAAGCAGGATGAATGTCAAATGGTATATGCCAAAGAGAAGCTTGTTCTTGGAGCATGCTTAAGGCCATTTAGTTCAGAG
Source organism: Peromyscus leucopus (assembly GCF_004664715.2). Taxonomy (NCBI): domain Eukaryota; kingdom Metazoa; phylum Chordata; class Mammalia; order Rodentia; family Cricetidae; genus Peromyscus; species Peromyscus leucopus. Next base: position 28,919,065 of record NC_051073.1, read on the forward strand.
ATTTTGTTGAAGAAACAATCTGCAAGTGTAAGTCTGCAAAACCCACAAAATTCATTTTCAAGAGAGTTTTCAGACACATTTGACTGTAGGGAAATACTGACTTAGTTCTCAGTGTTCTGGAAAACATTCTAGTTGCCATTGCTTGCAGAAAATTGTTTAATAGCCAAATTATTAAATTTATAAATTATTATATATCTAAAAGCAAAAGCTTAAGATACATATTAAAATATTACACTTATTTATTTTATTTACTTATTTTTGTTTGTTTGTTTGTGTGTGTGTGTGTGTGTGTGTGTGTGTGTGTGTGTGTGTGTGTGTCTTATGAGGGGTATGTACAGTGGTGGTCAGAGAACAGCTTTTGGCAGTGGGTTCTCTTCCTCTTCTGCAACTACACGGGTTCCAGGGATCAAAGACAAGTCACCAAGCCTTGTGGAAATCACCTTTATCCACTGGGTCATTATGTTTTCTCATGAAATACAAACTATAATGACATGTGAATAACTAGGTAAACAGCAAAGCTTATGCACTTTCAATTGTCAGTATCCTTAAATACCATTGTTTTCTACTTAAGGAAATATTTGTAGATTATTATGTGCCTAGTTGATACCAGCTAAGACTCCTAGCAATAGTGGAGAAGGTGCCTGAACTGGCCTTCCCCTGTAATCAGATTAATGACTGTCCTAATTGTCATCATAGAATCTACATCCAGTAACTGATAGAAGTAGATGCACTGATCCATAAGCAAACACTGGGCTGAGTTCTGGAGATCAGTTGAAGAGAGGGAGGGAGTATCATATGTGCAAGGGGGTCAAGATCATGATGGGGAAAACCACAGAGACAGCAAACTGGAGCTAGTGAGAACTCATGAACGCTGGACAAACAGCTGGGGAAACATGCATGGGACCAAACTAGGCTCTCTGAATATGGGTGACAGTTGTGTGGCTTGAGCTGTTTGTGGGGCCCCTGGCAGTGGGACCAGTACTTGTCCCAGATGCATGAAAGGGCTTTTTTGAGCCCATTCCCTATCGTGGGAAAACTTGCTCAGCCTTGATGCAGGGCAGGGGGAGAAGGAGGAGCAGACTTGGTCCTGCCTCAACTTTGTATGCCAAACATTGTTGAAGAACCAAGAGAGGCCTTACACCCCCTGAAGAGAGGATGAAGGGTTGGATGGAGGGAGGTGGGGTGGGGCGGAAGAAGGGAAGGGAAAAGGAACTAGGATTGGTATGTAAAATGAATAAAAATGTAGAAAATAAAAACAAAACATTTTTCAAAATTTTGACATATTAATTAGAAAAAAATGGCCTCACTAAAATTGTACCATGAATATATTGCATAGATGAAGTATTACTTTAATTTAAAAGAAAAATTACAGTGTAGAACTAGAAATAACCAAGACATAGTGGAAAGATAGCAAAAATGATTCAATATTTAAGATTACTAAATGATAGATGAAAATATGATGGTTATTAACACAAAATTATAAAGTTATAAGTTTAGACTATGAAAAATTAAAGCTTGTATATAGCAATAATAAACAAAAATTGAACAAAGTAGATTAAAATAAAATCATAATGCTGAATTAATTAAATGCCTTAATTTCCAAAGTTGGAATCCAAGAATAAATATTTATAGATGGTTTAAGAAAATTTTAAAGCATTAGCAACAAGTTCATAATGCTGGTAGCAGCATTATGACCAAATAAAAGAAAATTACCACAAGATTTTCTATTCTTTTATGCATTCTTGCAAATTTAATGAGGCATAAATAAAAATTAAATACTTGTAAGTTATTATTATAAAAAAATCAGTGCATTCATTTTAAGAATACTGATTCCATTTTTACAAATGCATTTCAGAATTAACATTCACTTTAGATTATAATGTACCTTTTATTGATCTTCAATTATAAAAGCAAAAATATTTCAAACACAAATTTGAAAATTGGAATTATATGAACTCTGTTATGTGATCTACTAATTGGTAAACTTTGACAAATTAAGATATTCTAAGGAAATAATTATAAATACTGATAGGAGATATTAAATAGACTCTACCATAAAAGTAAAACAAAAAAGGATAGGAAGAATAAGGTGAGTAAATTTAGTTTAGATGTTATAAAGTTGTAATGATAGCCTAATGAAAAATTACTCATAGCATACCACTAAAAACAGTTTAACTATAAGCAAATCTGAAGATAATTTGCAAATATATAAGCTTGTAATTCCAAAAAGATAATCATTACTCCTACAAACAATTGTGAAAATTTTGTTCGTGCAGAAAAATGTTAGCATCTCTGACATCAAATTAAATGTTTTAATTCTCAATATGTGGAAAGTTTTAGATAATAAAACTACAACAAACAAACAAAAAACTTGAAGCATATGAACAAGATACTTTTTTAAGAAACTGAAACAAAACAACAAAATATCAATAATGTGTGTTAACTCAAGCCTGGATTGGAAATGAGGGCTCAATTCTGAAAGTGTTGCTTAGTGTACACAACACCCCAAGTTTGATCACCATATAAAAAGGGCAAATGCAAGAGCACACATATAAACCAGATGCTTCCACTCAGTACGTAGAAGTGAGAGAATCATGAGTTCAATACTATTCTTATCTGCACATTGAGTTCAAGGACTGCCTGGATACATTAAACACTGTCATAAAACGACCTCATTTATGTGTGTCAATGTTTTTAAAAATGCTTTCTTTTTGGAAAGAATAATCAAGCGAGCCCATTATTTCATAAATTTTTTAAGTATTTTAATGATGTCTACTCAAAGGGAATTCTACCTTTCTTTCATAAAGCCGTTAGATGTTTCTAATGGTGTACATGACTGGTGCACAGCTTCTGTATACACTGCTCTGTTCTAGTTTCTTCATTTAAGAACTGTATGCCAGCACTCAGGAGGCAGAGCCAGGCGGATCTCTGTGAGTTCGAGGCCAGCCTGGGCTACCAAGTGAGTCCCAGGAAAGGCGCAAAGCTACACAGAGAAACCCTGTCTCGAAAAACCAAAAAAAAAAAAAAAAAAAAAAAAAAAAACCTGTATGCCATTTGCTAAAAACCTGAATTTCTTCCTACAATAAAATACAAAAATACAAAAAGAAATAAAATAATCAAAATTGGAAGTAAGATTAACTTTTTTGGGGCTGGAGAGATGGCTCAGTGGTTAAGAGCACTGACTGGTCTTCCCGAGGTCCAGAGGTTCTGAGTTCAATTCCCAGCAACCACATGGTGGCTCACAACCATCTATAATGAGATCTGGTGCCCTCTTCTGGCCTGCAGGGACACATGCAGTCAGAAGTAATAAATAAATAAATATTTGCCGGGCAGTGGTGGCTCACGCCTTTAATCCCAGCACTCGGGAGGCAGAAGCAGGTGGATCTCTGTGAGTTCGAGGTCAGCCTGGGGTACAGAGTGAGTTCCAGGAAAGGCGCAAAGCTACACAGAGAAACCGTGTCTCAAAAAGCCCCCCCCCAAAAAAAAAAGATTAATTTTTATCTTAGAGGTAAGTGTCCCCAAGCTGTGGCTTATTTTGGGTTTTTAAATATTTTTCTGCAACAATATCCTAAAAAAAATGTGACCTCTTGGTGATTTGTTGTCTGATTATAAGCAAATTTTCTATTCTCTATGTAACTAAGTTAAACACCTGAAATCCATGTGCAAAGTCCAAAATTTACATGATCTAAGTAACAGTTTGCTAGGCAATTGTCTTCTGTGGAGTCTTTCCTTAAGTATATATAATAATAATGAGGCAGAGTGAAGAAGACAATTGAAATATCTTACACTGTCCCATTCAGAATGGCCCCTTCTCTAGTATTCTATCTTGAAATAGCTAGTTTAGTATGTCCTCTGTCTTCCAACTTGAGATGCTCTTTTGATATGTTGCTTTGGGAAATTACAAGAGTAAAAAGAAAAAAAATGTTTTTTTTCCTAAAATATTTACAACATGTTAAGAGTTTTCTCTTTTGTTGACTAATATGATGGTTTGGATGAGATATTTCCCCCATGCTCCTGAATATTGAACATTTGCTCTCAGTTGGTGATGATATTTTCGGAGTTTAATGCAGAACAACTTTGCTGCAAAATATGCATCATTGAGATCAAGCTCTGAGATGAAAAGTCCTTTGCCTTTTGCAGATCTCTGTCTTTGCTGTGTATTCCAGGTCAAGATGTGACCTCTCAGTTTCCCACCCACCCTAGCATGTCTACTGTCATATCTCCTCTTACCACTCTGGAAAAAGTAAGCCAAAATAACCTCTCTTCCTTAGGTTGCCTTTTGTCATTGTGTAATATCATAGAAAAAGAAAAGTGATTATTTAACTTGATGTATGAGTAGCATTTAAATATAATCTATTAAGTTTCATAATAGATTTGTGCTATGTCAATAAGACTGATTCCCATTAGTCTTTACAGTTGTCATCTGTGGAGTAGATTTAGTCTATCACTTCTATGTTCTTGTCTTCCCTTCTTATGCTATAAATTTATGTGATATTACCCAATTTGTATAAAATATAAGAAATCTGCCTGAAGTCTGATAACACTTTCCCTGGTATGAACATGGATTCTAGTTGCTGCTGGAGAGTTCTATTTCTCTTTCCATATGAGAAAAGAAGACAACCTTCAGATTCTAAAACCACTGCTTTCTCCATATTTTGTAGCTTAGTTCCATCTTATTTCATTTTTATAATATTCTTTGATATGACTAGTATCTTTAAAATAAAAAAAATGCGATCCCATTGCCCATTAAGTCAAAATATTTTCAAAGTCAATTGTTTCTTTCCAAATTTTCAGTATCTCATATTGCGGTTATCCCATTTTTCATGTGGCTATTGAATCGACGCTAATATTAGTAAGTAGTAGGAATTTCTTCAGAGTTACCAATTGTTTCAAGTAATAGAGTATAGGAAAATATTGGTTGTAAAGGAAGGGGATATTATATGGAAGGAATATGCTTTTTAAAAAGTTTTAGAGAAACAGTATTGTAAAACTAATTCCCAATGAACTTATAATAAAAAAAATCCAGAAATTGGGGTACATGCTGAGAGACCAGAGAGGCAAAGGAACAAGCTACTGCCATGTCTTACCTTGCCAACTAACTCCACGAATCTTCTGACTAAATGTCTCTGAGTCCTCATTGGAAAGGGATCTAACCAAAAAGTGATCCTCAGCCAAAAAAGCTTTGAGTCCTCAGCAGAAAGGGGTCCAGATTAAAAGGGCTCCAGCTAAAAAGCCTTAGTTCCTGTCTCCTCATAGCTTATATACCTTTCTCTGCCCAGCCATATTACTTCCTACCTAGTGCTGGGATTAAAGGCATGTGTGCTTCCCAAATACTGTAACAGAGGCATGAGATCTCAGTTGCTGGGATTAGGTGTGTGTCATCACTGCCTGGCTCTGTTTCTCTCCTAGACTGAATCAATCTCATGTAATCTAGGGTGGCTTTGATCTCACAGATATCCAGATAGATCCTTGCTTCCCTAGTGCTATGATTGAAGGTGTGTGCCACCACTGCCTGGCATCTATGTTTAATCTAGTGGCTTGTTCTGTTCTCTGATCTTCAGGCAAATTTTATTAGGGTACACAGTATGTTACCACACAGTATTTTTGTTCTTATAAATGACTTCATTTTATTTTTTTTGCATTTGAGTTTTCTTCACTATTCATGTGGAATTAAATTCTTCTCCACAGCAACAAGGTTTACATGGAAACAACTTAGGACATTGAATCAAAAGCCTGCTAGTTGAAATAGAAATTCACAAGGAAGAGCATTTCTAATCTAAATTAGATAATGTCTTTACAGTTAAAGTTTTGAAAAAAATGTTGAAACTGTCCACATCTGCCACCAGAGGTCAGCTCTGTTTATGCATACTTAGCATCAATGGGTAGGCTACTGTATTGTACTTATTGAAGAAACAATGGATGTTTGTGGTCTTTGCTTCTTCAGTACTCAGAATAATTACCTACTTCCTTTTCCTTAAAGACATGAAGTTCCCTTAGGGTAATTGTCTAATACTAAAGAAGTTTCTAGTATATGAAAGTGTCATTTGTTATTAACTGTGATGAAAAGAACAGAGCTGAATTTGGAAGAACTATTATGCAAAACTGTCAGTCATCATGTTTCCCACTTTGGTGACTGCATTTAATATTGCTGAAGATTATGCTTCTGTAGATGTGTAAGGACAGACAATTCAAGAAATGATTGGTGTATTCTTATTATAAAACATGGTAAGCCAAATTAACTGCAATAATAATTCAAACACTTGGTTAAAGAAACCATTATAACCACAGTCATTCCATAGTCTCATACTAGCTTATAAATTTTTAGAAGCTGAGGGAGATGTTTTTTTAGACATTTTGCTTTAAACTATAATTGTTTTGATAAACATATTAATAAAGAATATTTGTTTGATATAAATGGCTGGTTTTCACAGAATTTTCAGAACTTCCTGATATACAAATCCAAAAGCAATTCATCAAACAATCTTATTTTGAAATTTCTAAAGAATGGGGATGTGGAGAAGACTCCGTGTCATGGTTCATGGTACACATTGTCTGTCATCTCACATAACCACATCAGCAAACTATAGTTTTGTAAATTAACTCTGTGCAGATTAAATACACATCTGCCGTTCTGCAATTTAACTCAAGCTCTAGGTTTCAACTCTATCACATGCAAACAATTGCTTTTCAGATACTTGGGTGCCTCTATAAATAACAGCGAGGGGCAGTTTTAGTTTTCTCTTCATTCTCTAAACTCTCAAGTCTTATTTCCTTCAACTTTTACATTTCACTAAATAACATAAGCAGTCTATTAGCAACAACTTAATTCCTAACAATATGGTAATCTTAAAGGTATTGCATCTGTGCAAAAATAGTAATGAGAAATAAATCCACAATGGATTTTAAACTTTTTAGAAAAATCTTAATTTGCTTCTAACATATTATTACTTAAGAAATATAAAATATCATCCTAAGTTGTTCAAGCTGGCTTAGAACTTGCCACATCTATGTTCACAGTGCCACATAACTCCAATGAGAGGAGAGCCAGTGTTCTCTTCTGACAGTTATGAGCACTAGGCATGTGTCTGATGCATGAACAGAGACAAAGGCAAGAGACTCAAACACAGAAAATAAGTCTAATTTTTCAAAAGATATGTTAACCATTAGTTACTAGTAGAATTTTAACATTAACTACTAAAGATATGCTTAGTGAGTATGGAGACCACATGACCATGCATGAAATCAAACTAATTTGTAATAAAAGATAGATTGTGTCGTGTGGCTTTTGATCAACCATAGCTGGAGAAGTGAGAAAATATTCCCTTGCAAATGACTACAGATTTGTGAGAAGACATTTAAGTAAGAATGATTGGAATCCTCTGGCAAGAATGCTCAGGGAACAATTTTTCAAAAAGATATTTAACAATAGAGCACAAGGTATAAAATTTAACGAGAGAGGGATTTTCCTATGTACTCAGCTGAATGGTAAATAAAATCATTATCAAGATATGGTAAATTTCAATGACTTCAGGATTAAATTTAAGACAAGACAATAAGAATGAGTTTTTATTGCCGGGCGGTGGTGGCACATGCCTTTAATCCCAGCATTGGGAGCCAGAGCCAGGCTGATCTCTGTAAGTTTGAGGCCAGCCTGGTCTATAGAGTGAGATCGAGGACAGGCACCAAAACTACACAGAGAAATTGTCTCAAAAAACAAAAGAAAAAAAGAAAAAGAAAAAGATTTTATTTAGCTTACAGGATTTGCTGACATAAAAAAAGTTAAAGTTAAAATGGTAGATGGAAGATGGACTTTAGTGGTAGATACAGCTTTAGCTTTTTTTTAAATACTTGTCTGTGATGGTATTGTGTTCCCCAAAATATTGTGCACCCTAAAAAACATATCTGGGGTCAGAGAACAGGACAGCCACAATATTAAACATAGAGGTTTGGTAGTGGTAGCACATGCCTTTAATCTTAGCACTCCAGAGGCAGAAATTCCTCTGGATCTCCGAGTTCAAGGCCACATTGGAAACAGCCAGGCATGGTGACACATGCCTTTAATCCCAAGAAGTGAACCTTTAATATCAGGGATTGATGACAGAAAGAGAAACATATAAGTCGTGAAGACCAGAAACTAGAAGCTTTTAGCTGGTTAAGCTTCAGGCTTTTGAGCAGAAGTTCATCTGAGAGCCACTGGGATGAGGACTCAGTGGCTTCCAGTCTGAGGAAACAGAATCAGCTGAGGAACTGGCAAAGTGAGACAGCTGTGGCTTGTTCTGCTTCTCTGATCTTCCAGCATTCACCCCAATAACTGGCTTCAGGTTTGATTTTATTAATAAGACCTGGTAAGATTCCTGCTACACTTGTCCAAGTCCAAATTCTTACAGACAGAAATCATGAGAAACAGTTCAATTATTCAAGAAGAGATGAAATAGTGGAGGGAACATAGGTTTGGGGAATTTTCAAGTTAATGCTGTTTAGTAGGTAAGCACTATAGCCTTAAACAAACATCATCACTTCGAACTAGAAGAGATGAAATTATTTTAAAAAAGTAAAACAGCAATATTTTATTTTTCAATAAAAGAAAATATGCAGGAGTATTATGATGTAGAAATAGGTGAGATCTGAAAATAGTGATTAAGTAGGTATGATTTAGAACTTTTCACTTCAGGTTAAATTCCATAACAATAACTGGTTTTTGTGATACTTAAGTCCCTAAATTTCTATTTCATTTCTATATTCATAAGTTGGTAGTGATAAGCTTAGTTCCTAATTTATAAGAGTGTTGTGTATTAATGAGAATATTATTAATGGAATATTTAGATTTTTCATTTATTTTAATCAGTTTTGCTATTGTTATGATTTATTCTAAGTTATAGAAGATTCTAAGAAAAATTTGATAGGGAAAATAATATTATGTTTTAGATTGGAAAATTTTATTCTAGAAATAGAAGATTTCCAGAAAGCTTCATTCCTCTCATGTATCTGAGCACCTTAAATGTGTTCTAACAGATTGATTGGATTGCTCTATTAGATAATTTTTGGTTAGTGAAAATGCCGTGATTGAAAAGGTGATATAAGAAAATTTAAAGGGTTGTTATAATTTTGAAAATTACTTAGTTGTATTATCAGATACATATTAATTTAAACACAGAACATAGCTGCCAGATGTAAAGTTTCTAAAACATGAGTATAGCAGAAAAGGGATATCAAAGTGCACATACAACATTTTCTTCAGAAAAGAAGGATTTATAGTGTTCATCTACACTCTTTTCTGAGTCCAGTTAAAACTTTTCTTTAGATATTGTCATGACACAGGATTTTGATGAGAGCAGACTATATCCTTTTAAGCATTCCTCTTATCAATATTAAATCTTTGTAAAAAAATTTTAAGAATGAAAATTAATAAAATTTGAAGGATAATAAAATAATTTATTCTTCCTACATGTATTAATACTGCTTTATCAACTGGGTATTTATTTATTTTTAACTTACTAGAAAAATGTTTTATTCTCTGCTGGTTTATATTATTTCAGAACTTCCAATTTAATTTTTATTCCTTACCTATATTTTAGAGAGAATTTTATCTACTTGTTTGTCATAGTCAAATCTAAGGTCACAAAATAAAGAATGAGTATTTGTCTTTTTTTTTGTTTGTATCTGTGCCCATGATTATACACACAGAATTTATTTATGAGTCCTGTTCTTTCACTATAAATAGACAATGTTATCATTTAAAATATTATGTGTTGGGTTGTGTGGATATATAATTACTTTTTAAATGCTTGAAGTTACACTCAAGTAAAAATCTGATTCTATCTCAAAGTTAGTAAAGTGAATCTACATAATTTCTTAAAGATGTTCAGGTAATATGCATTTATTAATATTGATATTTGATGAGAAGGAGATGATCTTTGAAGGTCCTTTTGATAATTCTGTGTAACAATGTGGGAAAGGTCTGTGAGAAAGATCAAAGGTCATCTCCAATATGGGATATCTTCTGCTTATCCTAGAAAGGTTGTTCGTAGTTGTCATGAAATGTCAATAATGGCTTTGAATGCTATTTTATGCTTAACACTTTTAAATAAATAAATTTTATTATGATGTCTTGAATAGATGGCCTTTATCCAAAAGTCATAAATCAACCTAAGAAAAATTTAATATTGCTAACATTTTTTTTTCATTTCAAAATAAGCATTGCTGAATTACCATACATTGATTGATAGGTAGGACAAGAGGGCAGCTCATCACCTAGAGCTACAAATGGGAGAAATGGGGGCAGAAAAGAAGATATGGAGAAAGGATAGAACCAGGCAAAGATGAACCAGGGAGACAGAGAGGAGTGGGGAGATGTGATGTGCTATGACACCTCCTATCTTCTGTAGTTCTCAAATAATAATTGGACACGGTTTATAAATGCTAATAACAGATATCGACATGAAATAGCAATGCCAATAATTTTCTCAACGATAAAGGAAAAGATAGCTAGTACCACATAGTGTGTTGCTGCATAGAACAGCATATTTACCATCATGTATAAGCATGCATGCAAACAATACCTGAAAGTCCCCATAAGGTTGTTTTATTGGAAGCACAAGCTTGTTAAAATCACTAACCCTGTTTTTCTCCATGCCTGGAAGCATTTTTCATGTTTACTTGGTTATTATATTTAATTGTGAGACTATAGTTTTTCCAATTTAATTACTTTGAAATATAATTTAGAGACATCAGAAACTTATTAAATTATAGTTACATGTTTCAAGCCTTTACATGATTAACTTCTAATGCCTATTGTCAACAGGGCCACAAAGATTACTCAAAATGTGACTCCATTAGATTAACTTAAAAGTGCCTCTTGATTATATAGCAGTACAACATGCACAATTAACACTCTAAATATTTTGTATCTAAAATGAAACAAATTTTATCTACAATAATGAATTATATTCTTAAAATCTCAGAAGTATCAAACTTGCTTTGTGACAATTATAATTAGAAATTCTGCAAGATATGTACCTAGAGTGACTGATGTTTTCCAACTGTCTCCAGACAGGTACAAAGTATTTGCAAATTTTAAACTTATTATAAATGTATTGATTCACTAGAAATTATTCTCAATACTAAATTTATTAGTATCTGATAAATCTATACACTTTATCATTTATATTTTTTCAATGTGTGGCATGCAATTTTATAAATTTTTGTTCTTGAAGAGTTGTATACAATGCATTTTCATCATACCCATAACTTTCCTCATTTCTCCTCCCTCTTCCATACTCATACAACTTTGAGTCCTTTTTTTTATAATCTTTAAAATCCAATTTGTGATGCTCAAATATTGTAGGATGTGTGCTCTTCATTGGCATGTACTAGACTTAACAATAGTTACCATCTCAGAGACAACCAGCCCTCTCCCTCCCAGAAGCAAACTATTGTCAATAATTTCACAGCTCACTGTGGCATTGAGTTCAACTGCCATCTCAATACTGGGATGTGTACTTGCTAGTGTGCATGCTGACACAACCACAGTGGGTTCACAAGGGTAATTTCTTGGTATGTGAAGAAAATAATGCTTCGTTGTAATAACACACTACCTCAAAATCTTACTTTTGTCTCCTTCTACAACTTGGAATATGGAAATAGTATCGATGTTCCCTGTATAGATAGAATCCTCTATTTTCATATACTATGTCATATTGGCCAGTTGTGAGTCATTGTTTCAATAACTATCTGTTGCATAGAAGCTGTTCAGATGAGAGTTGAAAGTTGCATTGATCTAATAGTAGAATATTAAATCACTAAATGTTACTTTAATACTATAGTCTTTTATAAACATGATAGGAATAGGCTCTCCCATATTGCTTGTGGCCTGTCTAGCCACAGTTTCTTAGATCAATAATGGTGGCAGATATGAGTTTCATCTGGGGAATCTGATGTAGATCAACTCAGAAAGTGCTTGATTGTTCCCATGATGTTTTGCCATTATTGCACCAGGAAGCTTGTCTTCCGAAGTAGATCATTGTTGTAGTTTACAAATTAATAGCTGTGTGTTATTGGTGATTATTTTCCCATTTTAGTAGCTTTCATAGTTCCTCCCAGCTCTTGAAAGTCAGTTAATATGGATAAGTAAAGTATTCAGCTGCATACAAGCTTGATTTCTTCAGGTTCCATTAGTGAATTGTGTGGCATCTTCAGCAAGACATTCTAAAGATAAATTCTGGATAGTGTCAAAGACAATGAAAATAAATGTAATTTTAGGGATCATCATTGCCCGACAACTCAAAAAAAAAAAAAGCCAAAACAACAATAACAACAAAAAAGGCAAACAAACAAAATACCTCATAACTACAACTTGTTAGCTTCTGATTTCTAGTAGGCTCATTACTTCCATTATAAGGTATCTCCAGCTGATGTATGTGTTTGTGTTTGTGTGTGTGTGTGTGTATCTGTGTGTCTGTGTGTGTATATATATAGAGAGATAGATAGATAGGTAGATAGATAGATAGATAGATAGATAGATAGATAGATAGATAGATAGATAGATAGATAGACAGAGCTTTTCCAGTTGTAGGTCACCATGTGTTTTTTGAAGTTCTTTAGTGTTAGTAATCATTTCCCCACTCCTTTTAACGTATTACCACCCACTCTGCCACCCCAGTTAAACTATCTTCTCCATTATTCTTTTTTTAAATATTTACTTCAATACATTCTATCTCTCCTGTTTTGATAAAGGTCTCTATTGCCCCTTAATAATTCCTGATGTCTATGCATATTCCAAATGAAACAAAGGTGTTTGAAGATTAAAAGGATTTCTAAAAATAAATGTAAAATATGTGACAGTTGCCTTTCAGTGTCTGTGTCTGGGTTACCTTGTTAATGATTTTCATCCAATTCCATATATTTACTTTTGAATTTCATTTCTCCTGGTAGTTTAATAAGATATTGTTGTTTAAGTTTGTCACATATTCACTGTTCTTTCATCAGGTGGTGGATATCCATGGCATTTCCAATCCCTGGGTATCATGAGAACAACAGTAATGAACAGGGATGAGCATCTACATCTAGGGGAAAATATGGTGCCTTTTGAATATGTACCAAGGTGTGGTTTAACAGGATTGTGTGGTATATAATCTTTTTAGCTTTTGGCTGAATTCCACATTGATTTCCATAGAGACTGTGTTAATTTGCATTCCCAACAGTACCACATAAGTTTTCTTTTCCCAAATATGCACCAATATGTGTCTAGATTTTTTTTTTACAGTATCCATTCTGATGGAATGAAACAAAAATCTCAAATAAATTATAAATTTCAGGTTCTTTGTGGTTAAGAATGCAAAACATCTTTAAAAGCTTTGCAGAAGTTCATCTCTTGGGGGTTCTTCTTAGCTTGATATTCAATTTTTATTTATTTTTTCTTTTTTTCCTTTTATTTTATTTTACAATACCATTCAGTTCTACATATCAGCCACGGATTCCCTTGTTCTCTCCACTCCTGCACCCCTCCCCTTCCCCCCAGCCAACCCGCCATTCCCACCTCCTCCAGGGCAAATCCTCCCCCGAGGACTGAGATCAACCTGGTAGACTTAGTCCAGTCAGGTCCAGTCCCCTCCTCCCAGACTGAGCCAAGCATCCCTGCATAAGCCCCCGGTTTCAAACAGCAAACTCATACAATGAGCACAGGACCCAGTACCACTGCCTAGATGCCTCCCAAACAGATCAAGCCAACCAACTGTCTCATGTATTCAGAGGGCCTGATCCAGTTGGGGGCCCCTCAGACTTTGGTTCATAGTTCATGTGTTTCCATTCATTTGGCTATTTGTCACTGTGCTTTATCCAACTTTGGTTTCAACATTGCTCGCTCATATAAACCCTCCTCTTTCTCACTAATTAGACTCCCAGTGCTCCACCAGGGGCCTAGCCATGGATCTCTGGATCCAGATTCTTCAGTCATTGGATGGGGTTTCTGGCATGACAGTTAGGGTGTTTGGCCATCCCATCACCAGAGTAGGTCAGTCCCTGCTGTCTCTCAACCATTGCCAGCAGTCTATTGTGGGGCTATCTTTGTGGATTGTTGTGGGCTTCTCTAGTGTAGGGAGCCTTCATTCAAAGATGGCACTGGCCTCCTGGTAGCCTAGTTGTAAACAACTCCATATATGGCTATGCTCTCGGGACTACGTGTCCTGTGACCTGTGCATGTGTGGGTATGGTAATCGACCTTATGTCCTCAGCCTATCCCGTGGCTCCCTGTGCTTGCATTCTGGCAGGATCCAATCACGGACTGACTCGTGTGCTTGAGTCCTCATATAAGCAGCTGCAATTTAGTTCTCGGGGCCCTTCACCTCCCGCTCTCCCTTAATCAAGAGGCGCTCCAATAAAGTGTGATCTGAGAAGAATCCTCGAGTGGTGGTCGTTCTTCCTTGCTGGCCGAGGAGCTCGCCGCACTCTAGCACTTTGTTTCTTCCTTTTCTCATGTGGTCTTCATTTACCATGGTCTCCTATCCCTTATTCTCCCTCTCTGTTCTTGATCCAGCTGGGATCTCCCGCTCCTACAGGCTCTCTTTCCCTCGACCCTCGCCCTTCATTACTCCCACTCATGTCCAGGTTGTTTATGTAGATCTCAGCCATTTCTCTGTCATTGGGCAATCCCCGTATCTTTCTTGGGGTCTTTTTCTTGTAGCTATCAAATAGATTTTATTGTTTCTTTTATTGAAAATATATTATTTTCTCATATAGTATATCCTGATTATAGTTTATACTCGTTATACTCTTCCTGTTCTTCTCATTTCCCCTCCCCTCCAGATCAACCACCTTTCTATCTCTCACTAGAAAAGGACAGGCTGCTAAGAGTAGCAACCTAACATGAAAAAATAAGATAAAACAATAACTTTCATATCTAATTTGGACACAGCAACTCAACAGGGGGAAAAGAGTCCCAAGAGCAGGTACAAGAGTCAGAGACTCACGCATCCTCACAACCAGGAGTCCAATAAAAATACTAAGCTAATAGCTATAATATATATGTAGATGAACTTATGAAGAACAATGTAGGCTCTGTGTTTGCTGCTTCTGCCTCTGTGAGCTTCTATGTGCCTTGTTGAGTTGATTCAGAGAGCCAATCCTGAGGCCCTCCATCACCTCTGGTTCTTACAATCTTTCTGTCTCCTTTTCTGTGGGATTCCCTGAGCTCTGAGAGGAGAGATTTGATGGAGACATCCAATAAAGACTCTTTCTCCGATAATTTCTGCTTGTGGTTAACTACATCTACTTCCAGAAGAAGCTCCTCTGATGAGGACTGAAAAAGGCAGCCTCTGATTCTTGGTTATCCAAGCAATATCAGGTGTGAGTTCAAATATGGTGATTAAACTTCTGTATGTTAAATTGTACTTCAAAATATATTATTATATCTAGTAGCACATAATGTAAAGTGGGAGTTGGCCTTAGGCCAAGTCAGATATTGGATTGCCACTCCCACAAGTTCTGTGCCACCATTGCGCGAGCATGTTTTGCAAGCAGGACAGAGTGTAAGTCAATGGTTTTGTGACTGCATTGGTGGGTTTCTTGTTTGCTTGGTGTTTTATTATTTGAGTTCTTCATATATTCTAGATACTCTCTTAGATACAAGTCTGTAAAGTTTTATCCCATTATGTAAACAGCCTCTTAACTATAGCAGTGATGAGTAGATGATGAGTATTATTACTGTATAGAGAATTATTTGTTTCATGATATCCCAATTATAAATTGTTGATTTCAATGCCTGTGCTACCAAGATTCTAATCAAACAATTCTTTCTGGTACTCAATTACTTCAAGTAAATACTTTGTTCTCTGGCAGAGTAGATGCATTCGCAAATATATCTTCAGAAATGTTAGGAGGAATTGACAGTCTGAAAGCTACTAAATTTAATTGACTCCACAACTAAGTTTAGTATTCTATTTTAAATATCAATTATGTCAAAATGCAAAATAGATGTCAGAAATAAGTATCTGTTAAGTAAACTTCCTGAAAGAAGAAACCTTGAATAAAGGGAATAACTAAAGTTGTTTACATTACATGAACTACTTATTTCTCTTAAAGTTTTACATATTTTACAAACTCTGAGTTGAGATACATTAAGAATACATTTAAAATATATATACAAAAACACTTTACATTATGTGCTACTAGATATAATAATATATTTTGAAGTACAATTTAACATACAAAAGTTTAATCACCATATTTGAATAATAATTTTTTTCTTGTACTAAGATGTAAGTACATATTTCATTCATGTTTTAAATAAAACCAGGATTTATTAGTTAGACATTGCCAAATTTATCAGTTCTCTGGAATGATTTTAAGATTGACTTGCAAGTTAGATATAATCTATCTTTGCCTATTTATTTTCAACAATAAGTACTTCATGTAAGCCTAATTTTATTGTGAGAATAAAAAGAAATCTAGACATTGTTGTGAATTTTATGTGCCTGTGTGTATGTATGCATACAGAAGCACGATAAATCACTGAATCTTAATATAGCACAGACCGTTTAGTTAGTGTTTTATACTTCGAAATATTCGGGCTCATTAATTTCAAATACATAAAATAACATATTAAGGGTAAAATTATGCACAAAACTTTTCAAGATGGAGACAACTGAGGCATAAAATAAGCCTTTGATACCAAACCAACAAATAAATACAATAAAAATAAAATGGATAAGGAATCACAAAATTGAAGTTTATTAACAAGGACTTCTTTGTTTTCTATATGAAATATTGAGTCATTTTTTTTTAGAGTTGTAAGCAAATGTTTAATCATAGCACTTCAGAGACCAAATAGCAAAAGGGGGCCTTTGCATAAGTCCTTGCAGGTAACAAGGAGTTACAATTTATCGTATCATTTTCATTAATATAACAAGCTCTATTTCATGTATACAGGGTTTTATATGTGGAGATACTACTACTTATACTACAGTTGTTTGTGTCAGGAGTAAGCATTGAACAAAGATCATCTACAAATTTCTAATGAATGTACTAGAGGATTATTCCCTCTATAAAACTGCTAATGTTGTATTTTATGTTACTTCTAGGAGCTGTGTCCCATCTCTGCATCTTTCCAAATTAAGCCTTCTTTGTAGGTGAGGATAACAAACACTCTATGTAATACCTTGTTGACAAAATTGTCTAATATTTTTCGACATGATCCAGGCCTAGCTCAGTATCATACCTAAGCATAGTGTCAACAACATCCATGCTTGTTACTGAACATTATCAATTAGTTTATCAATTCCAATCACTATGCAAATATGTTCTTTTTTTCTATGATACAATAGTGAAATCTTCTGAATTATTGTGTGCACTTTTTCCTCTTTGTCTGCATTCATGTTTTTGTGATTAATAAAAGTAAACAAAGTTTATAAAAAAATATTGTGTTAATGGAATTCAAAGCTGCAGTGTTCTGTCTGTACACAGTACTTATATATTTCAATGTGAAAAAAGTGTGTAGATTGCAAAAAAATATTGAAAATTGAGATATGGATTTAGATCAGGGCACTAACAGTTGCTTAGTACAAAGTGATACTAAGGCTTAATATGTGTGTAGCACCATGTCAAGAATCAGCTAAAATGGAATATTGATATGTGGGAAGAAATAGACAAGAAAATTTTTAAATGAAAAATTTTGTCTAACCAAAATTTATTGTATTGAAATTTGTTGTAGAAAAATGATCACCTTTTATTTTTGGTGATAGAAATGTGTTGCAAAAAGCAAAAAATATGCATATTCGAACATGCATAGCTTTACTTGAAAGTTTCTGGTACAATACTGAAACCTACAAGCATAACTTGGATTTTTTAAAGGTGTTTATGTTAAAGAACAGTGTGTGGTGCAATATTTATGAATCCTGGAGTGGGAGTTAGATCATTGCTATGTTTGGCACTCAATTATTTTTCTTGGTGTTCTGATTAATTTAAGTGATATCTATGATGACTTCTGAATATAAAGCACTTTGGGCAAATTTAGAAATGGGAAGAAAGTCTTTTTGTTATAAAAATTAGAAACTATAATTGCACTCTAAAAGCTAGAAATTATCATCACATTTAATTGAGTCATCTGAAAGTCATTAAGTATGATTTTTTTTTTTATTTTTGAGGTAGCTTCAGATGAGTTGTCAGAGATATGTAGGTGAGTGCTATTTCTTTGAAGTCATCATTGTTTCCATTCAAAGTAACATCTCTGTTCCAAGCTCCATGCTACTTCAAGCTTCACTGGAAATTAATAAACTATGTGGAAACTCAGAGTCAAGAAAGTAAAACTTGAGGAAATGTGCAAGTCTATTTATTCTACTTTCTAATATCTATCATTTATGTAACTTTCCATGACTCTTCTCATCTTAAACTCACTTCAATAAAAACACAATATGAAAGAAAAATGCTAGAAATAAAATATGAATTAGTCACTGCAGTATATTCAAGCTATTAAACCAGTCTGATAATATTTAATTATGATTACAAAGCACAGTGAAAACATATTACACTATTTCTAACTTATAAAATTGATTTTCCTTCATAAACAACTTATATAGTACATAACAATTATTAAAATAAACTAAAAGGTGACTGCAAGATTTTATATTAACTCTTATAACTCAGTAATTCCTAACATGATAATATTGCTCAGCAGATTTTTGCCTCATTTGAATGTAAATAAAAGACAGAATAAATTATGGCTCTTTTTTTTTGTAGCTCTCCAGGGGTTGAATTTTGAATGGATGGACTGGATAAGAAGAATAGCACTTCATTAAATGATGAACTGTGTTTCAAGCATAGTAACTCAGCAAGTTAATAAAGGTTGAGAGCAGGAGGAAACAGACATATCCTATTCTCTGTATGTTGTGTAAAGGTATGACATTAATTGAGTTCGCATTAGTTTATTAATTGTCATCCATACTGAATCTGGCCAATTATTAATAAAAATAAATGAATTCCCTCAAATTAGAATGCCATCTAGTTATGTATAAGTAAACCAAAAAGTGTGAGAATATTCAATATTTTTAAAGCGTTAATGGACTAAAGAAGCATAAAGGAAAGTTCAGTTTTCACTGAGGAAATGTCAAAACCAATAATTTATATAAAACCAATTAAACACTTTAAAGAAAATTATATTCACTGGGTTTTAGCAAAAGTAAGGGGCCAATGCTACTATGAACCTTCTTAACAACTCATTTTATATATATATATATATATATATATATATATATATATATATATATATAATCAAACCAGAATGATTTTGATCCATGTTTATCACTTTGGACTTACAAAATTTCTCATTCAGTTATCACTCAAATTTTACATACACAATTATGTGAGAAAATCAGATGTTTAGTGTGAACAACTTAAAATAACATTTTATAAAGATAATCATATTTATATTATTTCACAGTAGACTATTCTTAAAAGCAAGTTATGCAAAAGATTCCTTTCAAATAATACAGAGGTCCAAAACAAACATTTATCTTTACAATTTTAAAACAAAGTTAATCTTGTAGACTACATCTAAAATAATATCTATAATCAAACTATATAAAATAGATCATGCTAATGAGAATATTAAATGAGTAACTTAACATTTTAAATTATTGTTAGAAATACGAAGTTCTCCAACTAGAGAGTTGGCTCATTTATTAAGAACAGATATTGCTTAAGCAGAATACCCAAATTTGTTCTGAGCATCTACATCCAGATTTTCAGAACGAATTTCCAGGGTTCAAAGCACTCATCTGACATCTATGGGCAACTCAGAAACACAATCCCCCACTCAAAAAATAAAAGCACATGTTGATATGAATAACTTAAAATGATAAATGTTAAAATAAGAAAATAGTTGCAAAATTTTACTAAACTCATAAAGATCTAAAAAAGACTCATGTAGTCAAAATATTTCTGAGCCAAATGAGCAATTTGGTCCTTCTATCACCTCATCTATTTTTAATGAGTGACTAATTTTTTGTTGGAAAACATGATTGAGTTCTCAGTATCTGAGTGCTGAGAGCACATGGTATCATCTATGAGTGGGTATTTGTATTGTTAATGTTTGTAAGAGTCCAGTCCTGAGGTTTCTCCGCAGCTAAAATTCACCGATACTGTATATTCTTTGGCAGTTAGACTCATAAGGAAGCATTTCTATCAAGCTGGATTCAGTTTGTGAGTACCTTTCTTGTCTTAGGTTTGAAACCTCCATGTAATTTGAATCTTCACTAGTTTTAAAATGAGGAAAAATTGTTCCTTTGAAATATGTTTTACATAATACACTTAATTAATTTAGAATAATCAATTCTAGATTCTTTTTTAAACAAAGGAGAGGTATGCTATAAATATAAATATAAAATATAAAAATAACTAGGAAATAATCATTATCCATAGCATTAGGAAAGTTCAACTCAGAACTACTTTGATATTTTATCTTACCTCAATGAGATTGTTAAAGTTGAACAAATGTTAGAGGATGATGTGGGGAAAACATGAAACCCTCATTCACCAAGGGCAGCTTTATAACTGGTCAAGCCACTCTAGAAATCAGTGTAGAGAATCCTTAAAATCTAGCAAATATTTCTACCATATGAACCAACTATACCACTCCTTGCTCAAAGGACTCAGTACCCAATTCCATAGATACTTGTTTATTATGGTTGTATTCACAATAATTTGGGAATGAAAACAAATTAAATGACCTTCAATCATAAATAGTATACAAAAATATTAGTCCACATACACTGTGGAATAGTATGCAGCTCTAAAGAAGAAGACCTTAGAATTTTATGAAAAAAAAAAACACATTAATAGCAAAGGTTTGAAAGAGGATTTTTCTATCACTTGGCAGCAAGCCAAGGAAATTATAGAAAAAAAAGTTGCACCTGTTCCTGGTATAATCAAACTCCATTACCTGCAGGAAGTAACCCTAAAGGTATACAAATAAATAAAATTTGGCATGTGTTTCATCTTGAATTTGGAAAACTAAAATATGTACACCATACAAGAGATGTGATTTCAGGATTTCAAATGGGCAAATGCTTTGAGTTCTGAAAAGGTTGATTCTGTAATTACACACCTACTGGAAATCATGGCCATCAATGGAATATCTGTACAAATTAAGACTGACAATGCTTTAGCATATATCTCTAGTAAAATGAAACAGGTTTTTGCATTTTGTAAGAGAAAGCATATTACAGGTATGCCACACAATCCAACAACAAAAAAAAAGTGGTTGTAGAAAGATTTAATCACATGTTAAAGTAAATGTTTAATGAACAGAAAGGGGGAAGTAAGACCCCTAGAGATAGACTGCATAATGCCTTACTAATCTTAAATTTTCTAAATGCTAATGAAAAATGAACAACAGCTACGGAGAGATATTAGACAATGAAAAAAAAACTAATGGTCTAAATTAGCCTGTGTACTTTAAAGATGTGTTGACATCAGAAGGGAAACCAGGATGTGTTACACTGGGGAAAGGGTTTTGTTTTGTCTCCACAGGAGAAGAAAAGCTATGGATACCCTCAAAATTAATAAAGATGCGATTCAACTGGAATGGGAGAGATCTCTTAATAAGGAGAAGTGATAGTTCATCCACTGATGTTACAATTCTACAAGTCAAAAGGAAATCTCACCAAATAAGTGTCAGAGCAGGGTTTTGTTTTTGTCTTTACAGGAAAATAGAAATACCCATCTTCAATAAGTCAAAAGACTGTGACATCTAAGGAAGAAGGGAAAATTATCCAGAAAAAAAAAATTAATGAGCAAAAATTAATTTGACCTAATGGTACCAATATTCTCTCCTACCTTCTCATTACCTAAAAATTGAACTCTTTACTTTCTCTTTACTTCTCTAAAAATTTTTAGTCCCGACTCAATTAAAATTAAAGCTTCTGCTGGGTGGTGGTAGCACATGCCTTTAATCCCAGTACTTGGGAGGCAGAGCCAGGCAGATCTCTGTGAGTTTGAGGCCAGCCTGGTCTACAGAGCAAGATCCAGGACAGGAACCAAAACTACATGGAGAAATCCTGTTTTATAAAAACAAAACAAAACAAAAAACAACAAAAATTAAAGCTCGCTTTGAAGTTAGGGTGTAGCTCTCTCCTCTAAATCTAAGCATATTGTTAAAAGAAAAATTCAGAGTTTCTGTCTCATGTTGTATTTATATATTTAACAATATGTATATGCATATGTCTGAATCTTAATGTAATAACTAAGAAAACAAGGGTATGATTTTAAAAGGATAAGGGGGCATTATATATGTGGGTTTTGAGGGAGAAATGGTTAAGAAGAAAACTGTAAATATAATGTCAAAAATACTAAAATTTAAATAATTTAGTATAATTGCACAACAAATGTTTGAACCAAACTAATATTTCATTTTATGTTCTCATTAAATATGGATAGTAATGTTCAATGCAGAATTTAAAGAAATACATACTCAAATTCCAATTTTCATAAGAGATTTATGAGAAAATTTTCATTATGTAATTCCTGCTTTTTTCCACTTTTATTATAAGCACATTTACTTAAAAGAGCCTACATTACATTTACAATATAATATGTTTCTCTGTCACAGAACTAAAGTGTTCCACAAGGCAGATTTCAATTGGAATTGAAAGCACCATACACCTCAGAGGCAGCTGAACCCAGCCTCAAACAGAACAGTATTGCGAAGCTGCTCTGGATTAATGAATCAAGTAAAGTTCAGAGGGTTAGTATGATTAAAATGAATTGCTACCGCAAAGGCCACTGATTTTTTCAGATGGTTACCGATAAATCTTATAAAACAATGAAAATTTTCAGTCTATGTATGGTGTGTTTCTCATTAACACACACACACACACAGAGAGAGAGAGAGAGACACACACACACATACACACACACAAAGGGTCAAATTTGAATATTTGATTATTGGTAAGAATATTATAATATTTCAACTATAACATCATACCTTGTACTTTATTAGTGTGTTTCACATCTCCATATATATTTTGTCAATAGTATTTTTGTATTTTCCTGTTAATCCTTAAACTTTTCAGTGATTCAAAGTTGAAACAAGGGAAAAATCCTGTAACTCCTCACCTCATCTTGATGTTGTTCAGATAAATAGTGCTGGAAGGCAGGTATTGGAAAGCTGCTGAGTGCTCACAGCTTTTAAGTTCTATCTTTAGATAAAATTTCTTAAAAAGCTATACATAAAATGGTTCAGGCTGTGCTTAATTCTGAAGCATATGGAGAAACAGCAGTCCCATCTATGCAAATGATATTTTCTATTAAGTGATTTAATTTAATTAAATACAAAGTTCTGGGTTACAAGGAAAACTTGGCAAATCCCTTCCAAAAGAAAGTTGCTGAGAATAACATAAAGATACTTTTTTCAATGGTTGCTGATGGATGCCACATAAGTGCATCGGTCAAGTTAGATAGTACAAGAATTTCTATTGGATACCATGTAAAAGTGACACACAGAGAAGTTCTTTTTCCAAAGAACCCACTGTTGCATTGGAAATAGGAAGCAGAGACAGAGAGGCAAACTCTAAGATTCAAGATAACTGTGAAACTTTGCCTAATTCTTGGCAACCCATGGACAATATTATTTAAACTAATCATGCAGAGATGGCAGAGTCAACACACAAATGTAGACTAGAAATATACTGAACATTTACAAGAAATTGACTCAGTCAGGAAGTGCAAAATGATAGCTTTGAGGAGGCATGACACATACCTAAAATGTTCCAAAGAAAATGCTAAATGTGGATACTGACTTTGAATTCACAGACTTCATTATTCACAAAGAAAATCCTCATGGAAGTGGGTTTGTACATGGCCATGGCATTTCCTCCAAATCCTTTATTTTTACTAAGCACTAAACTGTTAATATAAATTCATATCAACCAGTCATCCAACTTGTATTTCAGAAAGAGGATTTAAATTCCAAATTAGAAGGCCAGAAACATATATGCATAGGATTTAGGAGCAAATGTCAGCATTGAATAAACCAATACTCATTCAAAGATGAGTCCTGAAATAGAAACAAAAACAGAGAAGAAGTACAGCTTCTTGTCTGACAAAGTTTGATTTTGATAGGCAGAATTATATTGCTCCCTAGTATTTTCATACTCTGGCTTTGTGACCATGACCCAAATATTCAAAGACTCTTGTGTTATCCTAATCTATAAAATTTATATAAATGGCTATGCCTTTGTTTTCTGCATATGTAAAAAAAATCTAAGACAATCATTTCTAAAGATTAGAGATTCAATTTATAGAATTCTAAAGACTAGGAAGTCAACGTTTCTGGGGGCCACAATTCACAAGAAGATTGCTAATTTGTAGTCTGATGGTAGAAGATGGAAGAACAAGAAAGCATTCAATTTTGAGTGAAGGGACTAAGCTTATCTACAAATAAATGTAAATTATTCATTTTGCATTTTTCTTTTGTTGAAAATGTTTTCCATACATCCGATTCTGATCATAATTTCCACTCTTCTACTCCTAAAAGTTCCAGCACATCTCCATTTCCATCTGGAGCCATAACGCTTCTGCTTGTCATAAGAAAACAAATAGGCATCTTTGGAATACTAGTAAAATAAAATAAATAATATAAGATACTACAAGTTATTCTTATAACAGCATTCATAGTCCTTTAGTAAGGATATTGTTTTATTTGTAAAGATAAAACTTTCCTGACCCAATTACAACTCAGTATATGTATCATCAATTAAAAATGTTGCATGAGTGGTAAATTTTCTTATTCATGAATTTTAAAAGATACATAATGCCAAATGTTCAAGAATGTCAAATAAGAAGATCAAAGTTGCCGGGCATGGTGGCGCACGCCTTTAATCCCAGCACTTGGGAGGCAGAGGCAGGCAGATCTTTGTGAGTTCGAGGCCAGCCTGGGCTACCAAGTGAGCTCCAGGAAAGGCGCAAAGCTACACAGAGAAACCCTGTCTCGAAAAAACCAAAAAAAAAAAAAAAAAAAAAAAAAGAAGATCAAAGTTGTAAATTGTCTTCACAAATGAGAGGATTAAGATATTCTTAGATATTTAAAAAAATCTGCATTAGTCTTTCAGAATTAGACCTGTCATAAAAGAAATGGTAAAGGAGATCATTCTTGATTAAAAGACACATGAAAACAGCTCAAGTCATGTAAAAAAAAATCATCAGTGTCATAGAATTTATCCAACAGCCAGATTCAAAGGTCACATGATTTTTGTTTATATTTCCCAATTTTAAATTAATGAAAAAGGTTCTGTGAGTTTGAGAGAGCAGGAAGACACAGGAAGAGTTAGAAAGGAGAAAGAATGGAAAAGATGTAAATACAGCACACAGGCAGAAAATCCTAAAGAAAAGTATAAAAGAAGAAAATCAGGATTTTAAAAATAAAGCTAATTGTAATTGTCTTCATATTACACCTATGGAAAAAATTGAATAGTATACATATAGAGAAGAAAAAAATGAATTAAAGTAAGTACCACAAGTTGGCTAAATGACACCATAAAGTGACTCCAAAACTAGTACAGACGGTTGATATAGTCTTTGGTTTTCTTTAAGAGCTTTAAGGAAAGCCCCTATTGCTGAATATATTGCACACTAAGACACAGGACTCTCTCCATCTAAACTGAAATCAATATATAGAACTATTGTTATGGACAAATTTTATTTAATTTTTAATTGAAAGTAGATTCTCCTCTCATACAATACATCCTGACCACTGTTTTCCTCCTTCCATTCTCCCCAACTCTCTCCTGCCCCGACCACCGGTATCACCCAGATCCCCTGCCTCTCTATTTCCCTTCAGAAAGGAGCAGGCCTCCCAGAGACGACAATCAAACACAACAAAACAAGGTAAAATAAGACAAATTTTAAATAGCTAGAACTATTTCACAGCTCCTACATCTGTGGCTCAGGGAAGATCCCAAAGAAAGAGTAGAAAATGGTAAGCGCTAGAATACCAGAAAACTACAGTGAAAACATCTTTTCTAGAAATAGCCATGTAGGCCCGGGCAGTGGTGGTACAGGCCTTTAATCCCAGCACTCAGGAGGCAGAGGCAGGAGTATCTCTAAATGTTCGAGGCCAAACTGGGCTACAGAGTGAACTCCAGGGAAGGCGCAAATAGAAATAGCCTTGTAAACAAGAGTGGAACACTGTCAAATCAATAGATATGTTAATGTGGAAGGAAGAAAATATGTTGGGTTCCCACACCTGATCAAAGAGCTTCAGGTAATTCATGACTTCTGGGAGTGAAAGATTTAGATTTTCCCAGGGAAGATACCCCTATATTTTTCCAATGAAAAGTCATCAGCGCTGAAATAATATACACAGAAACTACAAAAGCAGACTCTGTACCTGTTTTTACACATTTATATATTCGTGAATGTGTATATGTATAACAATAATAATGAAAGAAAAATGGGTTACCAGCTTCAGAGAGACATATTATGTTATATTTAACAAAATGTCATGTTTGACTGTTTATTAAGATATTTCTTTAGGCAATTATTTAATGCCTAGAATTCAAAGTTCCTATATCTACTGTGTTGATCACTAACTAAAGCAATATTAATACATAGCTCAAGAAACATATACAAACACTTATGATATTAACTTATTTTTTATTTTGTTATTAAAGAGCTGGCAAAAGATTACTAGATAATTTACAGAAGAACATATGCTGTCTTTTTGCTTCATTTTTATTTTAGTAGATATTGTCCCTTGAAAACTAATTTAATTTAATTTTAAATCATTCTCTATCTCCCACCAAACAAATGTGTGAGTAATATTTTCTCAGCTTTAGAACATAAAGTAGGAAGTTAGCATCTTGGCTAATCTCCATTATTTCATACAAATGTAGTAAATACATTTAGTTCACTTAATTACATAAATTTATTAAATAAACAAAACATAAATTCATTATTTTTAAATGATATTTAGATATTTTAGATAAAATCCTACAGTATAGTCCATGTTGGTATGAAATTTACTACAAATCAAACCATATTTCAAACTCAGCAATTCTCTAGCCACATCCTCCTAGATGTTAGAATTATAGGCATGAATGACCATATTCAGCTTTGGATACGGTTATGATAATCATTAGATAACAACCTCAAAAAAGAATAAAACACTGTCGTGTTTTCTTGATGCAACTATTGTAATAATAATTTATATTTTGTGACCTGTTCAAGTTTGTGAAGACTCTAAAGACGATAAATTGGCAGAAACACATCTTATACTTTTAACTGGTTCAAGTGAGACTAAGAAAGAAGTACACTCCAGGAAAATTATGCAGCAACAATGTAAAGGCATAACATCAAAATTTATCATGGACTTTCCAGTATCCAGAAATGTGAAAAAAAATATTTTGCTTATGAGTCTTTAAATTAGCTGCAATTCTGTTATAGAACTAAAAAAGACTGTCATTGCTCTAACAAATCAGCATATATAATCCATGTCATTTTGGGATACTGTCATTTCAAAGAAAGTTTGCTATCAGCTGTATGCACACTGTTTAAGAACAATTAAATGATTTCTAGAAATCTGAATGAATGTTTCTATAATGAGGAAACAGGTGTGAGGGGAACATATTCCAGCTATTGTTGATGAAGCATTCTCAAAACATTAGCATGTCTTTTCTGAGAAACAATATCACAATATGAGAGTGAAGAAACTTTATCAGATGCTTAACCTGTTTTAAAATATACAGATAAATAATTTTGATTTAGTTGGAAAAATAAGCATGCTTTCATAAAGTGTGGTTGGAATCTGCGGAGCTATCAGAAGATCTTTATTTAAACTCCTACTGGTTAAGAACTCAATTATTATCACAGTTGCTTTTCCTTAGAAAAGCCAGGGACACAGAGTTCTGAATTAGTAATGTCTATTGAGAATTTGAGCGGGGAACAATGCTTCCTATGTGCAGTTCTGGTGAAGGCAATATGAAAGCCGCTAATCAAGACTTTAAAAGTAACTTTAAAATTTGTGTTCATTGCCTTTCCTTCACTTTAATAATAGGTGAAATGCTCAAGTTATAAAGAGTAACCATTTGTTTGGGTTGTAATTTTAGAGGTCTTACTCCATCATAATATCTGCACAACCCTGTTTATTCCTCTGTTGTCTGAAAAGGAATGGTTCTTGGTCTATTGAGCTCAAGGTACCTAGAACCATTCCTGAGATAAATAAAATTACTAGTAAGCATCATTGAAACGTTTAAAGAAACAGTATCAGTATATCTCTATAAACTATTATTTTAATGTTTAATTCATGTGAGTCAGAGTTTGAACATATATAGTTTCAAAAATGCATTGAATTTTCAATCATTTGTAAAAATCTTGAGTATTCCTCAAATATTAGACATTCAACATTAAAATACTAATGAGATTATATGTGTACATCACTGGACAAAGGAAATTAAACTATTAGATATTAGATATTTCTAATTATTTGGGCAAACACTTGTAACATTTATCTGATATTCATTAAATATTTAGAATTATCTTTTGATATGAAATCTTTCTCATTACCCTATGTTGGTATATTACAATTTATGCTGGACCTAATAAAGGCAAAGAATGATTTCGGATTTGATTTATTTAACATCACATTTAGTAATTATGAATCTGTGACATTACTTGGTAAATTTGGTAACTATAGAATGTGCATGTATACTGGAGGAAAATAACTTACCGAGATAGAAATCCAATCTGAAATAGGAGTTATTTGGTGATTATTATACACATTATGAGAGATAAAGGGATGAGAACAATGAGCATTATATCAGGTACTTGAATTACTGAGCAAAAGCCAAAAAAATAAAAAAATGACCCAGTGGGTAAAGGCTAACTGCATTAAGTCTGACAACCTGAGTTCAATTCCTGGAACCCACAATGGAGTGAGAACTGACTTTCAAAAGTTTTCCTATCTTTCCCACACATATACAATGCACATTTTTGTCATTGCTTACATACAGCAAACACACACAAGCTCACACTATATACAGACTATAATAATAAAGTGTTTTAAAACTAATGAATGAGTATGTTATTGAACAATTTTAGAAAGTCCTTGGGTTTTTCTAATTTATGTGTTACATCTTATTCTACTGTGAAAAACTCACTGCAAGATCAAAAACTAGCTTTTATAGAACTTAAACCTGAACAAGAAAATAAGAGTAACTTGTCAGTTTTCTTTCCTGACATTCCTCAGTATAAAATAGAATTCCGTGGCATTAAATAGAGTCCTTTATTGCCATTCTGCAATGGTTTGAAACATCTTACAATCGATCTTTGTCATGTGCACAAAACCAAAAAGACAATAAGTAAAAACATGTATAAGAAAAAGAGAGAGAAATCCACATTGAAGTTTATAAAATGTTTTATAGTGAGACAGTAAAATTTGAGTATGATGATTTTTATTTAACTCAAAAGTTAACTTGGTAGACAAGCTATTGAATTTTACATGAGTCAAAGAATATTTTTGGTCTCCTGAGCCATACCTGTGCATATAGTTAAGTGTTTCAGGTAATTACTTCCAGGTGCTTGACTATAGGAATTCATTGCAATGCAATGAAATCAGAGGGAAAAAACTCATCAGCAGAAATTAACACATAGGCATGTTACAGAGACACGTATACTTAAATGGCATCAGTATCATAATTTGTGGATTCAAGATGTTTATGTTCATTATGGTGACAATCTCCTCCTAGGTAATTAGGAAGATCTACATACAACTAGGTATGTTTGATTTTATGCTAAATTTATTAAGATAATTTATAAGCCAAATTTTCAATATTTAATTTTTATTTCTACAAGTAGCTGTATGGAAATCTTTATCACTTTATTTTACTATTGTTGAAGAAAATAAAATTCTTGGGCTTCCATTATCATTCTTTTGTTTACAGACTCTGCTAACTCTATGGATATTCTAAATTAGACACTGAAAGTAACTTTTGCTGAAAAAAAAAAAACTAACTTGAATCCTACTTTCACATTTTCTTTAAAAGTCTTAGATAAAATCACTGTGATGATTTTTAATCATATACAAAAACCATACATTTTTATCTATTTCCAGGGTTTAGCTGTTGTACCTATGACACTTCCATTAAAAATGTAACAATAAGGTTTTAGGATGTTAGGATGAGTGCACGTTATGTATATCCATGCACATACACATGGCCCAGGAACAAATGTACACATAGGCATAGATGACTCCTCCCATGAGAAAAATAGATTTTCTTTAACACATACTCTGTAATTAAAGTATTAATATCCAAATTTTATTGCAGTATTAAAATTATTTATTTAAATTATAATACATTTTATATAGAAGTCTAATTAATTTCAGTGTAGAGCATCTTTTTATTTTTGTTTGTTTGTTTGTTTTTTTCTATTTTTATGAGACAGGGTTTCTCTACGTAGTTTTGGTGCCTATCCTGGATCTCGCTCTGTAGACCACGCTGGCCTTGAACTCACAGAAATCTGCCTGGCTCTGCCTCCTGAGTGCTAGAATTAAAGATATGTGCCACCACTGCCTGGTAGTATAGAGCATCTTTATCATACATTTTGTGTTAAAATAAGACATTTGCATACAAGAAAACATTTGAGCTTATGCTTATCAACCAAATATCAAATTCCAAATTGTATTATCAATTTATTTAGGTATCTACTCATTAAACATGTGAACTATTAAAAATAACTTTAGATAAGCAAATGAGAATGTAATTTGAATCTAAATATCATTAACTATCTATCTATATATATGCATGTGTATTAAATACAGCCATTTTTGGTGATTCATTTTTCACATACTTTTTATTATAACTCTTTTTTATTGAAATCACTTTAATTTTCTCAAAAAAATCATACTATGAAACATCCTTTTGGAAAACTCAAATCATAGTGTCAGCCACCTCCATTTTAATTTGTGTGCATTAAATACCATTATAAATTCTGAGGACTGATTAATTTAACAAAATTTCTTCTGAGAGTTTTCAAAGTATTTATTAGGATCTGTTGTTTTCTTTAAATCTACATTGAACTATGATTGATTTTTAATAACATACAGCAGCTGAACAGTGGATTAATGCCATTAACCTTATTTTTATTTTGAAGTGTACCTTGATACAAAGGACCGGTTCAGTCAGGTGCCTCTCTTTTTTGCATATGCTCAATATTCCTTACTACTGTATGGCAGTGCAAAAGCATGCACCACACCAAATCACAGTGTCTTTTAAATTCTTTGTAACTAGAACTACTTGCTAAATGCACATTTGTGGCTTTCAAATTACCCATAATGTTGTTCAATTTGTAGAAACGAAGACAAAACAACAACTATATGATAAGAAAAATGGATTCTCCAATTTATTTTGTATATAAATGATGCACTTTCAATTTTGGATAATGAATCTCAGAATAACAGTAGACTATGTGAAGTTTTGGGGATAAGAGAGACTGGGTGTGGTTTTGTGTTAAACTATAATAGAATTTGGTAGATTATTGAGTTTGTAACTGCGTATGAAAAGTACCTCATATATCAGAGTTTGCATTAGATGTATAAAATGTTCCTTGTTGTCTATTTGGAAGATAATGTTTTAGGAATCTATATAGCCCATATAAAAGGCATTTTTCCTTTTTCATGCATATCTACATTGTGCATGGGTATGTATACAGATGTTCACATGCTGGTAATCATACATTTATGTCTGTGCATGTGGAAGCCTGAAAGTAACACAAATTTTATATATTTTACTGTCACCTGTATTTTATGTGCCACCAGAACTTTGTAAATATTTCTACTAGAAATTTTAATATGGAAACCCCTTATATCATTGGGACACTTGGACTTACAGTGGCATGTTAAAATTTGTTTTAAAATTCATTAACATGAGTTGGCATTAGCACTATACATTTTGTCAATTTCACAGGATATTATTATTATTATTATTATTATTATTATTATTATTTAATTAAATAATGGTTAATTCTACTAGCATTAAGACTTGTACCCATAATTTAAGTTAATTAAAGACTTGCACACAAAAGAAAAAGTTCCAGCAAAATAGTTTAGTGAATAAAAGTATTTATGCCAATCTTGATGACCTGTGTTTGGTTCTAGGGTGAAAGAGAAGAAAAATCAGTTTTCCTCTCACTTCCATACACAGTCCAGGGCTTGTATTCCACTACCAATCTTACACACAAAAAATCAACAAATATACTTTTTTCTATTTTATTCTCATTAGTTCTATTCTTAGTCTGCTTTTCTTTCATATGTCTTCAGATTACATAGAATACTTAGCTTTTTTATTATCTTCTAGTTCTGTGTCCTATATTATTTCTCAATTGGTTTTTAATAATTAGTCTTGTGGTGGATTTTGTTCATTTACCTCTTTACTAAATCAGTGATTTTTTTTTCTTGATTGAAAACAAAATAAGAATATAAACTCTATGAATGGTTAAAATACTTTTTTAATTTTAAGACTTCTTTTTAATTTTAAAATATTGCTTAAAATTATTTTGAATAGATTTTTGTGATCAAAATATTCTTCACATTGTATCACAGTGCTTGCATTTCCTGGTACATTAACCTCACTTTAATATCTTACTGATATATACAGAAATATATCTAATATATTTGTATGTAATATTGTCAATTTATTTTCTTGCTTATTGGGATTAGTCAGCAACACAATTTTAGGTTTAATAGGTGTCATCCTATTAAACATGTATTTTAGGGTACTATTTCATATATGTATATGTATTATTATAATATATTATTATATTATAATAGGTACCATTATTTTTTTTTAATTCCTCTAAACTAGATACAATACAAGCACCTAAAAGCTCCGTGCGCCAATTTACATCCATTACCTTTTGCATCGAAGTTGGCATGCATAATCTACATACATTTTAAACCTCAGAAGACATTTTTCCTGCCTTATTGAGGTGTAATTAACACATAAAATTATATGTATTTAAAGATTATAAGATGATGTTTTGATATACATATACATTTTGAAATGATTACCACAATCAAACCAATTAACATATATCTATAACCTCACATACCTAAGCTCAGAAGGCATCATTGTGTTTATCTGAAAGTCAGTATTTGTGTATAGTTTTCTTCATTATAAACACTCCTAACATTGTAGTTTGTTCTTTTGGATATCACTTGAATCCAACTTTAAGCTTATTAATTGTGGTCTTAGAATTTTCCTAAATTATGTATCCTAGTGATACATTCTTTTCATGATTATCAATACATTTGTCATTTACATCTTTATTTTTGAAGTATATATTTTGTAGGGTATGTACATCCAGGCAAATCTTTCCTTGGAGCTGAAGTAGTGTCAGTTCATTGTAATCTGACCCTTCACATGGTTATATTGACTTATTTACCACTAATTATTGTTTTACCAGTGGAATTTTATTAATTTTAATTGTACTTTTTGTTTGTAATTAACTTCTGCTCATGCAAAATTTAGAGACTGAAAACTTTAGACTCATATACCAATCACAATAATATAGATATTTGTCATTGCTTAAATGTCCTCTTATAGGCAATGCATCATTGGTCACATTTCATTTTGAAAATATTTCTGCGTTTTATTATACTTGTTGCTTCCTATACTATTGTTTACTTGTTGATTTTTTGTTGTTGTTGTTACTGTTATGTTACATTACCCAGAGAAAAACCAACTTCAGGATTCCTTTGCTTTTTCTTTTTTTTTTTTTTTTGTTGTTGTTGTTGTTTTGTTTTGTTTGTTATGTTTTGTTTTGTGTTTTTTTTTTTTTTTTTTTTTTTTTTTTTTTTTTTTTTTTTTTTTGGTTTTTCGAGACAGGGTTTCTCTGTGTAGCTTTGCGCCTTTTCTGGGACTCACTTGGTAGCCCAGGCTGGCCTCGAACTCACAGAGATCCGCCTGGCTCTGCTTCCCGAGTGCTGGGATTAAAGGCGTGCGCCACCACCGCCCGGCTTGTTTTGTGTTTTGACAGGGAATACAGCCCATTATTGGGGATGTCAAGGCGACAGATGAATGAGACTGGCCTGGCACTCAGGAAGCAAACCGATCACCTTTCATCCACATACAAGAGACACACAGAGAGAACAGGAACTGAGTCCATGTTCTGAAATCTCAAGGCTTGGCCCAAGTTCCTCTAGCAAGGATTTATCAGTTACATTTCCATAACCCCCCCTTTTTTATTTTTATTTTTATTTTTATTTGATTTTTGGTTTTTTGAGACAGGATTTCTCTGTGTAGCTTTGTGCCTTTCCTGGATCTTGCTCTGAAGACCAGGCTGGCCTCGAACTCACAAAGATCTGCCTGCCTCTGCCTCCCAAGTGCTGGGATTGAAGGTGTGTTCCACCATGGCCAGGCTCTATAACCTTTATAAATAACGTCAACAACAGAGGACAAAATGTTCAAGGACTTAATGAGTCTATGTGGTATGTTTCTTATTCAAAATATAGTATTTTACCACTTAAACCTTAGATTTATAGCCATCTCATGATACAAAATGCACATAGTACAATTTAAATGTTCCTATAGTCCTTCACAACCCCCAAACTGTACAAAATTCCAAAGGATAAAGTCTTATCTGAGACTCATTATTAAGTCACTATTATGTCATAATAGTGAACTGAGCCCTGTAATATCAATTTCAGAAACACAGTATTGAAAATATAAAGTCCTGTCTCTAAATATATTGTATCTGGGGGTTAAATTAAAAAACAAAAACAAAACCAAAAAACTTACATACATGCTGCTGTCCCTTGATCTTTGCCCCAGCCCATCTCTTTCTATCTTTCTGTCTGTCTCTTTCTCTGTCTCTCTCTGTACCCATCTCTGTGTCTCCCTCTCTACTGTCTCTCTCTCCCTTTCTCTCTGTCTCTGTCTCTATCTGGGTCCCCCTCTCATTTCTATATTATAGGCCACCTTTGAGGAGAGTCAAAACATTACTTAAATAAGGCCTTGAATCAGAAAGCATGAAAGATTGTTGCTTGCATCCATGCTCACAGGTTCATGTGAGGCTAGCTTCATATATAACTCAGGGTCATAGTGTGCTGTCTACAATATCCGGGACCCTCCTTTTCAATTATTACTCAACATAATCCCCTGATAATGTGCCTCCCAGCCATTCTGATTTTGGCAAAACTTCAATTTCTACTCATGTCTCAAATAACTAGCTGTATGAATTTGACAGTTAAATCCATTTACATCCCACCTCTTGTCTCCATGACACACAAGCATACCTCCCTAAAGCATGCATTTCTATTCTGTGTCTCAAGAATTCACATTAACATCATAATATAAAAAAGAGGACATTTGAAATTACCAAAGCGTGTCCCCACAAAAATCCAGCACCTCAAAAATTCAAAGTCTCTTTATAAATCTAGAGCTTATTAATTATGGGCTACTGTAAAATAAAAAAATCTTACTATTTTTTATTCCAAAACGGGAGAATTATTATATAAAAACAATCACATTTGAACTAAACTGAACACAGTAGTGTTAATTCAAATACTGTGGCCTGATACTTGACATCACGTGATTACTCATGATTTCCTGGTCTCCAAAGTATACTTAGGCAGCCCAACTATCCAGCTCTGACATCAACAGGACGTATTGGTTGTTAAAGTTCTATTACGTCTCTAATTCATACTTGCTGCAATAATTGACAATATCCCATGATCTCAGCATTTTCACCATCCTAGATCTTTCAATACAATGGAATCTTCATAGATTATGATTCTCCAGATAAAACAAATATGTACTGATGACACTGTCACTGAAAAAAAATTGGATAGCTCTTGAATTTATTAATTATTCTTTATAGTTTACAAATTGAAAGAAAACTACCTATAAAATTTGTAAATCAGCTAAACATACATTCATTTACTTTTACTTTTTTGCTCAAAGATAGGAACCTCTTTTTTCAATCTCTCTCTCTCTCTCTCTCTCTCTCTCTCTCTCTCTCTCTCTCTCTCAC
This sequence comes from Peromyscus leucopus, assembly GCF_004664715.2. Lineage (NCBI taxonomy): Eukaryota > Metazoa > Chordata > Mammalia > Rodentia > Cricetidae > Peromyscus > Peromyscus leucopus. The sequence goes on from NC_051073.1 coordinate 28,955,074, forward strand.
ACACACACACACACACACACACACACACTCACACACACACACACACAAGACATAGATACAGATATAGATATTATCCACTATTCTCATACTTTTTAGTGATGGATCTTTTAAACTGTAATAGCTGAAAGTAGGAATATTTTTCCTTTGTAGGGAATCTTTTCTACTTTTCTGGAGCTAATGGATTTTTCCCAAATTTCCTGAGATTTAAAAATGTTATATCAAACAATATTTATTTTTAAATATTTTGCTTTGGAATTAACATATTGTATATCCTGAAAAATGTATATTTTTTTTCAATTTGAAAAACTTGTTATGCTTAATTAATTCCAATATTTTGAATTGTCTTAGGGTTTTATTGCTGGGAAGAGACACCATGACCATGGCAAATCTTATAAAAGAAAACATTTAAATGGGCTGGCTTACAGTTCAGACGTTTAGTTACTTGTCATCATGGTGGGAAGCACAGTGACAGGCAGGAAGACATGGTGTTGGAGAGCTAGCTGAGCATTCTATATCTGGATCTAAGTACACCAGGAAGTGATTGCCACAGTTGGTGTGGCTTGAGCATCTAAGTCTTCCAAGCCTACCCCTTAGTGACACATCTCTTCCAACAAAGCCAAACGTATACCAACAATGCCATATCTACCCTAAAAGGCCACACTTAATCCAACAAGACCACACGTCCAAATAGTGCCACTGCCTGTGGGCCAATGTGGGCCATTTTTATTCAAATTACCACACTTACCAACTGCTTGATGCATTTAATTGCATTATACCTGCTTTTGGAACTATGTTAAGTTTTCTTAATGACTTTTATACACCCTTCAGTTTATTTTATAATCTGTATTCTTTCTGTACGTCATTTTTGCCATTGTTCGGGTAAGAGTCTCTGATAAGTGTATTCTTCTACTTGGATTTTACTACAACACAGCACACTAAGTATTAAAATATATGATGATAAGTGTACATGTTTATAAATATGGGTCATAATAATATTTAGTAGGACAGTAAAACACATTTAGCTAAAGAATGCAACTGAGAGAAGAGTCTGCTATGTTTGGATACCACAGGAGACAAAGGCAGCATCTACATAAACACAACAGAAAAGCTTGGCAAGGAACACCCAGCCACAGATGGTGAGAGGTGGCAGTTTCCTCAGCAACTGAAACAGATTTTCCTGAGAAAACATTTCGTGAAAACTTTGCTTTTAACCAGTCTGTTCTTCTGTATTGAGGACAATATTCAGGGAAAAAAAATCTTTGCTGTATATAGGCAGCACACTGAAGATTATTTCTTTGATGTTTTACTGGGAAAAAAATTGAAAGTACTCCAAACATAGTTGTTTTGTCTTGAACAAACATGAAATAAACAAAATTGGGTATAAGGCCATCTAACTCTCATACCATATTTCTTGATTTTCCACTATATTTTCATTTGTCTTTAAATTTTCAGAGGAACCCATGATGACAAAAAAACCATGGGAAAAAATCTTAAGCAAGTAATCTTGACAAGGGATCAGGTTCAAATTTCTCACGAAGGCTTGGTGTTTGAAATACATTAAATTATTAGTAATTTATAGAGTATCACTATTATACTGGAAAAGATATAAACTAAATGAAAATATTTATTTGCTGTTATATATGCTATACAGATGTTAATATTGTTGCTTTAGTGCCCCCCGCCAGGTGTTTTGCAATTTTGTCTTTAGTCATCCTAAGAGACAGTACAAAACACTATGAACAATTGATCTATAAATTACACTGGCAACTATTCATATTAAATATTCACAATGGCTACTAAATATAGACTTTTATTAACAAAGAATAGTCATAGCATTTTGCCTATCTTTTTATTTTCTTGATGTATATTATTTCCTAATTCAATTATGTATGACAAAAGTATAATGTAATAACTAATATTTCTTTCTTTAATAGTAGAATTTCCAAATCTCACCTATGCTTATACCTCACTTTTTCTATAAAATTAATGTATATTTTATGCTCATATCCTTAATTCAATTAACCTACAAGAGAAGTATGCATTTTTATTAAAAAAAATTTCCCATTCATTTTACACACCAATGTAAATGCCCCCCAAGCCTCCCCCTCCCAACCCCCCAACCCCCCCCCACAAGAAGGCAAGGCTTCCCATGAGGAGGCATATCCAGCAGATATGGTAGGTAGTGGGCTCCATGATAGGTAGTGGGCTCCAAAAAGCCTGGTGGTGGTATTAGAATCCATCCAGGGATGGATTCTAATATCACCACCAGGGGGCGCCCCAAGCAGGTCAAGATACACAACTGTCTTGCCATGAAGAGGGCCTAGCCCAGTCCCATGCAGGCTCCACAGCCATTGATCCAACTTTCATGAGTTCCCACTTTTTGGTATGGTTGTCTCTGCAGGTTTCCCTATTATGATCTTGATGCATTGCTCATAGAATCTCCTTTCTCTCTCTTTGACTGGGTCCCTGTAGCTCTGCCTGGTGCCTAGCTGTGGATCTCTTCATTTGTTTCCATCAGTTGCTGGAGAAAAGCTCTGTGATGACAGTTAGGGTATTCACCGATGCATTCTTAATTGCTGAGCCATTCCACTAGCCTTAAAATCTCATGGTATTTTTCACTGATACATGCAAATTTGACAGTTTTATTAAATCGGAAGATTAGATTTCAGTAATTATTCTAATTTTTGATCAAATAACTTATTTGCTTTTGTACATTTCTTAATAAATTTACCTGTACATTTCTCATTTGTTTTACTTTAATAAGAGTATTATAATTCTCTAATATATTCCTTACCAGTCAGCCATTCTTTTTTATTTAAGAGGATCAAACCAATATTTCAAAACAATTATATTTGTTTACTATTCCAATTTGAAAAATTTAGCAATACATGCCACTCAAATGAATGACTCATTATTAAAATACTATTAAATGTATCATTGTCTAATTATGTATATGAGCTTGATATAGTGAAAGTATTTAAAAGAGCAAAACCTGATCCAGGCCTGGTGCCACAAGCCTTTAATCCCAGCACTCAGGAGACAAAGGGAGGTGGATCTCTGTGACTTCAAGGTCAGCCTGGTCTACAGAGCAAGTTCCAGGACAGCTAGGGCTACACAGAGAAACCCTGTCTTGAAAAACCAAAACAAATAAATAAATTAATAAATAATAATAATAATAAAAGTAAAGTCTTGTTTACAGCCCAGTAGCAGAATAATTAGCACCATTTGATTTATAATTGAAACATAACTTTATATCAACCTTGCCAGTCACACAAAGCAAATATAACAGTATGCAATAGAGAGAATATAAGAGTTCGGCAAACCTTATTAATAATTGACTTCTGTGATGTGAAATAACACCATCAGAGACAGAGAGCAGTGTCAAGCAATGGACAGCCCTCGCCTACAGTAAAATTGGATATAGATATTTGAAACCATACTTCCCTTAGAGATGGAGTTTCACACAGTAAGATGCAGGCTAATCAGAAAAGATAAGATAGTATGAAAACATAAAGTCTGGGGAAAAAAGCAGAATGAAAAGCTTTATAAGTCCTAATTATTCAAATCACAGTTAGGAGAAGTTACAAAAAGATATGCATGACTATCATTGCACATAATTATAATTTAAATGTGAATACTATAATGATAGGGAAAATAATTTGAAATATTTTTCACATTAATGAGTGAGATGAATTTCATTTTGAAATGAAAAATTTAGGCAATAATTTAGCTGAATACATTATGTCAATGATAAATTTATGTTTATGCTATTAATCTTCAATAGACACAGAATATCACAATAAAATAAGTTTATTTAAGAAAAGTAATGCCTGTCACATTTTATTAAAACACTTTCTCATATTTTGCCTTATCATATTGTCAATTTTATATTTTAATATAATATTTTCTGCTATTTTCTCCTGTTCACTTACATGTTAAATGCAGAAGGATTAACAACTGAATTATGATAATTTAAAACAGTAAATAAAATACTATGGACACATAATTTCTGAACTATGTATTCAGGATGGAAAAAAGTGTGGTAAGAGAACATACATCAAAATAAGTATTCCCTTTGAACCATACTTACAAAAGAGAAACACAATAAATAAAGAATAAGTTATTTTAAAATTTTGTGGTTAATATCTTTATGATATAGTATCTAAGCCTATTTGTTTAAAAATAAATGTAGTTGCTGTGCGGCAGTGGTGCACACCTTTAATTCCAGCACTCAGGAGGCAGAGGCAGGCAGATCTCTGTTAGTTTGAGGCCAGCCTGGTCTACAGAGCGAGATCCAGGACATGCACCAAAACTGCATGGAGAAATCCTGTTTCAATACACCCCACCCCCCAAAAAAATACATAGGAATTAAATTAGTTGTAGGATACAATAATCTACTCATTAAAGTATGACAATTAATCTTGATTCCCAAATTGTTGGAATTTAGATCACGGAATCAAACTTCTGAGAATGTTTTGGACAAAAGTTGCTAGATGACATTATTGTAGTGAGAGGAACAACTGTAAATATGGGTGATACCGTTCCATGGGATGGGGTCATAAAATAAAAATGAAATACCAACAAGCATTCATCTCTCTCTTCGTTTACTGACCTTGGCCTCTGTGTGACCAGTTGCTTCATGCTTCTGCTCAATTCTCACCTACACAATAGCGGATTCTGTCTCCTTGAACACTTAGCTGAAATAAACTCTTTTCCCTTTAACTTGCCTTTGTCATGTATCATGCTATATACTAATGATAAAAAATGTCTAATGCATATAACAAATACCAAATAAGTTCTACTACAGCAATAAGCTTGACCATGTATTTCAAATACCTTTGATACTTGTTTGTAGAAGTAATGTGGAAGAGTAGAATTTGGGAGAATAAAAACCTTAAAATGCTATAAAGAAAACTTAATTGTTCATTTTCCCAACAGCTGAAAAACTAGAATGTCCAGAGAAATGTAGACAGTCAAGGCCTAGCTCATAAGACTTCAGAAGGAACAATTTCTCTGCAGTGAATTCAGATAAAAATCATACAAGTTAAGTTCTTCAAATACCTGTCTGCCTGTGTTATGAGAACTTGAGTGAGACTAAATAAAATCAAAATGGACTAAATGTTTTGTTGGAGAATATTAGAAGAGAAATATTGTTCAAACTGTTGCATGGGTGCTTGATTACTTCTTTCATCCAAGTCTAAAGGCAGAGATGGGAAAAACTTGTACAAAAACAAATGAAAATTCTGTTGTTTGATAGAGAAAAGATTGAGAACAACTTAATCTTGCAGAAAAAGGTAAGTTCAAATGCAGCTATGATATATAATGCAATCTTTGCCAATAAAAAGAAATCTGTGTTGTGTTGTCAATGGAAAGACATCCTACATAAAGGATTCTGCCCACTGATTCCTCCATCTAGAGAAAATGAAAATGCATTTCCAAAAGAAAGCTTAATGGATCAGGTAACTGAAAGTTTTTCTGCTCAACCAAAAACTCTCCAAGAAAGTATTTCCTTTAAGTAGATTCTACATGGTATTGATTTTGCAAGCATGAAAATTACACAACTGAATGCATTGTATGGGGTTTATTTATGGATACAGCGAGTGATGACAGATGACCCCTGGTACAACATGCTTCAAATAATGCCCAAAGGATGCTCAATCATACCACAAGGACACTTGCTCAACTGTTTTCATAGCAGCATTAATCGTAATAGTCTGGATACAAGCTAGATTCCCCTAAACTGAAGAATGGATAAAGATAATGGGTACATTTACACAGTAGAGTATTACTCACTGGCATAATAATAATAATAATAATAATAATAATAATAATAATAATAATAAACAATAATAATAACATCATGGAATTTGCAGGCAAATGGATGGAACTAGAAAAAATCATCCTGAGTTTGGTAACCCTGACCCAGAAAGACAAACAAGGTATGTCCTCACTCATAAGTGGATATTAGATCCAGGCTACAGTCCACAGCCCAGAGAAGCTAGGTAATAAGGAGTAGGATCCTAAGGATGAGGTGTGGATGGCCCTGGGCAGGGGAAATAAATGAGATCTCTTGGGTAAACTGGGGGTGATCTAGGCCCTCTGCATGGGGCTGATAGTTGTGTAGCTTGTTCTGTTTGTAGGGCCCCTAGCAGTGGGACCAGGATATGTCTTTGTCAGTTGAACTGGCTCTTTGGAACCTGTTCCCTATGGTAGGATGCTTCACTCAGCCTTGATGTAGGGGAGGAGCTTGGACCTGCCTCATCATGGTACCCCATGCTTTGTTGATTCCCATAGGGAGGCCTTACCATTTCTGAGGAGTGGATTGGAAGGGGGGGGCAGTGAGTAGAAAGGAAGTGGGGGAGGGAATTGGAGGAGAGCTGGGAGGAGAAGCAAACAAAAACAAGAAAAGGGGGAAAAAGAAGAAAAAAAAGCCGTGAGAGACAACTCCATGAAGATATGAAGATGAGGCCTCAGAAGCCTCAAGAGGATGGACCTGCCAAAACAATGCCAAGTCCCCAAGGAAAGCTGTGGATTAAGAGTGGGTTTTTCCTCGGAGAGAGGTTATGTGTATTGCAGAGAGCAGGGATGGACTCACAAGAGCTTTTCAAACCTCATGAAACCCAGATTATCCCAGTATAAACCAAGATACTGTGCATGAGTTTTCTAGATTTAAAGTTGGCCGTGCTGAATTCTGGTACTATGTCATGCCTCCCCTTATTTTTCATTGCTATTCTGCTATTCCTTCTGCTTACTCTCTGCTATTATATTTTGAAAGTTAGATGTAAGTGATTTGTCTTTTGTGGTATTTGGTCTCACAGTTAATAGGTTTCCTGGGTCTCATAAGAGATTCTGCAATTAAATTTTTGATCAGTGTTGGGATTGTTAAGGACTATGGAGACTGTTGAAGTTAGAGAGAATGCATTTTGTATTGTTAGAAAGCCATGAGTCTATGGGGAAAATGATTGTGGTTAAAGTTATGTGATTGGGAGTCAATTTTACAAAGGTTGGAATTGTTTAGGTTAATTTTGAATGTCGGGCAGTGGGATTCACAATCACTCTGCAAGTAAAGCTTTCTTTGTTTCTAGATTAGGTTAAGTTGTAAAGTCCTACCCCAAATGTGAATGCTACCATTTCCTTGGCTAGGATCTCTATTGAATTCAAAAGAGAGAGAAAGCTTTATATCAACCTTTGACTGTTTCTGTATCCACTTCCTGACTGAAAATAGAATCTAAGCCTGATCCCATAGCTTCCCCACCATTAAGGACTATAACCTCTAGCTGTGAGAAATTTTGTCAAAGCCACTACAAAGATAACTAAAGTACCATCTGAGAATATAAATGTCCACTTTCCCCTCTTCAGCTATATTTAGTTAATTTCAGCATGAGGGAGTGAACCTGCCTGCAGTCACATACTTTGTTACTCTATGTATGCCCACTGTCCTCTGTTTCCTGTTTAAGACAAATCCCTGTGTCATAATAACGGCTGGACAAATGAAGAAAACCACATTCCTCAATTATATCTTATACAATTTTGCAACCAAGATAAGTGAGTGATACCAAAAGCAAGTAAGTTGGCATCACTGTACTGTATATAAGCCAGAAGCAGAAAAGAAAGGGAAAAAAGCAGAAGATGAGAAAAATCTAAGGAGGAAGAAAATTCTTGAGAATTGTTAGCCCAATAAAATCAATTAAAAATAAAAACAATAATTAAAGATAAAATCATCACAGCCATGCATAGAAAAAGCCATTTTTTTTTTTTTTTTTTTTTTTTTTTTTTGGTTTTTCGAGACAGGGTTTCTCTGTGTAGCTTTGCACCTTTACTGGAACTCACTTGGTAGCCCAGGGTGGCCTTAAACTCACAGAGATCCGCCTGGGTCTGCCTCCCGAGTGCTGGGATTAAAGGCGTGTGCCACCACCACCCGGCGAGAAAAAGCCATTTCTGTGTAATAGAAAGCACAAAATGTTCATGTCCATCAAGCAGTCCCTGGCTAATCATCAACAGCATTTTTTTTTTTTTTTTAATAATGAAAAGGAAGTAAGCCAAGTGACAGCCTTCCCTATGTTCTCTCAACAAACACATATTTAGCCACTTTATACCATCCAGTTCAGGAGTGTGGAAGCTGCGAGTGAAAGGTAGAAAATTGGTAGCACAACATTCAAAAAGAGAGTGCATTGGGGGAAATTTATCTGTTTAAATGTGACCCGAGAAATAAAGGACCATGAGTGACCATCACCATGAAGTGCACAATGCTAGAAAAGGAGCTTGAGCCAAGGCAAAGTGAGCTGATAAGCCAGATCAGAAGCCCCACTATTACATCCTTTACTCTACTGCTTTAACAGAATAAACACACTGCTATAATGACACTCAGATGAAAACAAGGCTGTCTTCTGGCATGCAAATCAGTACTATGAAAAAGAGGATATTTTCATCCCTGGAAGCCATCCTGAGAAGAGCATTGGTATTGGTCCACGCTTACCTGGGTGCTTTGTTTGTTCATATAGTTCAATTGGAATATGGGCAGTGGTTATTGAATTTAGGACCCATCATACCATTTTAATTTGCTTTTTTTCCCCTGGGTGTTTGAAAAGAAACACTTTATAAAACAGGTATTTTAACCATTTTGGGAGGAGAAAACAAGATAAAGGCTGATGGGAGATAAGATGGGACAGAAAATGGTAAAGGTTTAATACACCAGGGGATATAACTGATTTTTTTTAAAAAAAAAAAAAAGTGAAAATATGTCTGTCCCATTCAAGTGATTTCATGCAGTTGTTGGGGAAGTCTTATGATAATGCTACCATCTTATAATACATATATGGTTCTTCAGAAACTTACAGTGATGCTATAAATGTGAAATCTAATTTGCACTATTAAGCTTATATTCTTGCTAAACCTGGCATAATTCATCTTTGTCCTATGACATGTCCAAATATCCAGAGTGAGATTTGTATTTCAACTAAGATGACTTTCTTTATTTACTTTGCATTATTCATTTGTCAAAATCTCTGTTGTTGTTTAATGTCTTTTTCAAGATCCAGCTTAAATCAGATTTTTTCCAAGTCTTTCAATCCTCAGAAATGTTTTTTTTCTAATATAACTTATTGAAAATCATTCATAATTGATTAATTGATTCAGGTGGCTATCAGAAATAAAACCTATTCGTTTTTTTTTCTTTCTTTGTTTTTATTTTTTTATTTTTTTTTTATAATAGGCATTTGCCTAGCTTAGTCTGGCTTCAAACTCACTAAATCACAAAGAATGACACTTGACTACTGAACCTCCTGCCTCTATCTCCTGTTTGAGTTTATATTTATATAAGTATAAAGACATACACTAGCACACCCAGGTTATGTGAAGATGAGAATCATTGCCTGGGCCTCTGAATCTTTTCCTAGTGTTTAAGAAAATATCCAAGAATCTACATAGAAGTAAAAAGTTTAAAAATTGGGCCATGTCTGGGTTCGTGATCCCCGTGACTTGTGATGCCAGCTAGAATCATGATTACATCTGGCCCGGGCTGCTACCAGGGACCGTATCTGTGTCTTTGGTCCTACTGCACCCAGTTCTGTGTTGATGTCCATGGCCCGTGTTGTCCCCAGAGGCTACACTGATGCCAAGGATCTGGGCCTCCACCTGTTGCCAGGTTGGTGTCTGAGGGCTGCATCACTGCTGATGGGGCCACAAAGACCTGAGTGACATGCAGTGCCACCTGGGGCCAAGGAATCCTATTGGCCAAGATGCAGACAGGGCCATGTCTGGATCTGCATTAATGTCCAGGGCTCCTGTTGCCACTGAGTGCTGTGTGGATGCCTGGGAACTGACCACCCCCTGGAGCCATGTTGGTGCTTGAGAGCCACATAGCTGCTTGGTCCAGTCCTATCTGACTGATCTGCATTGCCACCTAGGGCAATGGTGACATCCTGACCCAGAGTGCTGACAAGGATTATGGTCCAACTGCAGTTGGGGTCTATGTTAATACCCATGGTCCATGTTGCCCATGTTGCCACTGAGGGCTATTTGGACATCAGGGGTCTGGGTTGCCACCCAGGGCCGAGTTCATGTCCAAGGGCAACGGAGCTGCTGGGGCCATACAGATCTGAGCTGTCTGCACTGCCATCCAGGTCCATGGTGCCTTCCAGGCCTGGGCTGCTGCCAAGGACCATGGCTGGGTCCTTTACCTTGCCGCAGCGTCAATCTGTGTGGATGTCCATGGCTCCTGTTACCACCAAACACCAAGGATAGGGCTGCAGAGTTGACTCTATCCCCCACCAGCAACGACACTAGGGAGAACTGGTCCTACCCCTCACTAATTTCAGCAGGGGCAAAAATGGACCCTGCAACTTGCCTGGGCAGCACATTAGACTTGACTCCATTGACAGAGGTGTGGGTGAGGGGGCCAGACAGGCATGAGAGTGGGAGAGATAATCCCCTCTCACCCCTGACCAGCTATGGTAGGCAAGAAATCTTATTCAGGTGTTATAAGAGTGGAAGCAGGCCTTGTCCCTCATCAGGACAACACCATAAAGGTGACCCTGTCTACCATTGTGCAGGTAATCTGGTACCACGAACTTGCATAGGAGATCTGGCCCCACCCTTCATCTGCCATATGGTGGAATGGGAGAGCTGGCCCTGAAGTTATGGAAATGACTGCCCCTCACCAGTAGACCTTAACAACTATAGTAGTCAGGAGAGCAGGCCCTGTACCTCGCTTTAGCAAAAAAAAAAAAAAAGAAGAACAGGCTGGCCTTGATGGTGTTGTGGGTAAGCTGGCCCTGAGGAAATGAGAGCAGTAGAAATGGCCCTGAACCTTGCTGTCTCCTGCACTGGGTGAGCTAGCTGGGGCTGTGCTGGAGAGCTCACCCTGGTAGTGACGATTAGGGAAAGCGTGCAGGCTGATCAACCTAGCTACAATTAGGCCCTGAACCAGAGCTATGAGATAGCTCACCCCAGCATCCACCCCATCTATGAACCGCTGGAGCATATGAAAGGTTCAGACCTGCAGATCCAAAGCGGCAGGATCTCCATGACACAAGGCAATAAGAGGATATTCAAGAGGAGTCCCAGGGAGGACTCAGTACCAAGGAAGGGTATAGTAGAAGCCAAAGGCCTCAAACCAGACCAATGACTCATGGCAATGAAAACTTATAAGTAAAGATGTATGGGCTAAAGGGTAAACTCTGTGATTCACTGTGTCATACTACAGTTTTCACGGTGAGATTTTGTTTGTTTTTGGTTTTGCTTTTTTTTATTTCCTATAAAATTTACTTTATTTTTGAGGGGTGAGGGGCTTGCTAAGGGCAGAGGGTGGCTATGAAAGGACAGGAAGATGAATAGGATTGGGATACCAGATGTGAAAACCACAAAAAAATCATTAAGAAGTTTAAAATCAAAGTTAAAATTGATAGAATATAATTATTCAAACATGATTTAAAATATAAATGCAAGGATTGGTGTTGAAATCATCATGGAATACTTTTTGTTATTCTGGCGTTTTCATAAAAGTGCAATATATTTGCATACAATGGAGAATAGGAATGTTATTTCAATTCAAAAGAATATGGGTAATAAGGAGTTATAATCATTGTTGGCTAAAATAAATAGATTGCAGCAGGAATCTTAAAAGATCTTTTTTAATAAAAACAAACCCAGAGCCAGATATTGGGGTGAATGCTGGAAGATCAGAGAAGCAGAACAAGCCACAGCCACCTCACCTTAGCTGATAATGTTTCCTTAGACTGGAAACCTCTGTGTCCTCATCTGGATGGATCTCAGCTGAACTGATGCTAAAAGCCTAAAAGCTTAACCACCTCTAGTTCCTGGTTTTCACTCCTTATATACCTTTCTGCTTTCTGCCATCACTTCCTGGGATTAAAGGTGTGAGTCACCATGCCTGGTTGTTTCCAGTTTAGCTTTGAACTTATAGAGATCCGTGTGGATCTCTGCCTTCCCAATGGTAAGATTAAAGGCATGTGTGCTACCGTTGCCTAAATCTATATTTAATATTGTGGCTGTTCTGTTCTCCTACCCCCAGATAAGTTTATTAGGATGCACAATATATTGGGGGACACAATATCATCACAATAGATTATAAAGTTCAGCATATATTAAAGTCGAAAATGTAATAAGAATATTTTCAGAGATGGAGTTGAAGCTTATTAGTAGAACTCTTGCTTGTCTCATATGTGCAAGGATCTGAGTTTCATTGTCAGCCACAGCACTAATGAAAATATAAGCAGATATAAAAACAAATATTTAATTAAAATTTAATGATTTAATTGAAATAGAATTACATCACTTCCCTCCTCTCTTTCCACCCTTCAGCCCCACATTAACCATCCATGAAACCACTTCCAAACCCCTCCAAGCTCAATTGGATAGCCTATTTTCTATGAATATATATATGATCTGTTTTTGTACTTTGTGTGTATATGGCTTCAAGACTGAATACTCTGTTGCATTGGACAAATGGAAAGAGCTCATACTAGGAAGAGGCTAATTTTTTCTCCCCTGTCAATCATGTTTGGCTAAGGGTGGAACTTTGAGAAATTTCCCCCCTTCGTGTTGACATGGTCATTAATACTGGCATTGAGGAAGTCTGGTTTATGCAGCCCTTTCTAGGAGAAATTGTCTAACAGGAAGTCTAGTGTGAATTAGACATCTCTAAACATTTGCTTACTAGAAGCTTTTCTGGATAGCATTCTTTCTTACGTGTGATGTTTACTTAGCATTGCTATTGTTTGTTTTCTCTTTTTAATTGTTTGTTTTCTTTTTTAACATTGTAGAATGTGAACTTTAGTTTTTTTTTTTTTTTTAAAGGAGACAATGACTAAGTGGTGTAAAAAATGTATTTCTGAAGATTGCACTTTCTGCATTCTGGTTGGTTGCTCTTGGTAAAAGTCAAAATATTGAAATCAACATGGTATCATCTGCTGCCAAGGATAATTTAAGGAGGGGATGATTCAAAGATATCATGAGTACCATCTATTAATTGTTTCTTATGCATCAGTAAAACTGACCAAAACAAAGCATTTCACACTAAAATATTTTTAAATAACAAAATAATTCTAAGTGTACCTGGCAAATGCTATTAAAATTAGCACATAGTAATTGTGCATAATTTATATACCCATATTGCTCAAATAAAATTTTATAATGTCTTATACTATTTAAGAGAATCATTTCCTCTTATTCCTTCCATTATTATATACTAAATTTAACTTTTCATCTAAAAAGAACAATAAACATATTAAAATATGTAGAATTAATAATATAAATATATTAAATTTACATTTGGTCAGCTTTTATTCTCTTTAGAATACATTTTGTAATCTAAAACATTTTCCACATGAGCTTAATACTCTAGCATTTACTGAAAAACTATAGTTTAATGAGTCTTTAATAAAAACTTACCAATTTGTGATGGAGAGGCAACAGATATAGGTTTAAGAGGTGGTAAAAAATCAATTGAGGCCGGGCAGTGTTGGTGCACGCCTTTAATCCCAGCACTTGGGAGGCAGAGCCAGGTGAATCTCTATGAACTCGAGGCCAGCCTGATCTACAGAGCAAGATCCAAGACAGGAAGCAAAACTACATGGAGAAACCCTGTCTCAAAAAAACAAACAAACAAAAAATAATAATTGAGAAGGGTAACACATGAAGACAACAAAATGATACTGAGATAGAAAAGCCAAAGCTCATCTAGATTAGAAGTCAAGAAAGTTATTGGAAAACACCATTATACTCAAAACATTAGTAGTAACCAGTGAAAACTTACAATCTGTTAAGAAAATGTATTACAATTTTTTTCATAAAATAGATATCTCCTCTGAACTCAGATTATTACCAAACTTCTCAAATGATGTTCTTTATAACTAGATCCATCCTAACTGTGAGTCTTGTAGACCCTCAGACATTACAGGAATTGCCAATGGTTTCAGTTATCTTCTAAAATGTGATGGTAAACCCTACTGTTGAAAATATGAAATACTTGGAAGATGAAGGTAGCAAGATGGTACTGATATGGAATCTTTGTTTCTGGTAGTTAGTTTTTATAATGCCACATGATTCTATCCGTGCTACTAGAAAATAAGTGTAACTATCAATCACGCCCAGAGGTGAGTCCTATGAGATACATCAATGACTGATCTGGCAAGATATACCCACTGGTGTAATAGTATAGCAAAAATCATGGAAATAACCAAACACTATTTGATTGCATTTAAGATCCACTCCGAAAGATGAAACCCATACCTATCATACATAATAGCTGATAATATAATTCTAGATAGGTCACAGGATATGCTGAAGAACAAACCACTACTATACTGCTAAACAGACATAGAATTTACTTGACAACTACTGATTTATCATTATCATCATATACTAAGGCAGAAAGCTTTTCCCCTAGGTGCCTGGTCTATCTAGTCTCAGGTTCTTGGGCAACCCTTCAGTGTTGGACATGTTACCTCTCATTGAGTAGACCTGAAATCATATATATAGAGAATACCAAGAGGAATAGCTAGAATTAAAGGCCAAATGCATTCTTTCACATAACCAAAAATCTCTTAATTTGCTCATTATTTATTTATTTTTTGAGAATTTAATTTATGTATACAAATAAATATGATCATGTGTGATATGAATTCACAACATTCCCCCATGGTTGGGCATGGTTGTGCATGCCTAGTGGGACCCAGGACCATGGCTTTATACAGTTGCATAAAGCGCACAAAGCAACCACGTGATCTATGTGCATGCATAGAATAGCAACATGGGCCTGTGTGCGCAGATGCAGCCCAGCCTTTATAAGCCGGTGCCATGATTCCTAGGCTCCCTTCACTCATGTGTCTTTCCGCAGGCCTATGCAAATCTGTCCCTCTCCCTTATCTTAAGAAAATTTTTGTTAATGGATTCTGTCGTGTATCATGACTTTTCCTCGCATGGTAAGAGCGCTGCAGAAACCAACAATATATACCTCCATGTACTTCCCTTTGACTCCCTGTAGAAAATCGCCATCACATCATCCTCTAAAACTGATGCCTTCTTTTTTGTTACTAAGCACTAAATCCAATTGTGCACTCATTTTTTAATATTCCTTTTGCTTTATCAATACGTTCTTCATAATACAGGCATATATATGTGTGTGTGTGTGTATGTGTGTGTGTGTGTGTGTGTATCTGTTTGTAATTCTCTACGTGTGTAAAACATTTCTCAATATGTATAAACACACACACACACACACACACATATATATATATATATATTATTTCACATATTGTCATACTAGAAAAGCATTTTATCTTTCTCATAAGCTTATAATAACTCCATTATTTTATTTTTATGTGTAAATGTTCCTACCTGTATGCCACAATGAGTGTGGAGGTCAGAAGACATATTTTGTCTCTCAGTTGTCACATTGTGTCATGTGTGTCCTGGAAATTGCTTTCTACTGGTTTGGGGACAGGGTCACAATCTGCTTTGTATCGCCCTGGCTGCTAAGCAAAGTTAATTTCGGCTGTGTTTTTATATCTTGACTCACAAGTCATGAGAATATAGGTGTGTTTCATTATGCCTGACTATAAGGCATTGGATGATGTTAATCTGTACATGTAGACTTTGTAACAGAATTCTGAAAAGAAATCCAATAAAAAAATTGATTGATGCTGAATATAAACCAAGAACTCCATCACTGATTCCAAGTTTTCTCCAAATTAATTATTATGGTTCTAATTATTAACATGTTATCAGTATCACTACATTTTTCTCTTCTGAAATTAGTTTTAAGAATATTCTAGTCTTCTTAAGTCTAGAAAATGGTGAAACAGAGAAATTAAGATGTCTTTTGTCTTTGTTTTTTTTTTGTGGTTTGAATGTTCATTTGTTGAAAGCAAAAGCAAATCTCTCTTTCTCTCTCTCTCTCTCTCTCTCTCTCTCTCTCTCTCTCTCTCTCTCTCTCTCTCTCTCTCTCTCTCTCTGTGTGTGTGTGTGTGTGTGTGTGTGTGTGTGTGTGTTCATTTCTGTCTCTCTCTCTCTTCACAATATAACATAGGCTGCACTAATATTCAAGTCTCTCTTCCTGTCTCAGCATCCCATTGCTGGAATTTAAGGCATGAGCTACCTTTTGAAGTGAAAAATATCTCTTTTCTACCTACTAATTTTAGACAGAATCTGTTTATTTGCTACATTAATTACTATATTACTATAACTTCAAAGTGTATAAGACTAATAAATTTTGGATATTCCAAATATTTTTAAAGAACAAATGATAAAAAATCTGAAAAACATTTAATAATCCTTTATAAAAGTGTTTTAATTGAGTTCAGTATTATAAAATAGTATACACTGCATATTTTATTAAATTTAACTAAAACTAATTTCCCAATTGTAGATGCTTCATATCTTTCAGTGAACTATAAGGGTATCTTTGTTCTTTTAAGATAAGTTTTTAAATCAGAACCAGTAGAATAATGTACATTTGCAAATTGAAGGTAAAATATAAAGAATAAAATAATCACCTATCAATTTAATTTCAAGTTGCTTAGAAGGTTTATAACATATTATTTAAAAAGCTAAATAAATACCCTACCTTGTGAAGAAATACAAGTTTCAATCACTACTACTAATTATATTACTTATGTATTCATATTAACTGTTGGGCAGAAAAATGTAGTTTTTAAATAGGTATAAAATATATATGATACAAATATTCCCATATTAAAAATATAATGAATTTATACTAGAAATCATCAAAATTTTGTAATTTCGAAAATTATTTTGAAAAGGTTTTGTTATATAACACAAATGTTCACTAAGGATGAAGTGTATATATTTCTGTAAAAATAAAAAAAACAAGTTTAATACAAACAACCCCATGAGCATGAAATAAACATATATGAAGTTTCTCTAAGGATGCTAACATCATCAAAAGAGGAAAATGAAAGTTATACTAAAGAAAGAAAATTAATTTGTATTTCCTTCAATAAAATAATATATATTAATTATATAATTTTAAACATAAAAATAAATGTTTTTTGCCCTCATGAATACTTGTATGTGTTACAGTATATTGCAGTGACTTGGCCATCTGTAATCAAGAAGAGATATGAATTATAGTTATTTTTAATGAAATAAGCTTCCAGACAGTCATGCCTCCCAATAGTACTTACCAGGAAGAGATTTTTCTTTGCTCTTTAAGCATGAAAAGAAGGCATGCTTAATGACTCCTCAGGGAAGGCAGTTTGTTTTAAAATCTGCTCAGCAAATTGTTGGCTTTGAAAAAGATTTTTTAATAACCTTAAATGGGAATTTCTGTAGTTCCTATATGTAGTGTGTGTGTGTGCTTTTTCCATCAGAAGCTAGACTTAATAAAATTTAGAAAAGAATGAAGGGCAATCTTTAAAGAAAACAGCAATGTAAATCCCCCAACCGAATATAAAAAAAAAAAGGAATGCTTGATTTACTCAAAATCTTATCTAGTATTAGCAAAATCTAGAACAAATTAAGCTAAGCATTTGCCCTCTCTTTTGATCTTCCAAAGGGCTTTTATTTTCAAACATATTTTGTAATGTGTGTGTATGGCTGTGTCAATAATCTGGATGGGGAAGTGTTTGTTTAATCTTACAACCTGCTGCTAATGGCTCCAACACAAACAAATTGATACAAGAAGGAAGACAGGTTAGAATCCCTGAAGGATCATTTCATTTGTGGAAACAAATATGATTTGTAGTGTGATTGTCACTCACGGATACTATATCAAAAATAATACCTACAATATAAAATCATTTATCTAAATTTTCAAAAATTTGCTTTATAAAAGTAATTATAGAGAGAATGAAAAGATGATCCTGAATTGATAAAAACATGGAAACGCAAATAAAGTGATAAGTAGTTTATACCTGGAAAAAAAAGCAGGATCAACAGAAATTATTAATACAGTAACAAATAACATGGTAAAAATAGATAAAATGCCTGGAAAGACAAAAGGAATAACAGTATGAATTTATTTGAATGAAGACTTCAAGCCTTTTCATATTAGTTCAATAAAAATTTAATACACAGAAAGGCACAACAATTGCATATCCTCTGAATTGGTAACTGCAAAATTCAACGATATTGAATGCTAGTGATGATACAAAACCACAAGAGTTCTCAGTTATAAAGGGAACTGATAAATGGAAAAAAAAAAAAAACTTTGGAAGACACATTTTTATGGTGTTGAACACCAACTTAACAAATGACTTAAAAACAGCATTCCTAGGTGTATGTCCTCACACTAACAATTTAAGATTCGAGAACTTTACTTTCTAATGACTAAAAACTGTAAACATCCAAGATATACTTGAGCTTGACATAAAATTGGATTCACAAAGATATAGGCATCCTTCACACACACACACACACACACACACACACACACAAGCAATTAAAAATATCCTTTTATAAAATGGAATGAATTATTGATTTATTCCAACAGAAGAGATATAGTTTACTATAAAAAGAATTTTTTTTTACTCTAAAGTGTGTACAATAAACCAATTCATATATAGACATTTTCTATTATTACCTAATGGTTACAAAATCAAGCACACACCATTTATTTTCAAAATGATATTAATGATCAAACTTTAAAATATTTATGTATATCTAACGTTTTATAATATATAAACTTTATATAAATACATATAAAAAACAAGGATTATGGAAGTGTAATGGGCATATTTGTAGAATATTAGGGAAGGTAATAATACACATTTGAAATGAAAACAGAAAGAAGACTACTAGGGGTTGAAAGACACATAAACAGTCAAAGTTACAGGAAAAAAGATGATTGAGAAGGATCAAACAAATCCATATGAAAATTTCATAATGAAATCACTTAAGTTAATTAAACAATAAAGATAAAAAACTTTTCATGGCAAAATATTATCACATATTCTTCGTTGTGAAATAAGTAAACTATTAGAAGGATAATTTATTTTCATTTTTTTCTATAAGAAAGAATTTTGATAGAAATTGCTAGTTGACATTGTCTCATATATCTCCATTTTATTTAGTCTGAAAATGGCTTTCAGTGTAAAGAATTTAAAATTTCCTTTGTACTTGAAGTCATTCATTTGAATCATTAATATTTTCTTTTTTAAAAGGAATATGTTTCAGAATGATATTTAAAAGTTAAGTTTTGACATTAATCTGTTGAAGGTAAGTTTGCTCCCTCTGTAACACCTGATTATTTTTAAATTTATTTTTGCTTATACTGCTAAATGTGGGATCATGCCAACTTTGAGACCATTGACTTGTTTTGATATTTTTTTCAGTACTTGCACATAATAAGACCTTAGTCAATATTTCACTAAAAAAAGTATTTACTACATTTTAACGTATCTGCAATAAAATTACTAGAAATTTAAATATATTAAGGTTGCTCCTCTGGAGTATCCCCGAATCTCATCTGGTGTAAATGATCTTTTCATGATTGATAATGTTAAACATAATGGTACTTTAATTCTATGAGCATTATTCATTCTCAATAACAAAAATGTATAAAATTTTGTATGGCATAAAAAAGAAAATGCATTACAGAAATAGGTATGACTTTGAGATTCTCTGTCTTTGCTATTTTGAAACATATCATGTAGCATGAATCTTAAAAAGTTCTTATTAATAAGATCAAACCTGAGCCAGGTATTGGTTAAACTGGAAGATCAGAGAACCAGAACAAGCCACAGCTATCTCACCTCACCGAATCCTCAGCTGGTCTTGTTTCCTCAGACTGGAGGCCTTTGAGTCCTCATCCATAATGGGTCTCAGCTGAACTGCTGCTAGAAGGCTGAAAGCTTAACCAGTCAAATGCTTAACCAGGCCAAATGCTTCTAGTTTCTGGCCCTCATGCCTATATATCTTTCTGCTTTCTGCCTGATTCCCTGGTATCAAAGGCTCGCTTTCTGGGATTAAAGGCAAGTGTCACCATGCCTGGTCATTTCCAATGTGGCCTTGAACTCACAGAGATCCAGAGGGATTTCTAACTCTGAAGTGCTAAGATTAAAGGTGTGAGTGCCACCATTTTCTAGCCTTTGTGTCTAGTGGCTGTTCTGTCTCTGACCCCAGATAAGTTTATTAGGGTGCACAATATTTTGGGGAACACAATACCACCACAATATCAACTAAAAATTCACGGCTATTCCTTCTATTGCATTAATTTGCCTTACTTTGATAATGTTTCTGTTCACCTGTACAAACAGTAATAATACATAATGAAATAACAAAGTTTTCCTTGAATCCATCTAAAATAATAGAGTATAGACAGAACACTCCAATAGTATAGAAAAAGAGTTACAGTAATGTAGTCAAATAATGTCAGTTCACAGCAATTCTGAGCAAGAAAGTATATATAAATTGTACATTATTTGTCCTAAATATATTGACTATCATTTTGGTGAACTTTCAAGGGAAAAGAATTGAAACAGACTTATACATTGACAAAGTGCTGTGTGGTGGTGGTACATGCATTTAATCTCAAGCACTAGGGAAACAGAGGCAGGTGGGTCTCTGTGAATTGGAAGGCACCCTGGTGGACACAATAAGTTCCAGGACAGCTAGAGCAACACAGAGCAAATTTGTAAGAAAAAATGAAAATAAATGAATAAACAAAGAAACAAATAAATAAAATGGCAAAGTAAATTGTGTGAAGTAGAACATCTTGTTAATAGCAAGATGAGCAAATTGCCAAGAAAATATAAATAAGCAAAATTTAGCATCATTTCACCATTGCTGCTAGGGGAAATGGTTACATAAAAATTTTAATTCTGTTAGTAGAGTTCTGAATTTGGAACTTGTCCAACAAAGCCATCATAATTATATGCCACTAGACATGAGTATCATGTGAATAATTTTTATCTGATTCTATATTCCTCTGTAAAATCCTGAAATATGAATTTACCTTGTTAGTAATTGTTCTACTGTGGAAAACATGCAACAGAATTTCACTTGTTCTATGTAGGATTTTTCTTTCATAGAGTATCAACACCCTTCCCGTAGATATCACTTCATTAAGTAAAAGTCAGCATTTGAAACTGATAATGTTCAGTTTTACTCAAAAATCAATACATAAATACCTCACCTCCTTAATTTACATGTCTATAATACACTTATCAATAAAAACCAGGTGTAGATGAATTCCTAAATAGTCTTATTAATAAAAAACTTAAAGCCAGAAATTGGGGTTAAAGCCTGAGAGATCAGAGGAATAGGAAAATTCACAGCTAACTTCAACTCACCAACTCCACAACTACTAAAGAGAGACCTACTTCCTGTATACCCACACCTATATGCCTTTCTGTTCTTTCATTTGCTCTGTCCATCCAGCTTCATCACT
Source organism: Peromyscus leucopus (assembly GCF_004664715.2). Lineage (NCBI taxonomy): Eukaryota > Metazoa > Chordata > Mammalia > Rodentia > Cricetidae > Peromyscus > Peromyscus leucopus. The sequence goes on from NC_051073.1 coordinate 28,976,444, forward strand.
TCCTCTTCCTGTCCAACTCTGCCACTTCCTGTCTGTCTGTACAGACCTCCAGACAGCCATGGTCAACTAGTGTTGGAATTTAAGGTGTGTGCCACTATGCCTGGGTCTGTTTTCAGTGTGGCCTTGAACTCACAGATATCAGACAGATCCCTGCCTCCTCAGAGTGATAGGATTAAAGGGATGTGCTACAATTGCCTGACTTTTATGTTTCATATAGTGGCTGGCTTTTTTCTCTGATCCTCAGATAAATTTTATTGTGAGACACAGGTAAAATATCACCACAACCAGGAATTAAATGTTGTGGTAATAACCTGAAAGATCAGAGAAACAAAGTAGCAGCCACTAATGACTTCTTACTTCTCCAGATCCTCAGACTAAAAGGAGGGTCAAGATTCTGTCTCCACCTGCCTTATATTCCTGTCTCCATCACCTGATTGTGCTGGAGTCAAAGTCATGAGCCTCCAAAATCTGTGATTAAAGGTATGAGCCAACACTGCCTGGCCTCAATGGTTAATGAGTGGCTAGCTCTGATCTATGATCTCCAGGCAAGCTTTATTTCTCAGAACACAAACAAAATATCACACAACATTTTCCCTTTTTTGTCTAAATTTTAAAAAAATGAAGGTTTTAACTAATATATAAAAAACTATATGTAATAAGTACAATAACTATATATAAATATATAAGGCAATATTTACATTAACAATGTCTAGCCCACTATCTATTCTATCTTGGTGAATCCAAAGTGCTGTACCTAATTCACTTTCTATTCTAACTTGCATTCCCACCCCTAAACTATTGGTTTATGTTTCTCAACTTTATATACTTTACACCTCTTTCCTGAATTTCTTTTCTGAATCTGGTAACAATGAAAACTATAACTGTATAGTCTTCAATTCTATCAGAGACTCAAGAAGAATATAATATTACCTATGTAAGTGGGATGTAGAGAGTAAATTACTTTCTAAATTAAGAAATAACTGAGAGAGATGACTACCTGGACAGTCACTCATGGTTCCTCTGTAACACTGAGGCATCCATCTTCAGCTTACAGGCCTAGAATATCTGACAGACTTTTCTGTGAAGCAAGGTTTTTGAAAGACTCTCTTGTCAAGGTCCAGCAGTCACTTTCTTTTATGTCCTGCTTGTCCAGTTTAGACAGCATACTGTCAGTAGTTGAGGAAAGGGTAGTTTCTTGTTCCGTGGCTAACTTTTGGCAAAAAGAAAGTAAATTCCAAATCGAGTTCCAAGAAAGGTGCAAAGCTACACAGAGAAACCCTGTCTCAAAAAACCAAAAAAAAAAAAAAAAAAAAAAAAAAAAAAGAAAGTAAATTCCATACATAGTTTTGTCGATGAACATCATCTTCTCTGAAATAGATTGGTGTTGCCTGGAGCAGACATGTCTGATTGTCATAAAAAAAAAAAAAAAAAAAAAAAAAAAAAAAAAAAAAAAACAAAAAAAACACGCTTATGTTATTAAAGCATCTTAAAAGACATATTCTATAGATATCTGGTATTTGAAGACCACTTGCCTATCTAAAATGTATTCTGTTTGACCTTGAAAACATACCTATAGACGGAAGTTTCTCCATCCCACCTAGCCCCGCAGTCCAGATGGATCTCTCCCATCCAACCTTTTGCAGCCACTTATAAAATAATCATTCAGAGCCTCATATTAACTACACAATGTTTGGCCCATGGCTTAAGCTTCTTGCTAGCTATCTCTTACAATTTAACTCAAACCCTTCCTCTTATGCTGTTTTGTCACATGGCTTAGTGGCATTATCTGTTCTCTCATATCTTGCTTCTCCTGGCAGAGGCTCAGAGCATTTTCCCCGACTCCACCATTCTTCTCTCTCTATCTCCCTTGGATGTCCCACCTGGATCCACTCTTCCCTGCCATAGGCCAATGTAGCTTTATTTATTTATTAATCAATGGGAACAAGACATATTTATAGCATACAGAAAGACATCCCATAGCATATATCTAACATGAGTGCAAGTTTGATTGTAATAGGAAAATAACTGCCTAACTGCATTTCTTTTTTATCATAAATACTTTGTAATAATAACTTTCAAGGACTAGAAATTTATGTTTTTAGATGAGCTGTATAGGTACAATACCTTGAACAAGAGCAGAAATGTATGTACAGTATGTTCTAACAAAAATAACCTTAAATTTGCATCAATATACAAAAATCTATCTCACTGTAAAATATTTAAAACTAGCAGTTGCTTTTTGGCCTAAAAGTAGATTCAACAATCTACCTTTTTTATCCTATAAATTCTATAACATATATACAATATGACAAAAGTAACCTCAAATTTGTATCAATATTCAAAAATCCAACCAAATGTGAAATACTTAAAACTAGCAGTTGCTGCTTTTGGTTTAAAATTAGCTCATTAATCTACTCTTTTATCCTATTTCTGTATCACCATTTTTTTTTTCATTTTAGAACAAGATCCTTGAGCCTAATCTCCTTTGTTCAGCCTTTTTCCTGATCATTACCAATAACACTTTGTAACCAAATCCCATAGATGATAACACATATCCATAACCCAATGAATGACCAAAAGCTGCCCATCCTGCCACTTGGGAATATGAGCATCGTGTTCATAAAATTACTTTCTTCTGTCTGGGTGCAACAGTATCTTTAGGGGACCCCCCAAAAATTGAATTAATAGTCAAGTCCTGGGTGAATTAGCTGTATTGTTTGTTATCTAGTCTCTGTGTAATGAAAAATTCCAGGGCTTGCCTCAAGTACTGGCTAGATTAGTCTGTGAGTCTGGACCACCTCAGCCATCCATCTTGACATTGTGCTGAGCAGTTTGTATTCCAAAGAGGATCTTTGAGTCATGTCTGTCAGCTTTGTGAGATTACCACAATCCATGTGAAATCATCATCGTGGGGCCTCATCATCTTTTTGGAGACTTCAGAGATTACTGTTAGGAAAGTTTATCAGTCAGTTTAGAAAACTGAAAGAATCATTACTAATATCAAAATGGAAAGTTTAAATATTACGATAGTTTTATATCTAAAGAGAAGTTTTAAAGAGTCAAAATTAACTTGATGGGGTAAGAGATTTGTGACAACAGTGCCTCAATTTTGCTTTTCTTCTGTCCCATACCAGCTGGCTCTTCTGATATGAGATGTAGAATCTGAATTGACTTTTAACAACATGCTTGGGTTAAGTAAGAAAAGAAGAGAGCCACTCTTCACTCCAAAGTCAGCTTTAATTTTTAATTGAACTGGGAATACAACAAGACCATTTGTATTATATGTCTATAAAAAAACAGCAGAAACAAACCATTTGGAAGAGTCATGAAATTTTATCCTGTTGGAAATGTGATCTACCAATAGGCCAATTTGCTCTTTTTCTGAGGATATTTTCTCTGGATGATTCATCCTTTTTCTTCAGCTATCTCATTTGCCCAGTAGTCTTCAGATTCCTTAGCTGGATGCCTTCATTCTACTGGAAAGACAAAACCAAAACCAGGTCCCAAATCTAACTTCAGAGAGTTTCCCTTTTGACAAGTCATATCTGATCAAATGAAATGCAGTTTTTTAGCCTTATAACTGAGCTTAGATTGAATAGCCATGTGGTGTGACAAACTATATCTTCTTCTAGTCAAGGGGTCTCTCTTGTATAAATCTAAGTCTTTATCAATTTTGGTAGTATCTATTGCTTTTCTTCTCCTGAGGGAAAAACAAAATAAAATCCCTTCCTTGATGTAACATGTATCCTGGTTTCCATTCTGAGGGTAACATATCTTTACAGTATAAAGGCTGATTTAATTCAGAACTTTTTTTTTTATTATCCAATGTCTCTCTGTAGCTGTTGTTCCTTTTCATTAGAATTTAGAAAATTTAAAGTTAACAAATCGTTATTCAATATAGCTCTGAGGGATTTTATTACTCCTTTCTGGTTATTAAGCATATCATTTAGAATTTAGTTAGATCTTTCTATAACTGCTTGTCCTGTAGGATTGTGTGGTATGCCTGTAATATGTTTTATGTTGTAATATGCAAAAGCCTGTTTCATTTTACTAGAGACATATGCTGGAGCATTGTCAGTCTTAATTTGTACCGTTATCCCCATGATGGCTATAAATTCTAACAAATGTATGATTATAAAATAGCCTTTCCAGAACTCATAACAGTTGGCCATTGAAATCCTGAGTATGTGCTTCTGATAAGGTGTACATACTTTAATTTTCCAAAACTCTGCAAAATGAAATATGCTCATTTGCTAAATTTTAGTTTGTTGAATACCCTTTGTATTACTTCCTACAGGTAGTAGAGTTTACTTATATAAGAAACAAGTAGGAATTTTTTTTTATAATTTCCTTGGCTTGATGCTAAGTGATAGAAAAATCCTTTTCCAAACCTTCGCTATTGACATGGTATTTTTTAATAAAATTCTGAGGCTTTTAGTGGATAATAAAATTGATTACCTTATGCTAGAGAGACTTGTAAATCCATATGGGATCTGATTTATATTACACATATGGGATTATTCCTATTACTATTTCCTGTAATCATATAAAAACAAAATTAATTCTGATTCATTAGGAATAAGTTCAGCAGTTTCAATGTTTTTAAAAAGACATTCTGCATATTGAGAGTCAGTAACTATGTTAAGAGGTTCTGTAAAATACATTGAAACCATCAGAATAGCATATAATTCTGGCTTTTGAGCAGAATCATAAGGGCTTTGAGCCACTTAACTTAAATTTCCTTATTCATTTGCTTCAGTATAGAATGTAGGGGCTCCAGATATTGGTATCCCCTGTACAACATGAGGAACGACCCAATTGTTCATTTTATGACTCGAAGTCCCTTGCTTTGGGGATATGTGTTGTTAATCTCTCCCCAAAACTTACTGGAAGCTCTTTGCCATTGTTCATTTTCTGCCCATAAAGATGAAGTTTCAGCATTAGTAAAAGGTACTAACATTTCTGCTGGGTCCAGTCCTGTCAATTGACAAAGTCTCAATTTTTCTTTTAGAGTCAACTCAGAAACCTTTTCCACATATGTCTTTAACTTTTTACTCTGTTTGTGTGGTAACAATATCCATTGTAAGATCATATCTTCCCTCTGCTTTAAAATCTTTGTAGGGGGATGCATAGAGAGCAAAATAACCAGGGTACAATCCAGCTCTGGATGCACACAGTCACATGTGCACCCTGTAATTTCTTTTCCACCAAAGCCAAGTCTCTCTCAGCTTCAGCTGATAATTCTCTTAGACTGTTTAAGACATTAACACTATCTAAGGTTTTGAAAAAAATTACTGAGTTCATCATTTTTTTACCCCAGTAGTGGGCTTTTAGATTGGAAATGTCTCCTAGCAATCTTTGAAAGTCATTAAGAGTCTGCAATTGATCTTCCCTACTTTGCACCTTTTGGGGTCTAATTATTTGCAGACCTATTTTATACCTAAATAGTTAATAGAATCTCCTCTTTGTATTTTTTCAGGAGCAATTTGTAATTCCCAAAAAGGCAAAATTTTCTTTACTTCTTCAAACATTTTCTCTAAAGTATGTACATTTGAATCAGCTAGTAAGATATTATCCATATAGTGGTAAATTATAGGTTGAGGAATCTGTACACAAATAGGAAGCAAAGGAGCAGCCAGTAGTGACTTCTTACCTCTCTGGATCCTCAGACTGAAAGGTGGGTCAAGATCCTGTCTCCACCCACATTATATTCCTGTCTCCACCTCCTGATTGTGCTGAGATTGAAGGCATGAACCTCCCAAGTGCAAGGATCAAAGGAATGGCCTCCATAGTTAACTAGAGGCTAGCTCCACCTTCTGATTTCTAAGGAAGGTTTATTTGTCAAAACACAAAGAAAATATCACACAGTAAAATGTGAAAAAATCTAAATGCATGAAATAATGAAAATATTGAAATGTAAATATATTAATTTATGATTTTAATTAATCTCAATTAGAATTTATTTCTCAATTGTTTAGAATAGCATTTAATTATATTATTGAATTCATTATTGATGATTCATACAACAGAGCATGTAATTCTCTCTGAATCTCTTTTTTTTTAAACTATACCATGAATAGTAGTTTAAGTCTTTCAAATAAAGGAAGAAATGAAACTGATTATCCATTGATATTGTACAGGTAAGTGAGAAAATCTCATCAGAATTAAGATGGATGCTTGTGGCTAGAAGAACACAATCCTGATATTCAAACAGCAATAAATTCAACAAGTAATACTTATAAATCAGTACCTTTCATTTATAATTAGGTTTAAGTAATCATTATCAAAATGTAAACATAGTAATTAAGCTTCTTAAGACATACATAATTGTGTATATAGGCAGTGCACTCTGATCTGTTTTCCTCCAGAATAATTAGCAATGTGAAAGAAAAGTAATAGAAATAGAAATAAAAGAATAAAGAGGATTTTGGAAAGGTCTACCTATATTTGAATGCATTTGGCTAATTAAAGCTAAGTTTATGTTAACATGACTAATTTTACATTTACAAAGAAAAATTAAAGATGATTTAGAAAAGTATATTCCCGAGAAAAGGTAATAAAAGGCCAAAGGATAAGATTTCTCTTATAAGAATATCAGTGAGGATCATCTGTATCAAATTTTCATGTCTTAGTATTTGAAGAAGAATAAGTTTATGAACTAAGATGGGAATACCTTGCTTAGTGTGTATGGCACTGTTACCTGAGTTTGGATTCTAAACAGTGGTAGAGGGAAAAGAGTTCCCAGTAATCATGCATCCATGCTTTCTATGTCCTTCACTGTGGCTGTGGCTACAAGCTTCAAATGCTTTGTTGCCTTGACTTCCATGCTATGATGTACACTGATCAGGAATTTGGATCCTAAATATACACTCCCCTTAAAAATTAAAAAAAGAAAAGAAACAAGAATTATTACTTGCTCTGTAAAAATTGCAAATGATTTAATTATATATTATTTTATTGTAGGAATCAACATAGGTTTATTTTATTAAAATAATAATTTGTTGATTTTACTGTTAAATATTAGGAATCAAATTTACACACACAGAGACACATATATTTTACATATTAATTTATGCCTAAATATGTTTTAGCTGTCAATGAATTTGGAATCATTCATTCTGGAACATACTTTAAATCTTTTATAATTCAAAGTAAAGTAATGCACATATTTTCAGACATTTTGATAATCTATATTTATTTGTTAATGTAATAATAATTTCTGCAATTTAAAAATCCTAACTTAATCTAATTCAACTTTGTAATAAAAAATTAGTGTAATTAGTCAGACCTTAGACTCTCTCATCAAGGAGAGTAAAAGAAAGTTTTATTAAAATTTAGTATGAGTAACAACATATCAACCAGAAAGCATATTCGATACTATTTAAAAAAACAAACAGAAGACATCATATTTATTCATATATACATACACACACATACACATATAGGTAAAAGTATAGCTGCATAAATACATACATCTACATTAATGTAAACACAGGAAGGATGAATACACCTAACCATACATAGAAAATTCTTTCTCTTAATATTGACCAGAATATAATTTTAAGTACATGTTAAATTAAATGAGTTTTATACCAAACTATACAGTTTTAAATCTGTCCTCATACTCAGTAATCAGCCACTTGCTTTTCAATTAGTTGAGGTTACACAGTTTCATTTAATATTTGAATTATTCAGTTTAATTAAAGTAACAAATTCAGAGTTAAATGTGCTCAAAGGGGTAGAAAAATTAATTGCAATTTAGAATGTAGCATTTAAAAAATATGTCCTCCAGCAGCCTGGAACTTAAAAATATTTGATTTACAATTTGTAAAGTTATGCTCTTGAAGCTCAGCAAAAGGACAAACTTAGAAATATCAAATAAATCACATTGCTTATTACTTAAATATTTCAATTTATTTTATTTGCAAAGTAAAGTGGTCAAAAAGATCCTGAATAAAAGTAAAAAATCAAAAATACTCAGTATATGTTGCTGTAAATGTAATGTATATTCACTTTGAAAAAGAAATAATATAATATTAACTTTAGTAAGCAAAGTGTTAAAAATTATTAATCCAATCCAGTTAAAATTAATCATTCAAAAGTGACACAAAACACAAACATGCATTTTTTTAAAAATAGTTAATGTATGAATTATTGAGCTATAAATTTAATATCAGGCCTTCTTTAAATATAGGGCTATCTATGCAAAATATTACTATGACTTTTCTTTGGGATATTGATATATGTAGTTTCGATAATATTTTGCCTTATATCTATGTTAATAATTTATTATTTAATATTAATAAGTCTTAAATTAATATCATGAGTAGCTTAATAGTTAAATGTGGAAATGAATTTTTACTTATATTGAATAATTCAGAATTGAAAATAAATATTGATCATTTATATTTTGTTGATTTTATCAATGATTAGACCACATTTAAAATGATATTTCTTATCCATTATTTGAGGTTATCTTCAAAGGAAATGTGTTGTAAGTTACTTACTTACTGGAAAATTTGCTTTAATTTTACATATGTGTATGTGTTTGTGTGTGTACATGTGTGAATATATATATATATATATATATATATATATATATATATATAAATACATAAACATGTTTAAAATGCTATTAAACACATTTAAGTGTAATTTCAGAATTTCATAGACAGATATGTTTTTGTAAAATCATTCTGTGTAGGGCCTGTTATGAATTTAGAAGACATAATGACACATATGCATCTCCTTGTCCCCATTAATCCTTCAACACAAAATTAGAAAAGTGAATAATCACATAGAATTTGGTTACCTATTTTGTTTGTTACCATATTATACCCCATGTTAATAATGATTAGAATATTAACTCACTAATAGACTCTACTCTGAAATTATCAGAAAGTAGTAAAATATTTTTGTTCTTTAATTTTCTACTACTAACCTTCATGCATACAAAAAACATCTCCTGTATTTATGATATTTGCATGATGTTTTTCTGCCAATTCCATATTATTTTCTTATGTAACACTGAAATAGTTATGACTCGTTTTTGTCTCTAATTATTCAAAGAAATATGTTTGCACTTATGCATGTTACTACATTTCACCTTAAATGTACTCGGTATACTATAGTGCCCAATTCTGTATAGCAACTTATTGTGGACTTATATTGTTTATTCACTTTTTTTTAGCAGATTTTATGGCAATATTCAGACAGCAAAGGAGGCAACAAGTCATTTTGGGAGTTGGAGGTCTAATGAGGACCACATGTCTATTGAGAATTACTGTCCTACTCTACTGAGAGTAGAAAGGAGGCTAATATTGGAAGTAGGTTGATAAAGTTCCTTTACCTTTATTCTTTATATACTTTTGGAACTAATGTCAATTAATCAATAAATTAGAATACATTTGACAGAACTATAGTTTAATGAAGTGTTTATCATCTAATGGAAGTCAAACTGAAGCTATAAAGATAATGCTCTATGAGTTTTCCTCTCTGAATTAGTTTGAATATATCTGTAAGAATATATTTATGTGTATTCAATAAATAGACTTTGCCTCACACTTGAAATTTTCTGAAATACTTGTGTTGTCTGTTTTCCTACAAGTATGATTTCAATGGTTCTAATAAATTTGAACAAAAATAGTAGACAGAATAGCTTATTCAATGTTGGAATAATGACAGTTACCTGGAGTTCAAATATATAAGGGAAGCAAACTACTCATTCTAAGTTCTAAACTAAGTTCATGAACACAAATGCAAATCATCAAAATAAGAACAGATTGTTAATCCATGTCATTCTCAGTTCAGTCTAAGCTTTAAAATAGTAACCCCAAATGGTTTAATATTCTTGTCTATAATGTCTCTTTATAACTCTCCTCTTGGGAGAAATGGCAGGTCAGGGGGAAAGCAACATTAGTTTTCATCAGGAAGGAAATATTCAAAAGGTAGACATATAGAAAAAAAAAAGGTGCTGAGAAAGAAAATTGACTGCAGGCCCTACTGAGGAGGACAGCATACACACAGCTCATTGAAAGTAAGGAGGTTGAACTTGAGTGTGCATGGAGCACTCATCCCTATGTTTAGACTCTGTTCAGGGAAAGAACCCTGAAAGCTATTGAATGAGAAACCTGGACAAGAACCCATACACAAAACCTTGACCTTTGATCTGGCCTGCCTGCAAGATATGCTGGGGCAATGGTGGCATAGACTTTGTAGAAGTAACCAATTTCAGGTTTAACCTGAGGCCCATGCTGTGAGAGGAAATCCATGTCCTACACTGCCTACATTTCCAGGAACCAGAAACTCAGTAACCCAGAATCCTAGACTAGGACCAAACATGATCGAACAAATCAAACCAAACCAAAGCAAACCAAACCAAACAAACTCAATGAAATGATTCCTAACGACATTCTGCTGTACTCATAGATTATTGCCTTTTGCAGTAATTTTCAGAGAGGTTTCACATTGCTTTATAGCTGATAAGATTCTCCTGGTGTTTTGCTGGTAGCTGGATTCTGCAGCACTTATAAGGAAAATATGTTGAACACACTGCTATTTCTGTGGGTCTACTCTCAAAATGAAATACAGTTTGTGATTTTTTTTTTTAATTTTTAGTGATGAAAAAAATTTACCTGAAAAGAAAGCGTCTGGGAAAACCACTTATTCTTCCATGTCTTGTATCATTCCTTAAACTTGACCTTGGCCATCTGCCTGGCCTTGTGTTTTAGTGCTGGGTTTCTAAAGATATTCTCTTGACAACAGTTTTGTTCAAGTGAATATTCACATAGTACCTTGTGGGCATGAGGTGATGAATGCCTAAAGGTATGTTTCTCAATTTCAACTTTCTTCTACAGAATTAGCTACTCTGACTACTGGAATTTTTGTTTAATATTTTATAGATAATCTTTACAGAGAATTTTATAGAGAACTCATTGAACAATTAAAGAGTTCATCCTTATTTTCTTTTTTGTTTTATTTTATTTTATTTTTTTAAGCAGTTTTCTCTGTGTAGTCCTGGCTGTCCTGCAACTCGTTCTATAGAGAAGTCTGGTCTTAAATTCAGAGCTCTTCCTGTCTCTGCATTTGGAGGGCTATGATTAAATGCATGTGTCATCTCTGCCAAGCAAGAGATCATTCTAGTATGTAAAAATTTAAATATCTCAGCATATATTTTCAAATAACTATACTTGAGATAATTTTATTTGATCTCTGAAATAACAAGAACATTCGATTTAATGCAAACTCCATATTAATCCCTGTCATTTATCTTATGAAATATTTTGATGTTTTCTGAAAAAAGTAAATATGAGTAGTCTTATTCTTACTTCTAACAATGTTTCAAGATTTTCAGGAAACAATGAAGCAAAATATAAAACAAAAGGAAGTAAGGATGGTAGATAGTTTCCATTCAATGGCAAGAAGTATTTCACTTAGTATTGACTGTTATTTCCCAGGTAAATGTCAAAGATGCATCATAGAAATTTGAAGAATATGACATTAATTTTGACTCTGATAATATTTATCTTTGAATTAATATGGATCACCACAAATATATGTATAAATACAATTTAAATAGTAACAGAGATGTTACATAACAAACCAAATTATGTAAAAGATATAAACACATAAGACCCAATTCAAGAAGGTTTGAGTTAATCTCCAACATCTACATTGTCATTCATACATGTAAAATGGACTATTATTTAAACTATGAAATGCAGTAACTGATAAATATGATAAACATATTGAGTTTGTTTAGGAAACAGAATTTGAAAAGAAAATGTAATACAATATGATGTAGGGAGAAAGGGTTATTAAAAATTTTGCCCTTTCAAATTTAGGAAGGCAGTGGGGATAATAAAGAGAAAAATGGGATTATGACACCTTCCAAGTTTTGGGTCCTGGAACTCTGGCTGGTTGTAGCCTGGGGAGAAAAAGAGAGACACATCATCATGCACACAATAACCATGTATTAAACATGGTTATAAACCATGACAAACTGGAACCTCGTCATGTTTATTTGATAGAGCAGAGAGAAAGTTGTTGGAAAAACCCAAGGAACAATTAGAGGAGGAGGGAAAGCAGGAATAAGGATCTCATTGTACACTTTCCCTCACAGACACAGGAATATGAACTTCTAAATTTATTGCTGTCATCAATAAAATACACAGAATATATTAGCTTCTTTAGGAATTGTTAATTTGTTGTGGCAGGGAATTAGCCTGATAATGCAAAGAAAATTGTATTGCTGCCTTCAGCAGGGGCTTGTAATGTATGACTGGCAAATAACAAAACCTTTTACAAGCATGAAGTTAAAAAGAACAGAAGTAAATATCAAGTAATGAAAGAAGAATTTTTAAAGTAGTATTCTCAAATAGGTTTGTTTGGTATCCCTAGTGGGAGTATTGTCAGTTTCCTGAACCTGTACAGGAGGTAGCATCTTATGAAATGCAAAAAAAAAAAAAAAAAAAAAAAAAAAAAAAAAAAAAAAAAAAACCTTTCTCTTCTCAGGTTTGCATAGTCAAAAAGGTTTGTGTTTTCAAATGTACAAACTAATGATTAAAGGAAAAATGCATTTGAATCATCTGTACCATGAAATGATGATATGATAGTTCAGAAAACAAAGCCCGTGATTGATTTACACCTCTAAAGAAAATTAATCAAGGTATTGGTTGATTACAATACTGAATGAAAAAATGCATCACAGTTTTAAAAAGTATCCATGAAATACATATTTTTCAACTTGAAAATTAATTATAATGTTTTATGAAATCCTGTCAAATTCTTATGATTTATATTTTTATGTATATGGTGACAATAATCATACTTTATTATATAAAAATACCATTATTTTTCCTTAAGTGATGCTACTGTTATTTTTCTTTCACTGATCCTGGATTACTAGTGATGACCTCACTGTTCCTTAATATTTTATAAATCTTTGTGTAATATTTACATACTGAATCCATCTACATTGTATTTTCAAGATAAGAATTAAAAAAAAATCTCTTTTCTACATTAAAGATTTCTACTAAATTATTTAATATTCTATGTATTCCATTATCTATTAGATGTTCCACCTTTTATTGTTATTATGATCCCTAAGAGTAAGTATCTTATATGCTACTTGTGAGTTATTTAAAAAAAAAAAAAACGTGAAGTTAAGAGGGGGATATAATTTTTTAATTTAATTTAATTTTACTTTACAATACCATTCAGTTCTACATAACAGTCACAGATTCCCTTGTTCTCCCCCTTCCTGCCCCCTCCCCTTCCACCCAGCCCATTCCCCATTCCCACCTTCTCCAGGGCAAAGCCCCAACTGGATCAGGCCCTCTGAATAGGTGAGACAGTTGATTGGCTTGATCTGTTTGGGAGGCATCTAGGCAGTGGTACCAGATCCTGTGCTCATTGCATGAGTTAGCTGTTTGAAACCTGGGACTTATGCAGGGGCGCTTGGCTCAATCTGGGAGGGGAGACTGGACCTGCCTGGACTGAGTCTACCAGGTTGATCTCAGTCCTCAGGGGAGGCTTTGCCCAAGAGGGGGATATATTGAGAGGGGACAAGAAGATATGAGGGGAGTTGGGAAGGTTAGTATGGGTGGTAAGTATAAACACATTGCATTGTACTCATGTGTTGTGTTTTGAATAATAATGGACCTCAAAGACTCATATTTGAATGCATCATCACCAAAGAATATAACTTTTTGATAATACTTGAAATTTTAGAAGGTATGGCCCTGTTGGAGGAAGTGTGTCACTAGTGGTAGGCTTTGAGGTTTTAATGTCCATGTAAGGCCAAGTTTCTCACTCTGCATGCAGATTAGGATGTAGTTGTCATCTATATCTCATCTATATCCCTGCCATAATAACAATGGACAAAACCTCCGAAATTATAAGCAAGTCCAGAATTAAATACTTCGTTGTATGAGTTCCCTTGGTCATTATGTCTAGTCATAGCAAAAGAAAAGTGACTAAGTCTCCTACTTAGGGCTGTAATTACCAAGACAACTTGTGGAAGAAAGGGTTTATTTCAGCTTACATTTCAAGGTAACTGTCTATCACTGAGGGAAACACAAGCAGGGCAGGAAGCTGGCAGCAGGAGCTGATGCAGAGACCATGGAGGAGTGCTGCTTAATAGTTTGTTCCTCATGGCTTGCTCAGCCTGCTTTGTTTGAAAAAACAGGACCCACAGCCCTGAAATGCCACCACCAACAATGGGCTGATTGCACACCCCCATCAATCATTGTATTAGGGTTCTGTATAGTAACAGAACTTACAGAATGAATTCCCCTCCATATAGATTTAAAGGTGATTATCAGAATGACTTATAGTTAATGCAACAATTGCTGGCTATGAATGGAAAGTCCAAGAATCCTGTTGCACGGTCCATAAAATGGGATGTCTCATCCAGTCTTTAGTATATGCTGGAATACCAATTAAGTAGGCTCTAATGCCAGTAAAGTAATGAATATATTAGCAAGGTGAGGGCAGACAGGCAAAGAGTGAAAGTTCCCTTTTTCTGTGTCCTTCTATAAATTTAAAGCAGAAGGTAGGACCCAGATTAAAGATGCCTCAAAATCTGGATTAAAGGCATGTATCTCTCTACTTCAAAGGTTAGAACTAGAAGTGGATTCTGCCACTTCAAATCCAGAAAAAATTCTCCCACAGATGTTCCTTACATTTCTGGATTGTAGTTAATTCAAGATGATAACCAATAATAGCCATCAAAATTGTCCATTAAGTAAATTCCCTACATACTTGTCTACAGTCTGATTTTTATGAGGCATTTTTTTAATTGAAGTTTCCTTCCCTCAGAAGATTCTAGCTTGGGTCAAGTAGGTATAAAATTATCTAACACACTAAGATATAAGTCCGTAATGGAGAGTGAGGTATTGCTATGACAGGCCTGGCCATGAATTTGTTGGAGAATTATGAAAGACTTTGTGACATTGGTCTAGAAAATCAGCTGAAAGCATTAGGTAGGGCATACTGGGCCTAGCAGCGTTTGTTACTAGGAGGAGCAGGAATAATGTTTCTGAGGGGCATGTGAACTGCTTCAGAGGCAAAGAACAGCAGTAATTGGCCTAGAGGGTCCTTTCTTGTGATAATTTGGCTTTGAATGAAGCTGCTTTTTAATCTTATACTAAAACTCTGAGGATGTTAAAAAAACATTTTTGATTAATGGTATTGATAAAGGAGATTTCAAGACAACCTGCTATTAACTCTGTCCTGTGGATCTTGGTAATCACTCTCTTGTAGATCTATAATAAAAAGGAGCAAACTGAAAAAAAGAGAGTAATGCAGTATGTACAGGTTGAGGAGAAAAGGAGCACCAGAAAGTGTCATGGAGCTAAGTCCATTGCTCAAAGAGATAGACTGTTTAAGGAAAAACCTGATGCTAAATGGAATAAGGGAAGTAGTGACCTCAGGGCAAAACCCTACTCAGATAAGCTTCCAAATTTGAAAAGGAATTAAAGAAAAGTTTAAGCAGTGAAGGATAACACCAGCAAAAGAAAGCCAATTCAAATATAATTGGGCAATGGGGCTATGTTCCAGCCCTAGGAAGTAGCATATACTAGCACCTTTGAACATTTGGTTTTGGATTGAGAGACAATGATATGAGTAAAGGGTTTGTGGAATGTTCCTCTACAGATAAAGAAGCCACTGAGGCCAGGTATATGTCAGGGGTCCACGCATGGAGGCCCAGGGAGGCCATTGTGTCCAGCTGTAAAGGTAAAGCCTGGATTTTGTTGGAGACCACAAGATGTTGGAGATGACAGTTGGGATACAGGAGATGGAATATGAGAACTACAGACCAGGTGTGCAATCGGCCCAAGAGAGAATAGTGTGTGGTTGTAGTGAACAAAGCTGAAAGTAGTTGGAGATCTGAGAGTGTTTTGACATCAGACATAAAGATGAAGAATTAGGTGTTTGCTTGACTTGTTTTTAGTCTCATTTTGGTTCAGAACTTCCTCTATTTACTTCCTTGTGTAATGGCAGTGTATATTGCATGCTGTTCTATATTGGAAATATTTGATGTGCTTTATGGTTTTGACTTTACAGGTGGTTACAGTTAATCGATTGCCTTGAGTCTCAGAGGAGATTTTGGTCTTTTAAACAGCGCTGAGGCTGTGATAGAGTATGGAGACTTTTGAAGTTGGACTCAATGCAGTTTTTAAATTATGATATGACTACAAGCTGTGGGTGCTGGGAGTGGATGATGATGGTTTAAATAAGAAGGCTTCCTCCACAGGTTCATATATTTGAAAGATTAATCACCAGGGGTAAGATTAGAAGGATTACTAGGTGTAGCCTAATTGGGGGAAGTGTGTAACTAGAAGCAGACTGAACTTTCAAAAGCCCACACTAGGCCCAGGTTCTAGCTTTACCTGAGGATCAGGATGAAATTCTCTACTAGGTCTCTAGCATTGTGCCTGCCTCCACGCTCACTACCATAATAATAATGTACTAAGCCTCTGAGACTGTAAGCAAAATCCCAACTAAATACTTCCTTTTATAAAGATTACCTTGATCATGATGTCTCTTAGATCTGTCCCCCATTTTTAAATTGGATTAGTTGATATTGATATCTAGTTTTCTGAAAAAATTACATATTTTGGAGATCAGACCTCTTTCAGATGTGGGGTTGGAGAATATCTTTTCCCATTTTGTAGGCGGCCATTTTGTCTTCTTGATAGTGTCCTTTGCCTTACAGAAGCTTTTCAGTTTCATGAGTCCCATTTATTAATTGTTAATCACAGTGTCTGTGCTACTGGTGTTGTATTTAGGAAGTGGTTTCCTGTGCTAATGAGTTCAAGGCTCCTTCCTACTTTCTCTTCTCTCAGGTTCAGTGTAACTGGATTTATATTGATGTCTTTGATCCACTGGGAATTGCTTTTTGTGTAGAGCTACATTGTATATTGCAACATTTTAATCAGAGATATAAATTTATTTTCTTTGTATCTGTTTTGTCATATAATTAGAAGTACATGTTCAATATTTGGTTAAATTATAAGTAAAAATGATTTTAGATAAAAGTGTATTCTCAATAAAATTTTTAATAATCATTTTAGCAATAATCTCATTTTGAATAATTTTTAATGTTTCTTGTCTAGAATTATAGATTACAACTATTTGGGAAATGTTCTGTATGCTGTAAATATGTGTTCGTCTGATTGATTGGTTGATAAATAAAGCTAGCCAATGGTGAGGCAGAATAAGGTTAGGTGGGACATTCCAACTAGAGAGAGAGGAAGAAGAAAGACCGAGCATAGAAGATGCTGCTAGCCACTGCCAGGAGAAGCAAGAGGTAAAGGTACCGGTAAGCCATGAGCAACATGGCAAAGTATAGATTTATAAAAATGGGTTAATTTAAGATGTAAGAGCTAGCTAGCAAGAAGCCTGAGTCATTAGGCCATACAGTTTGTAATTAATAAAAGCTTCTGTTTGTTTATTTGGGTCTGAGTGGCTACAGACTGGGCAGAACACAGGAAAACTTCCAACAATTGACTCCTTACTGTTGGGCATTGATCCACATAGACCTAAGAAACCTTAAAGATTAGGAACACACAGAAACAAAGCCACACTAGGCTTCCTTGTCTTACAGTCTCATGCCAGCAGCACTGCAAACTTGTCTCCTGACAGATGAGTGTCATGAGTCACACTGCATGGTTATAGATTCCTGCCACAGTATACAGAGGTATCTCCAAGCTGTGCAATGTGGTGCATGGTGGATTTAGCTTTTGCTAGTATAGACAAAAAAAAGAGGTTTCTGGGCTACACAGTGATTTAATGGAGGCATAGACCCTCTGCTTCAATGAGTCATCGATGAATACCCAGAGCTGGCAGTAAATGTAGTTCTGCCATGTTGGAAAGCTGAGGTGGGCAGAGCCAGCAGCCAAAGCTGCCATTTCAGTCCTAGTCATGCTGCAGTTTTAAACAATGGATTAATAATAAGACAGATTCAAAAGGGATAAACTCTCAACAGTTTACAGTGTGTGTAAAAATGTATGTAGTTTTGGAAGAGAGAGGAAAAGGATAGACAGTTATATAAAGAATTGGTTTTTGAAAAATAAAGTCTTTAAAGAGAAAGTAAAAGTAATATAATAAGCCATGGAAAGATAGAAATCACACAGAGTCTGGATTATATTGTCTTCGGGATTTTTGACTACAGAGAGACATTTGATTGTAAAGGCTGCTCATTTAAACATATATGTATATATATATATTAAAGGTATCTTGACTTCAAAATTTGATTTGGATCTAAAGATATGTTGCTTTGGAAATGAGGCTCTGTTTTTGTTTCCACGGGAAGCAAGAGGCTATGGATTTGTTCCAGGTTAAGATGGATCAGATTTGATCAAGACAGAGCTCCTGAACTTTAACAGATATACTTATCAACAAAAGTTATAGCCAGTCTTCCCAGGACTTAACTATTATCTCAACTTTTCTAAGGATCCCCATAAGACTACCAACAGGAAGTAGCCTAGAACACTACACCAACATTCCCCAAAAAATGGATTATGGATGTTTGTCTTTATTTAGGTTGTTGGTTACAAATTGTTATTGGTCATAGTCAATGTCTTTCTAAAGAAGAAAAGAGGATATCCTACATCCTATATAGATATAGGATAAATGGGTAGATTATTGAACCTACTTTTAAAGTGCAACAACTTGCTTAAAATGTTTTACATTGCTATAGATTTTAGTTTAATACAAACTTAAAGTTAATTTTGTTATGCTGTTTATATATTTCTACTCTTGTTTAAGGTATTATGTTCATGTAACTCATTTAAATTGTAATGGATAATTAAGATATACAGATTTCTATGATAGTCAAACTTATAGTCATGTTAAGTTTTCTAGGTATACATAGATATAATTCAACTAGGTAGATAATCTTTAAACACTTCAAATAACTACAGACTATGGCATTTACAATATTTTAAAATCTTAGACTTTTCTGGACAATGATACACTTCTGCTCCTGAAAGCACCAATTTACTTCAAAGAGAAAGATGGTCATCAAAGATACTCTATATAGAATATATCTTCTTCTTGGCAAAAATAGCCATTTGGGCAAGAAACTATTCTTACCTGGACTGCTTCACAAAATGTTATATTGACTGGACATGCAAGATCCATAGGAAGGTGACCACAAGATGAAATGGTCCTTCAGGTTCCTGCTTCACAGAAGACACTGCCAGATATTCTAGAAGACACCGAGAGAAGCAACTGAGGGACTCTATGCTGAAGATGGATGCCCCGACATTGCATAAGAACTTTGGGTGACTGTCCAGGCAGCCAACTGTTTCTGTTATTTCCAGATTTTTGAAAGTTGCTTACAATACACTTCTTGTTTACTTAGGTAATCTTATATCTTTCTGGGGTTTTTTATGTATTTGAAGACTAGATAGTTATAATTTTCCTTGGTTATGATAAAAGATAAATTAGATATTGAACTTTAGACTCACAAATTATAGGATAGATAGAATATTTTCTTTAACTTTGCCATATACAAATAGGTTAGATATTGTAACTGTAATTTTTGCTTGATAACTGTTTTTCATATGTAATTTTGCTATGTTAAAGTTAAAAACCTTCCTTTTAGATTAAACAGAAAAGGAGCAGTGCTGTGAAATATCATTCTGTATGCTGTGAATATGTGTTGCTCCAACTGGTTGATAAGTAAAGCTGTCCAATGGTAAGGCAGAATAAGGTTAGGTGGGACATTCCAACTAGAGAGAGAGAGGAAGGAGAAAAGCAGAACAAAAAAAGACACTGATAGACGCTGCTAGCCACCAGCAGGAGAAGCAAGATGTTAAGGTACTGGTAAGCCATAAGCCATGTAGCAAAGACTAGATTTATTAAAACAGGTTAATTTAAGTTGTAAGAGCAAGCTAGCAAGAATTCTGAGCCATTAGGTCATACAGTTCATAAGTAATATAAGCCTCTGTGTGTTTATTTGAGTATGAGCGGCTATGCACTGGGCAGGACACAGGAAAACTTTGAGCTACAGGGAAATCTGTTTTCTTTAATATTTCATGTAGTTCTTATAATATTATTTTACTTAAAATTGGTTTATACAATTCTAGTGGTGTATATTCAATTTTATAACTCCTTTAAAGATTTCCATTCAACACCATTTACTGAAAGCAACTTGCTCTTACTCTATTAAAGAGATAATTACTACTTAGCATTGACCTGTCTTCTTTTCATTAAACACCTACTCATTTTCTTAATGTAAATAACATCATGAAAATTAAAGATGTAAATTTCTTAAAGAATTTGTTCATTAGTGAAATATGTTAGAGCTAAGTATAGCATCATACCACTATGTCTCACTGCATTTTTACAATGAATGTTATCTGAATATATAATGTTTGTAGAAGAAATAATAATTTCTAAAATCTAAGGATTAGTAACCCAAAGTCTCAATGCCTGTTGTTATATAGTTTCTCTGTAACAGTTGTTCATGGAAGCCCCAGAAATTCTTCAAATCGCACAGGTTCTGACAATTCATTCTTTGTGATTGCTGATGAGAAATGATTGATAAGACTTTTTTTGCTAAAAATGCCACATAAGTTTCTTGCAAAGCTCAAATAAGCATTCTTAACTTTAACATTGGTAAATAACATGGGCATTTCAAGTTTCTTTTATAAAAGTTATATATTATGGAAATACTAAATTCACTATTTGAATTCAATTAAGAAGATGATTACTTCAAAATAGTAATGTTAGATATTGATATAACCACTAATAAAAGTACATTATTTATTTATTTATTTATTTGTATGGATTTGTGTGTACACGTGTGTATTCTTAACAGTGTGCATATATGTGTTTGTTGTATGTGTACACATATATGACAGTGAGTATGTGATTGTGTGAGGGGGTTATGTGTGTGTGTGCATGCATGTATTGGTATGCATATATGTGAGTGCACTTGTCCATGAGTTTGTGCATGTGTGTATGCATGTTTGTGTGTATGTGAGAGAGAGTACATGCTAGTCTTTGGTGTAATATCATCTGGAATCTGTCTCAAGTTTAACAGTTACGTTGCAGATCATCATACACCACCAATTATTGATTTTAGAATGAAATGCAAAATGGAATCAATATGTGATGTGAGGAATGTGTTAATTACATTATATATGCAGTGTTCACTGATTGTAACTCAAGAATTTAGACTTATATGAAGAACAGCATAATCTTCAAAAAATAAAACAGATAAACACTGAAAAATTGGTAGAATACAGGGTTGGACAGATTGTTCAGCAGTTAATAACACAGCATGGGTTGTTCTTGCATAGGACCTGGGTAAAGTCCTAGAACTTACATGTTGTCTCACAGCCATTTATAACTACAGTTCCAGAAGAACCAATTCCCTTTTTTGACCTCCGCAAAATACATATATTTTATGTAGGCATATATGCAGTCAAACATATTTACAATAAAATAAATAAGTCTTTAAGAAATTGATTAAAATTTCTTTAATCATATTTATGTAAAGGATACATATTTATGTAAGAAATGAACAACCCAACAAACTTTTAATAATGTGTTACATTACAATTTTCAATAAATTCTAAATTCATATGAAATAAGAAATATAAATTTTCTTAGAAACATCTTAAAATTTCATTAGGCAATAAAATTACTATATATACTTAATAAACTGCTAGTAATATTTTATTGTTTCCATACAAATTCTACAGCATTATATAAATTAATTATCTGTTTTTAATTAATTAGTCTTAATTATGGAGGAAAAATATGAGATATCAGGCAATTAAATAAAACATGTAAGCAAATGAAGCCAATGGTGAAGGCCTTTCTGCTTAACATGTCACAATTTGACACAGGCACAGACTTCATTTTCTAGATTTTATTCATTTTGATGCATTCATACTGCACAAGTCACAAGTATCCAGACTTCAGAGATAATCTTAAAGAGATATGTGTAAAGGAATATAACTGTTTCAAATCATTCAATCAGAGGAGATTAACATGTTGTTTACTATTGCCAATGAAACATTTTTGCCATTAAAATCACCCAGTAGATGACTAATTTACATGAAAAATGCATAAAGGGCACTTCCTTTGAAAGGTATAGCTGATTGGTAAATGCACGACATGAATGGAAATTGAGTGTCATTGGTTTCCCATGAACTAAGCATATGTCTCAGTGAGTATCATCTCTCCAATTTATGTAAGTGAATATTTTCTTACCCTTTGAAATGACAGTAAAATTGAATTATGCAATGACACTTCTGTAGTATGTTTCAGTTATTTATAGGTTAAAACCCTGTTGTTGTGAGCTTTACTCATTTGTTTGTTTGGAGTTTTATTTCATATTAAAAAGGAAAAAATTACATGAACTTTAGGGCTTTAGAAATGGAAAAATTAGATTTATCTGAAAACCATGTGTCCCATAATGCTTCTTCTATATTCTACACTCAAGTTTTTCTTTACACACTTTATATCAACACAATGGCTCAGAAAGCCCAATGTTAATATGATAGGATATAAACTGAGATTGTGGGTATCAATTTTCTTAGGTCTAATTATAGAAATGTGTTTTTCTATGTATTTTTTCAAAATAAGTCAGTAGAAGATTCCACACTATCAGTATTTCATACATTTGAAAATTATTTTAATGCTTTTCTTATTGTAAATCATTCTTTAGAGACAGTCACTATGGTGACAGTGATGATCTGCAATATCAGCCACGGCAATTTTTAAAGGTAGAAATGTGCCCAGCGGTATCTGTAAAGTCATTAAATAAAGACAGCTTTACTAGGAACTTGTTCAT
Organism: Peromyscus leucopus; assembly: GCF_004664715.2. NCBI lineage: Eukaryota > Metazoa > Chordata > Mammalia > Rodentia > Cricetidae > Peromyscus > Peromyscus leucopus. The sequence goes on from NC_051073.1 coordinate 28,999,263, forward strand.
ACTTCTTAAGTTTTTCCTCTGAGGATGAAACATGTTTATAATTTTACTGAAATATGGTAGCTGATATTTTTCTTTTACCTACTACACATGGCATGCTATAAATTTAATTGTACAAAGCAGGAACAGTCCTACACTTTATCTCATTATTTTTGTAGCCACTCTACTGAAATAAAAACTTCAGTTTTCATTTTCATATTATACATTTGCTTCAGTCAAAGTCAACTTAATACTAAATTTTTATATTTACATGCTTTAATGACAATTCAATAATAGTATGAAATTAATTTGGGTTTGATTTTAATATGTAATCACTTACAACTACTAAATATTCATAATGGAGTCATAACTACTGTTTCATAAGTCAAAAACTCATTCAAATCCTTTGCAATAAAATCCTCAAAAGGAAATTTCAACAAAAGTGAAAGTAACCAATGCTTCATCAGAGAACTACAAAATTATTACCAGCTTCATTTTTCCCAAGAAATCAACACATTGAGGTTTCAAATAGAAATTCACCCTAAAAAGTATAACTTTAAATTTCTATTCAGTGACAAAAACTTTTGTGAAAGTAGAAATTGTGAATATTGTGAAAATTATGAAATTGTGATGTCCTTAGAAGAAAAAAACATGAAAGAAAGACTGATGGAACAAAGTAAGAAAGGAAGAGAGAAAGGCAGACAGAAAGAAGGAGAAGGAGGAAGGAGAGAGGAAGTAAGGAAGGGAGGGAGGAAGGGGAGAGGAAATAGAGTGAAAGAGAAAGCTATCCCTCTGTTAAATATTCTTCAAGACAAGGACTGAACTTCAAAATCAGGGAGAGTTAAAATATTGCAGATCAGAGACAATCTTCTGCTACTATCAGTCCTTGCAAAGCTGCCGATTGCTCACACACCTGGTTTGATCTGGTATCCTGTGACTTACATGTTCTTATTAGAGTACTTACTTTCATCAGTCCAAAAGTTAAGACTATCATCAGAAATGTTCTGAATCCTTGAGCAGTTTTATTGTTGTGGTTGCTTTCTTGCTTTGTTGTAACTGACTTAACTGTGGCCTCCATCAATACATCTGTTAAACATGTTGATTTTTAATTCTGTTTGGTCACAATAACAATCTTAGGTAACTTTGTTTAGAGTTGAACATCATATTTGGGGAAACCTAAATCCAGACCTGTCTCATTGTCACTCGTATTTGGGCACCAGAATAATCTATCTCATTTTGTCTGTGAGATAAAAGCTGTGTTTTTGGCATGGACAAATTTCACTTCTTTTACAGGCTTTCAAGTCTGGTATATACCAAAGGATGTCCTCTTAAATAATGAGGAATAAATGTGGGTAAAAGTAAGGGGGCTTTGTGTTAGCTCGACCATTGCCACTATATATTTTATATAGAATTGAAGAGATTTGAAAATGGTTCTTTTCTGAAATAATTCACTTTCAAGACTTCATGCTGGGAAACCTATGAGCACCTTTACTTTCGTAGCTGAGATTTAAGGAGTGAAAGCCTATGTGCTGGGGCTCACTAGAGATGATTCGTGGCCTCGAAGCGAATTGGCTAGCTGTTACAAAAAGGGAATGGGCAGGCCTGGCTGGGACAGGGTTTGAAAGAAATAAAAGCATCAGGGTGTGGTGATATATTTTGTATCCTAATAAGGTTTACCTGAAGGTCAGAGGCCAGAGCCAGACACTAGATTAAACACAGAGGCCAGGCAGTGGTGGCACACCCCCTGAATCCTAGCACTCAGGAGGCAGAGATCCGTCTGGATCTCTGTGAGTTCAAAGCCACCCTGGACTACATGAGATTGACTCAATCTAGGATTGAAAACAGAGCCAAGCAGTGGTGGCACACACCTTTAATCCCAGTACTGGGAAGCACACCCAGCTTTAATACCAGGAAGTGACGGCGGGGCAGAGAAAGGTATATAAGGTGTGAGGAGACAGAAACTAAAGACCTTTTCAGTGGAAGGGTCCCATTCAGCGAGAGGCTCTTTTTGGTGAAAGCTCTTTCGGCTGGAGCTCTTTCAGGCTGAGGAGTTGGTGAGGTAAGAGGAGGTGGCTGGGGCTTGTTCTGCTTCTTTGATCTTTCAGTTTTCACCCCAATATCAGGCTCTGGGTTTTTATGATAAGACATTTTAGCATTTCATCATACATAAGGGAGTGAGGGACCAGGACTAAGCAAAGGGAAACCCTGATCCAAGTAAAATAACAACTGAAGTTTCAGAAAGTTCCACAGAGGGTTTTTCAAAGTTGTTCTATATGAGATAAGAAAGAAAGGAAGTTTTTTTTTTTAAATAAACTGCTATAAATTGTGACATGTTCATATGAAATTTTCAAGTAGAACGAAATCTCAGATTATTAACAGTAAAGAAATTCATTAGAAACAAAGTTATTTTAAGCAGGTACTTGAAGGAATGCAGAACTTTGAGGGTAGCATCCATCCAAAAAACAAACAAAACAAAACACACACAATTGTGGTGATATTTTATTTGTACTGAAATGTGATTTTATTTGTATATTAATAAATAAAATTTGTCTGGCGATCAGAGGTCATAATGAGCCATAAACAGAAGTCAGGCAGTGGTAGCACATGCCCTTAATGATCACACGGCAGGCAGAGTCTCTGTGTGGTCAAGGACACAGCCAAGCATAGTGACACATGCCTTTAATCCCAGTACCAACCATAGGGACCTGGAGGTCTGTATAGACAGGCAGTGATGAGGAAGTGATGTGGCTGGGTATAAAGCCAATGAGAAGGCAGAACAGGAAGGCAATAAAAGCACAGGTTAGACAGGAAGAAGCTCTCTCTTGGGAAGCTACTGAGTGGTGGTAAGCTTTGTCAGTGGCTCTTTGCTATTTCTCTGATTTCTTTGGTTAGAACCCCTGTATTTGTCTCTGTGTTTCTTATTTAATAAGACTGTTTTATAAGAAATTCATCTACACAAAATACCACCAGAAGAGAGCTGTCAGTGTTCAAGTAGGGATCATGATGTTGATCAGCCTAACAGTGAAAACAGTGCTTATTTAAACACAGATTACAGACATAGAGATGAAGGAGAGAAACAGAGAGAGAGAGAGAGAGAGAGAGAGAGAGAGAGAGAGAGAGAGAGGAGAGAGGAGGGAGGGAGGGAGGGAGGGAGGGAGGGAGAGGGAGGATGGGAGGAAGCACAGAAGAATATGAAGACGAGATCACTTAAAACATGTTGACATAGTCATCACAGAGGAAATCTGTAAACATGCACACAAGACTTGAGTAGAAATGGTTGTACATGGCACTGGAATTCTGTGATAACTTTTTGGTGGGAAACCCAATAGGCTGGTATTCTTGGCTTTTATAAATATAAGGCAAAATTGAACCCAGAATTTCCTCTCCTAGACAGAGTGATCACTCACAATATTTAAATATTGGAAATGATAATAAATTCCAACATATAAAATGGAATATGCTCTAAGCAGAAATTTAGCAACATTTAAAAGGTGTACATAATCTGACATACACTGTGATAACACGTTCCCACAGTAAAATGAAAAACAGTCAAAATGTTTAGCACATTTTCTATAAATGTGCCATAAATCAGTTGTGTAATTTCAGTAGCAACATAGCTTCTTTAAATTTATAATCATCCAGGTTATGTAACGTGCTACCTTCAATAAGTACTTTTGTGCTTCCAGTGTTCTGATGAATGTTAGACACATCAGGTATATGAAGCTTACAGATCAACTCTAGGTTTGCATGAAGAAGCTGTTGGTGGTATTCCATGTGAAAGAGTAGCTAAGATGACCTGTGGATAGATAATAAAAGCAGATTAACTGTGCTGAAGCAAGTAATATCCAGAAATATGTGGTGACTTACACATGATAAAAAATGCTTAATTTGAGAGTTAAAAGAAGAAAAATATATTTTGAAATCTATACCATTTTGATGCAAATTGACATATATAAATTCATTTTAAAAATTTATAAATGAAATGAAATGTCAGAAAGTAGATTAGAGAACAATATAATCTGCTTTTCTAGAACTTCTATTAAATTTACCATTATTTATAAAGATTGAGTTTGTTAAAATTTTTCAATGAGAGTTTTTAAAAGTTGATGTGTCAATTACCATTGGTACATCTGAAACCAAGGCAATCTTGCATGCATATTTTCCAAATAATTATTTAATACAAAGCACAAAGTATTTAGTTGGCTCTGGATTTAAGTTAAGGCTTGGGGAAAGAATAGGTAAACATTAGAGAAATAAAAAATTGAACCTGAAGAAAGCTAGCCCCCATTTCTTTTTAACCAAATAATTTCCCAATAAAACATTAAGAGAAAAAATGTACAATCTTGTTTGATTAACCTTAAGTGTCATCTTGACTAGTCATGAACTGGAGGACCTTCAATTAAATACTATTCAGAGGACCTCTCAGAATTTTTGTATGAGATAAACATTACAAAGGTAGATTGAGTAAAAGTAATTGCCTCATGGATGTAGATAGGCTTTCCACAGTCAAATGAAAGCTAATTATCACATAACTCTAGGTTGGAGATAACTCTTCCTACGTGTCATCCTAAAGACAGAAGCTTAAAGTTCTATTGCCCCAAGACTGCATCTTGTTTTCCAGTCTTTATGCTCCATCTGCTGCTACACTTTCCTCTGTTGTATTCTCCAACTTCTTGACAATTCTTTTTGGAGCTACTTAGCCTTTCACATGTGACTGTTTCTTAGGGTATAATTTTGTGTAAACTATTTATTACAATATAAGTGACCAAGGAAACAAAAGAAGAATTATGTTCAAAAATACCAAACTTTAGCATATTATGAAAAATAGACAACCTTCCTTTTCATATTTGCTTTTCTTCCCAACAATGCATGATATTAGTGGCTTAGTAACTCATCTACAGTGTGTCTGTTGAATAGATGGATTCAAATATTCTGGGTCAATGCTGTTCAATCAAACATCATTGATACACTGGAAATAAATTGCTCTAATTGATAAAAAAAATAAGATATGTCTAGTTCTCTCTGCATTTCTCTCTCCTTTCTTTGTCTATGTGGATGTTTGTATGTTTCTCTGTCTCTGTCTCCATATCTATTTCTCTCTCTCTCTCTCTCTCTCTCTCTCTCTCTCTCTCTCTCTCTCTCTCTCTCTCTGTGTGTGTGTGTGTGTGTGTGTGTGTGTGTGTGTGTAAAGCTGACAATTTTTCTTTTAAGAACATAAAGGCAATCCTTATATTTTTAATTTCAACATTTTCTAATATAAACAATAATATAATTATTCCATGGAAGCTGAAGAGATTGCTCAGTAGTGGAAATTATTCACTGTTCTTACAGAGGATTTATTTCATGTGTCTAATTCATATTATAAAATGAAGATCTATCAACTTGTCCGTTCCAGCTGTGGAATACCATAGTCAAAAGATCTATTTCACTTATAGTTTAAGAAAAGTCACTGATTAAAGAAGCTGCAGCAGTTGGCTTTTTTAGAACTATAAGCAGATAGAATATAAAATTTTAAAATTTCAGTGATTTAAAATAATTTATACCCAATAATCAAGTACCTGAGTAAATATTTTTCAGTAAATCTACTCTTCAAAATGTAAATGCATATTTCAGTTTTATGAAATTATTAATCTTTGTAAATATTTACTGCTTATTTTGAAAACATTTTCCTTTTCTTTATTTAATGTATGTTTATACTTCAATGTTATTTTCCAGATAAATATATGGTCTCCTCAAAAATAAGGTATAAATATGTTTTAAATGTCTGTATTTTGTATAACTTGATGTTAAACAAGTAATATTTTGGTTAACGATATAACCACAATTTTATGTAATGTGGGTAATTTATATTCTTAAACTATTTACATATATATATATATCCATATCTCATAATAAGATATAGCATATTCATCTATAAAGAACACATAAAGTTTCTGTAATATTACTTGATGTAGTTAGTTGCAAAGTAATGGGAGTATTTAATAACCTGTTGCTCATAAATGCACATGACATCAACATCTTAATCTCTCAATATCACCCCAGCTTCTTCATTATATATTTTTTTTCTGTAGAGAACGCTGACCTATTTTCAAGGCTTGAATACAGATTGCATAAGCAAATGTCTTCCTTGCTATATTATTTTCCTGACTTGCAGATGCTAACACATAGTTTCTCCCACAATGTGCTGCATAAGTTGTACAATGAAAACTACTCTAGTATAATTATTTTTCACCTCTGTCAGAATGTTCATAGAGCCTCAGATGCAGTTGTGAAAACAAAGGCACCGCCAAAGAGATCAATTACAGCTACTTTTACAGGACAACTTTTACATTATTTCACAGCAGATGTCAAATTGTAGTGTATACTAAGCCTCCTTCTTAACTGACAGAGAAGTCAGTACTCTAGGCATGGTGCGTTTGACAAACACTGATCACTAAAATGGTGTTTTGTTCTTTGAAAAGAAAGAGTGGCATGGTTTTAATTAAGTGTTGATGAATTTCTAAATGGTCTTATTAAAAAAAAAAAAAAAAAAAAAAAAAAAAAAAAAAAACATGAAGCCAAATACAGGGGTGAAAGCCTTAGAGATCAGGGAAATAAGGAAAGCCACCAGCCAACCTTACCTCACCAACTCTGCAGCTTCCAAATGCCAGTTACTTCCTATCTACCCATGCTTTTGTTGCCTTGCTGTTCTGCCCTCTCATTGTCTCTCTTTGCCCAGCTACCTTATTTCTTCTTCATTCACAGCTCTGTCACTGTCTGTACAGACCTTCAGGCCTCTAAGGTTGGTAATGTGATTAAAGGCATATCACCACACTTGACTCTGTTCCCTAGTGTGGACTTGAACACACAGAGATCCGGCTTGCTAAGGGATTAAGGGCATGTGCTGCCTGACTTCTTCTTTATTTTAAATAGCTGGCCTTCTCCCCCTGATCTCCAGGCAAGCTTTATTTATTAACATACAAATAAAATATAACCACATTTTAGTACAAATAAAATATAACCACATTTCCCCTTTTTGTCTAATAAGAATAAAAAAAAAGTTATAACTAAAATAAGAAACTATATACAATAAGTAAAATGAAAGCAATAAATGTATCAACAATGTCTAGTCCATTTGCATTAACAAATTCAGAGAAAATATTTCATTATCTATCCGATTTTGCTGGATCCAAAATGTACCATATTTTCTAGGGATGCAGAAAAAATTACCAAAAGCTCCAAGACTCAAAGGCAAATATACTCAATTTGAAAAGCATTGACAACAAATAACTCAGGATTATAATCTAATCCTAATTTAAAATTCCAAAGCCATGTACTCTGGAGGAAAAAAATGTGGTTTTTCAAGTAAATTTGGTCTTGGATTTTCTTTTCTTTTCTTTCTTTCTTTTTTTTTTTTATCTTACAGATATTTTGTAGTGAACTCTAGAACATTCTGTACAGGTTATATTGCTAACTCCATAAATCTTGTTTCACTTACATTGGAAGTTTGAATTTAAGCTGTGTTCTCTGAGGTAAAGGGTCAGAGGTTTTATCCACTAAGCCACCAAACCCCTTATTTCAAGTGTTTTTGAGTCTGGGTATTTCTTTGTGACAGAAGACACTCATGAGGAATTATGTGCTGTGCCTGAGGGTAAAGAAGTAAAAGAGAGATTGCCTTATTAAGAGTTCATGTGCCGCAGCCTGATGGATTTTGACCTTGACAATGACACAAAAGCAAGGATGAATGCTAAAGAGTTTCTTTGCTGTTCAATGCTGTAATAAAGCAATCCTTAATATCTTATTTTTAATGAAAGTTTTATATGTGCATAGCAGTAAAGGGAGTATGAAAACACATTTAGTATTGGACTTCAAGAAATTGAAACTCAAAGAATGAAAACTTTCAGAACATTGGGTTACAAAGCTAGTAGGATTCTGGTTGCGAAGAATTTTGTGATCCTATCAGATACTTTCTGGTATAGTTTGTCTCTCATAAATGATCGTAATATCAATTCAATTGCTGTTCTCATTGTGAAAACAGGTGTTTATATTATTGTCCAAGTAGCAAAACAGACAGAATCTTTTTTGGGTTTCTTTTAAAAACATGTTTTCATAATATATATATATATATTCCAAATTTAGTCATCATAAAGGATGACAAACAATTATTCATAAAATAACTTCAGGTTTTATACTAAATAAAGATGATGAAATATTATAATAGTAAATTAGAAAAGTCTACCTGATGTTATTTGCTGTGTTTGGAGCAAATAACATATGGACAGTAGAATCATAACTTGAATTTAGCTTTAAGTAAAGAACAGCGTCACATACAGCTTTTGATTTTTTCTCATGTGTAGAATCATCTGAATCTCTTTTTTATCAGGGCACTATGAAGTTGTCTCTAGCTATGCATTACTTTTTCCAAACTTGTATCTGTATACAGCCAAGTCTTTAGTGGTTTAATTCTGTTTTCAAATGACACACAATAGAGAGGATTAACACATCACACCACCTTAACTGATTTTCAAACTAACAGACTTTGTAGAAGAAACATGTAGCTATCATTGCTCAAGGTTTCATCTGAAAGATCTATTAACTTCTCAAAAGAGAGAAAAGTGTTTAAGATTCCAAAGAACTTAGTTGTATTTATAAAATGTGAAATAAAATATACTCAATGTGTCATATATTTAATATTCATTTCTGTTCATATACGTAAATTTCTCAAGATACAAGTATCTCTTATTTAAATTTTTTATCCTATAAGAAGATAATAATATTTGAAATAAAACAGTACTAAATCATTTCTCTTCAAAACAGTTTTTCTTTTTTTCCAGTTGAAGATCTTGGGGCTTTAAAAATAACTCAGTAATACTAAGTGTTAACAACAGAAACATGAAGACCCAAGCATCCATGTAGAAAGGGCCAGTTATGGTGGTATGAACTTATGATACCTGAACTGAGGAGGTAGAGACAGGAGGGTCACTTCACTTCGTTTTAGTGTATCTCCAGCCTACTTAAATCAGCAAGCTCAGTCCAAGTGTAGGAGATCATTATTCAAGTAATGCTTGGCAACATCAAAGAAGAATCTTTGTTCTTCACACATGTATTCCTGCATACTGAAAAATATACAACCCATAAATAATTTTTAAATAAAAATCATATTCATTATTGTAGTAATTATTTTTCTAAAATGTCTACATGTCAATTTATGCAATTTTACTGACTAAACATATGCCAGTATTCCCTTCATAAATACATCAGCTAATTTGCTCTGGGGGCTTGCTTGAGGCCCCTCACGGAGTTTTGTAATGGCAGAGGCAGAGGATTACCTTGTCTGCCCCTTGTTGATCTACATCTATTAGTCCAGTGTTTACCCTTGCCATACCTTCTGTATAATCTAGAAGGGAGGGGTGTTCTGTTGTCATTGTTCTTTGAAGAAACATTGTTTCTAGAAACACCCTGTTTACAGTACCTTTTTAGATGACATGGTTTACCACAATTAAAACAGCTAACATTATTATTTTTCCTGAAAGCTCTTGATATCACCTCTCCTATCCACATATCATCATGGTAACGAGAGTCTTCATTTTAACAGGTTTTTCTAAAGCTTTTATCTTGGCACTTAAATTGACCAACTTTTTTAATGCTAAAATAAAAATTATTAAGCAAATAATATTCATAATTGTTGTTACATATATCCAATCAACATTAATTTTCCTCTCATTTAATTAACAGACTGCTTATCAAACAGAGACCAAATTCCTTCCATAGTAAAAATGTTTCCCATCTTTTATTGTGGGAAAAATTTTTTCTTTTAACTAATTTCTCCCTTTAAGATATCTTAATTGACTATCCAATTCTGTCAACTGTGTAGAACAGTAGAAGTCTGAGGGAATTTCAAAGCAGCTACCTAGTGTGGTGGCAGTCCAAAATGGGAATCCAGAGAGAGCCCACCACCCACCAGAAGAAAAAGAAAGCCCAAAAGACTCCAGCTGCATGCAGCTCCAGCTGAGTACAGCTCTGGCCAAGGGCAGCTCTGGCCGACCTGGGGCCCACAAGGTCCCAGGCAAATGGCTCTTTTTGTGAATTCTTGCCCTGCAAGTTGGATGCCAATTGTAGATGAATTTCTAAACAGTCTTAATAAATAAAAAACAGGGAGTCAGAAATTTGGGCTAAAGGCTGATAGAAAGATCAAAGGAATAGGACAAACCATGAGCTACCTCACCACACCAACTCCATCTCTTCCAAAGAGAGCTTCTTCCTGTATACTCACATTTATATGCCTTTTCTGTTCTGTTCTCTCATTGACTCTCTTATCCCAGCTCCATCATTTCCTCTTCCTACTCAGCTCTGTCACTTCTTGTCAATCTGTACAGACCTCCAGACCTCCATGGTTAACTAGTGTTGGAATTTAAGGCCTGTGCCACCACACCTGCCTCTTTTTCCAGTGTGGCCTTGAACACACAGAGATCCTACCTGCTGAGTGATAGGGTTAAGAGCATGTGCTACCATTGCCTGACTTCTTTGTTTGCTTATAATGGCATGTTTTTTTTTTTTTTTTTTTTGTCCTCTGATCTCCATGCAAGTTTTATTTATTAAAGCACAAATAAAATATCACCACATTTCAGCACAAATAAAATATCACCACAGTAAATAGTTTAATGTCTAATATGGAATCCCTCACAACCTTTTGGGCTTTAATGTGGCTGTGTAGTTACAGTTCTCTGACTCTTCCATCTGTAGCATGCATCGCTCATCTAGTAGGCTCAGACCAGCTTCATCCCACAGCTGCTACTTTAGTTAGTATTTGGCCTAGAGTCTTAGTTTCTCAAATACTATGTAGTCTCTACTATAGCTGAAGTTGCACCTTCACCAGTACCGTTTCTTGACTCTCATGGTACCACTCTTCCATTTCGCTCCATGAGTACTTTAATCTTGAAGACTTCCATGCAGCTCAGGCTGCACCTTCACCAGCGGCCACTCCTAGCCTTTTTCATTCCCACCCCCAACTGTTCTCTCAGACACTTTCATGCTTTCAAAACCAGTCCCATATGGGAGACTCGTGCACATTATTTGTCAGGTTCCATTCACAGCTTGATGTGTACTTCTGAACTCACTCCACACTAGTACACAGTTTCTGTGTAATGGCCCCACAGAAATACTTCCAGAAGATGCCTCTCCAGTGACACTGCCCTATTATTAATCACAGTTGAATTTTCAGCCCCAGTCAACCAATATTGATTGCCCCAGTAAGGCATAATAATATTTCAATTCCACAAATTATTGATTTAAAATATCACACTAATGGCTCTGATAGAGTCTTTGACTTTCTCTGAAACTTCACAAGCCAAATGTCCAACATTTGCATTTTTCTCAATATTCTATTTGAAGTTCCCAAATAGTCCATAGTTTCAAGTATTAATTTTTTTTCCAGCTCAAAGTTCAAAATGCTTCCAAATTCTCCCCCTAATAAACACTGCAAGCTCCACTTGTGATAACAATGTCAACCCTATTGTTGTAAAAACCCCTGTCCAAAACTATCCTGAGGAAGAAAATGTTTCCTGGGCTTACATATGCTGACCATGGTAGATCAGCAAAAAAAAAGTTAGGTCAGGAGTTCAAGGAGGAAACCTGAGGGCAAGAATTAAAGCAGAGGCCCAGGAGAAATGGTTTTTATTGTCTTGCTCTCCATGGCTTGTTTTGCATGCTTTCTTGCACAACCCAGGTCCATCTCCTCAGGAATAGCAATGGTCATAGTGGCCTGGACTCTCCTACATCAATCATTAATCAAAAAAATACACCACAGATATGCCCATAGTCCAATATGGTGGTAGAAATTCCTTAAATAAGTTTTACTCTTTCCAGATGATTATAGTGTGTGTCAAGATGAAAAAAAAAAAAATAGCAAATCGGTAGCTGGTATATTTTTTTGGTGTAAGTAGCTAAAGGGGAACTACTTTGGATTCCCTCATTTCTTTAAAGGAACAGTTAAGACAAAGTATAAAAATGGGTGCAAATTATTGCTATTAATGATATGATTTGTGTAACTAAAGGATTCAAAACCTGATTGCAAGCAGCTGAGGTTGGTGGTGCACACCTTTAATCCCAGCATGGCAGAGTCAGAGGCAGATGAATCCCTGTAAGTTTGAGGCCAGTCTGGTCTACAAATAGAGTTATATGACAGTCAGGGCAACACAGAGAAACACTGTCTTGGACAATGAAAAACAAAACACAACCCTGTATTTAAATGTGTTTTAATTATGTCTATTTTCTTCTCCAACCCCCAATAAGAAACAAACAAAGAACCTAGGAATGTTTCTAGAGGCTGCTGGTGATTATTGCTAGTATTCTTAACTGTTGTCCTCATGATTAACTATACCTACATGATTTCCTCCCAGACACTGCCCAAGGTCTCAGTACCTGTCCCTTGATACTATTATGTCATTTGCAACTTTAAAAATATTATTATCCACATTTTCAGAATACTTAAATTTGATAAGACTGTTCACCTGAAGAAAATTGAATTGCTCTGTTTTCTAGAGCACACTTCCATATGTGTGTATCATACAGAGGACTCATGCCAGCCTGTGTGCATTAACTTCTGGTGTCCCTTCTTCAAAAAGAAAGTGCTCTTACATTAGGCTCACTGCTCACTCATATGCTCCCCATGCTGTGCTTGCTCTCATAACTTCCCGATACAGTAATTTGACCTACATAGAAATGGTTTCAAAGTCAGACACAACTTCCTTAGTCATGTTTTCACACAGCCCTGACAATTCTAGTTTGTGGTAGTTTCTATAATTGTGATTTTGAGCAGAATATAGCACCCGATTACCACACTTTTATCCACTTGGGATGATATAATAATATAAGTACATTCCAGTGTAAAATCTTCATCATCGACTACTGAAATCTTAGCTCCTGCCAGAGTACTTTACTCCCATGCAATTTCAATGCTCTACTCAGTTTAAAAAAAAATAAAGTCATGAAGAAAAATATTCTCAGCATTGGTGGAAGAGTTTTACCTTTTTGAGAATAGAATTACAAATACAATAAAAGAGTTTGTTTTGGTTAAGGTTTTATTGTTGTGATAAACCACCATGACCAAAGCAAAAGTAACTTGGGTAAAAGTGTTTATTTCAATTCCTATCCTTTCTGGTAACAGTCTATCACAGAGGGAAATCAGGGCATGAACTCAAACAGGGCAGGAACCTGGAGACAGGAACTGATGCAGAAGGTACAGATGAGTCCTGGTTTATTTCCCATGACTTCTTTATCCTGCTTTTTTATATGCTCCAGGACCACTTATCAATGGGTAGCACCAGGCACTAGGGGGTAGGCTCTCTCATATCAATCACTAATGAAGAAAAATCTCACAGACCAATCTAATAGGTAAAGACCAATCTTATGGATTTTTTTCAATTTGGTTCCCTCTTCTCAGATAATTCTAGCTTGTGTTGTTGAATAACAACAACAACAACAATAATAACAACAATAATAAATCTGTCAGGACAGGGTTCATCTAAAAGAGATTTTTCCATCATTTCTTCTGTTAATGACACTGTTTATTAAAAATAAATTCATCTTCAGTTGAACAAAGTATGAGACAGTGAGAAAAAAAGGATTCTTTCCTCAATTTCATTCTGACTTTGTAATCTTAATAATTAATATTTGACTTTTCAAAATTCAGCCTCACAGAGTCACCTTTTATACATACAGCTTCCATACTTGGATGATTATTGATAAACTATCATAATCAGAAATGATTAGATAGTGAAAAAATCAAAAGATGAAATGAGTTTCTAATGGAAATCTTCCCTAGGATAAAGGTAGACAATGTGATGCTTTGAATAGTGAGTACTATAAGAGTGCAAAAATAAACAATGTCCCTTGTAGTTTATTGACTCACACCTCCTCAATATATTAGAGACTTCAACAGCTTACCATATTACCGTGCTTTTAAATTTCCTTTGCTTATGTCCAACAAAGAGATGGAGAATAATAAGAAAAAGAATCACAGAATCTTAGCCTAGAAAAGAAATCCAGCCCTCATTAGTTTAATAGCCTCATTTCACATATGAGGAAATATTTAATGTGAAAATGTTGAAAGACTGCATTGTGGCATAGAGCTGCGAGAAGAATAAATGCCCTACACTTTTGTTATTCAGAAGTCACTATGTTATTTTTACACTCTTTTCTACTGTGAAGAATCAGAGAACAAAATTAACTTTTACCTGAAGGGAATCTTTGAATCACAGTTAACTATTTCCTTCTGTTGATTTATATCATGTTGCTTAGCAAAGGTTGGGGATTATATAGCCCTGAATCCATTTCTGGAACTTTGAATTGCAATTAGTTAAGCTTAACACTTAAAAGTGATTCCAAAGAAAAAGGGAAACAGTGCCTGGTGGTCTGGAAGGGTCTCACAGTAGAACTTGGCCTCATGTTTTTGAGATGGTCGGTATTCAGGGTGCTGTTCTCCAGCCCATCTACTCATGAGACTGACCTTCTCTGGTTGTCCTACAGAGGCCAGGGCTGGGCTAAAGAATCTGCATATTAGGCAAAGCTTTCTAAAAGAGAGAAACCTTCACAAAGATGTCTTTACTATCATCCTTTTTGCTTCTTTTTCTTTTCTTTTCTTTTTGGTCTCTTCTTTTTTATTTTTTAATTTCTTATTCATTTTACATATCCCTCTCTCATCCCTCATCCTCTCCTCCAACAGGGTGAGTTCCCCTTGGGGAGCCCATTGGGGAGAAGAGGAGGCAAGAGGCACAGCTAAGCCTGGTACATTCGGTTGAGGCAGGACTGAGCCCCTCCTACACAGCCAAGCACCAGACTGAGCTCCAGGAGTCCAGTTAAAGAGGTGGAAAAGGTATTTGTTTATTTATCAATTGCAAGTTGCGTTTAATGTCTTAGATTTTTCTCATGATTTTTGTACAATTATTGTAGGGGAAGTAGTTATTGATATTCTCTCAGTTTCCAGATTTTCATATTCCACATTTTCCCAAATAATGTCTACATTTTAGTAAGAAATAATCCATACCACAACAAAAATCTATAATTCCCAGAGTAGCTAAAGATTATATTTGATTCTACTTTTTTAGCAATCTTATTGTTCCTTTTTTAAATTTTGTTTATGCCTCATACTTTTAGACTACCAGTTAAAGGAAATTCCTGTATTTCTTTTTGTAAATAAAAACAAAATAGCTTTACCATAAATACAGTGATTCAAAAGGTAAGGTAGGATAGAAATTAACATTAAATTTATTATTTTTAACAACGTGATTTGGATGCAGAAATAAACAATCATAGATTGGTTGTTGACTTAACATACATAAGGTAAAGGAGCATTGGTTTCTACTATTGTCTCTTTATGGCAGGTACCCATGTACTTCCAATGTCCTCCCATGCTCCTTCTTCCTTCCACTGATGTGCAAGCTATGAAATAATAGTACTGAGTAGACCCTGTCGAGACTCAGAAGGAAACAGGTCATACTATATCAGGGCCCCTTCCTTAGGAACACACATAATCGTAATTACTTCTCCATCCACCTAGAGAAACCGTCTCACTGGCAGTAAGGCTGCAGCACATGAATTGTTGTGACACATGAACATTTGACCCACAATGTTTCTTGAGTAAAAATGAACAAATATTATAATCAATATATGGATGTACAAACAGATTAAAATGAAAGAATCATTTGAAGTTTTCAACATAACTATTATTTAATATTTATCTTCAGTGTGTCTATCTTAATTAAGAAAATAAGACTTAGCCTAATTTATTTGACTTAATGTAAATTAATTTTAGTTAACTTAAAAAAGTGTGTAAACAAGATAATACAATGTTTCAATACATGATATTTATTTATTTATATTTTGTTGTCATTACACTTGATTATGTGTGTCCACTCATAAGCATGTTCAAATCAGAGGACAGCATTCAGGTGTTGGTACTGTCTTTAATCTTGTTGAGGTAGGGATTCTCTTATTTCTTTACCTCTTTGTGTTAGAGGATACATAACCTGCAAGATACATGTGTGATCTGTGGTTTGAAGGTTTTTCAGATTTATACTGTCATTATCTGTTGAGTTATCCTACTGGCTATATATATATATATATATATATATATATATATATATATATCTTGTGTAAAGTTAAAAAATTAAATAAGTGATAATTTCTATACAAACACATAGTCCATAGTCTCTGGTACATTAATTATAAAACTAAGAAAGAGACCAAGAAATTTATATTCCTCCAAAATTCCTCAAATCATCCTGTGAAAATCTTTTATAAATATCTGACATAAAAAATGGAATCTAATTCGTTGATTATATGTTTTCAGTTATATTATACAACAGTTTCAGGCTCACTTTGACACTGTTCTAATACATGATCAACACCACTATCATGGGAGACTACATTAAAATGGTAGCTCACAGGAATAGCTGTGTACTTTTTATTATTATTCTGGTTTTTTTTTTGTTTCTGTGTTTGCTGCTTCTTATTTTTTTCCAAAGAGAGTGAGGGGGGAAAAAGGATGGTAGAGGGGTATGGGGCAGGGTCATATATCCTGCCTTCAAAATGTGTTAGGGCAATGGTGGCACAGAACTTGTGGAAGTAGCCAATAAGTCTCTGATCGGACTTAAGGCCCCCTCCACAAGAAGGAACCAATGTCAACGCTGCTTGGATAACCAAGAATCAGAGACTAAAGAGCCTAGAGACCTAATTTAAAACCAAATACTACTGGACAAAAAAAAAAAAAAAAGAATCAACAAAATGACTTCTAATGATAGTCTGCTGTGCTCATAGATTAATGCCTTATCCCATTATCATCAGAGAGGCCTTCTTCAGCAGTGGATGGGAACAGATGCAGAGATGCGCAGCCAGTCATTGTGCAAAGAGAGTACAAATGAAAGGTCATCATCAAATGCCTCCCTTCGGAGCTCAGAGAATCCCAAGGAAGAGTAGGCAGAAAAAGCAAGGATACCAAGACAAGCTGCCCACTGAATCAACTAAGCAAGGCTACCATGACCTCACAGAGACTGAAGCAGCATGTACAGGGCCTACATGGGTCTACACCAGGTCCTCTGCATATATGTTACAGCTGTTAACTTATTATTATCATGAGACTCCTAACTTTGAGAATGAGTGGGTCTCTAACACTTGTATCTACATTTGGGTCTCCTTTAATCATCCTGTAGTGCTGGAAGCAAATTCAGTATAATAGGTTTTGCTTGATCTTGTATTTTATTTTGTTGTGTTTTGTTTTTATCTCTTAGAAGCCCGTGCTTTTGTAAGGAGAGACAGAATTGATCAGGAGGTTATGCAGTGGGGAGGCACTGAGAAATAAAACAAACAATTTTTTAAAAAGGTAGAGCTGGGTTGGGTGCTCTATGAAGAGTTGGGGCAGGGAAACTATGATTTGAAAATATTTTATGATAGATTACTTCCAAAAAAGCAGTTAAAAGGTGGAAAGGGAGAATATGAATTATGGAAAATTCCACTCTAATGGGCATATGGCTGTTGCAGTTTTAATGTAATTGGTCCCCATAAGCTTATAGAGATGACACTATAAGAAAGTGTGGCCTTGTTGAAGTAGGTGTAGCCTTGAAGTGTGATACTAATTAGTCATAACAATAAAAACCCAGAGTTATATATTGAGGGTGAAAGCTGAAAGATAAGAGAATCAGAACAATAGCCACTGAAGATTTCTTACCTCTACTAATTCTCAGATTAAATGAGGCCAAGATCCTGTCTCTGCCCACCTTATAGTCCTGTATTCACATCATGAGTGCTGGGATTAAAGGTGTGTACCACCACCACCAAGCTCTGCTTTACTTTTAGATTGGTTCAATCTCATGTAGTCCAGAATGGCTTTGAACGCCTGATCTTCCTGCTTCCTCTTCCCAAGTGCTGGGATTAAAGAAGTATGCCACCACTACCTGGCCTTTATGGTTAACTAGTGACTAGTTCCATCCTCTGATCTCTAGGCAAGCTTTATTTGTCAGAAGACTATATATATATATATATATATATATATATATATATATATATACATATATATACATAGCCTGCTTGGAGGAAGTGTTACTGTTCAGTAGACTTTGGGTCACGTGCTCAAGCTTCCCTCAGTGTGACTTTCAGTCTACTTCCTGCTGCCTACTGATCAAGATACAGACAGAACCATATCTGCCTGCATACTGCTGTGCTCCCCATCATGATGATAATGGCTTGAACCTCTGAAACTTTAAGTATGTCACCCCAATTAAATAATGTTAAAATAGTTACTGTGTCTCTTCATGGACAAACAAACCCTAACAAAGAAAGAGTTTGGTACCAGGTACTGGGCATTTCTGTGATAGGCATGACCATATCTTTGAAGGAATTTGGACTTTGGTACTTTGGGTTATAAAAGCAATGGGATGCTTAGAATATTGCTTAATGGAACATACTATGAGGAACATGGAAAACAGTGGTGCTAAGAGTTATTTGAATTGTGGGGTGCTGGCTCAAGAAGTTTCAGAGATGAATTTCAGTATGTTGCCTAGAGATTGTTCATGTGATATTCTGATGAAGAACGTGGTTACCTTTTGTCCTTTTCTGAAGAGTCTGTCTGAGGTTAAAATGAATTGTTTCGGATCAATTTCATCGGCAGAGGAAATCTCTAAATAGACTAGTATAGATTATGTCCTGTAGTTCTTAGTGTTATCTCTGATGAAGATTTGTAATGAAAAGGGGTATACTGAGCAAAGAAAAACACAAAATGTTGGAAAAAGGGGGCATCAGGGTGTGGACTAGAGAGCTCAATTTTATATCCAAAAAAATACAAGGATTAAGAGATGAAATAAAGGGAAAGGTGACCTCAGTGCAGGTCGCACCCAGCAAAATTTAAAACCTTACAGCTTGTTGTGGTGATGCATGTCTTTAATCTCAGCACTGGGGAGGCAGGGGCTGGCAGATCTCTGAGTCTGAGGCCAGCCTGGTTTACAGAGTAAATTCAAGGACAGCCAAGCTTTAGCAGTAAGGTAACAATCAAAAATATCAAGTTAGTGAAGATGTCATTGAACAAGGGAGCCGTGTGCCAGCCCCAGCAAGTAACAGAATTTGGCTGCTTCAGTCCTTTGGTTCTGGATTTAGAGTTAAGGATGGAATAAAAAGGTGATGGAATTTGCCACCTTGCCTAAAGAAAGCCACTGAGGCCTGAGGCCAGGCATGTGTCAAGGTATGTAAATGAATGGAGGCCTAGCAATGGCATTTCCTGAAGCTGTGAAGTTGAAGTCTGACTTTTTTGGAGAACCCAGAATGTTAGAGATGCTAGAGTAATGGGATATTTCCTGAGGAAATTCGCTAACAAGGAGTGCAAACAGCCCAAGAGAAAGAAGTGTGCTGCAGTCAACAAACCTGAAAGCAATTGGAGATCTGAAGAGGTCTTCTATATCCAACATGGAGAATCAGAGTTTGGAGTTTCCCAGCTGTTTACGGTCTTACTTTGGTCCGATATTTCCTCACTATGCTCCCTTGCCTACATTTTGGAATTGAAATGCATATTCTGCGCTTTTATGTGTTGGAAGTATGTGATCTGATTTTTATTATTGATTTTAGAGGGGATTACATTAAGAGATTGGATGAATCTTAGAAGAGACCTTGAGCTTTGGATTTTAAACATTGTTGAGACTGCTGTAGACTATTGGGACTTTAAAGTTGGACTAAATGCATTTGCATTATGTTATTGTTAAAAGATTATCAGGGCTAGGGAGCTGATTGTGGTAATTTGAATGTAATTGGCTCCTATAAGCTCACAAAGAATGACAATCTTAGGAGGTGTGATCTTGTTAAAGCAAGTTGAGCTCTATTGGAATAAGCATGTCAGTATGGGGCAGACTTTGAGGTCTCTTGCTCAAGATTCCCTCAGTGTGACTTTCAGTTCATTTCCTGTTGTCTACTGATCAAGATGTAGTCAGCACCATGTCTGTCTACACACTGCCATGCTTCCCATCATGATGATAATGAACTGAACCTCTGAAACTGTAAGTGGTCACCCCAGTTAAATGTTTTCCTTATAAGTGTTTCCATGTTCATAGCATCTCATCACAGAAAAACAAAACAAAAAAACATAACCAAGACATGAGCTATCCCTTAAGTTTATTTAAAACTGAATTTTAAAATTTGAAATTAATTGTGTACATTTAAGGAAAAAGAAATGACTAAAAATCCTATGTATCTAAAGTTTTACTACACATAAGGAGAAAAAGATCAATAATATAATTATTCCAAAATAAATTAAAGGTTTACAAAGCATACAAAGGATGAGTATAAAGACAAGATGAACAAGTGTTTCTGAATTGACTTCAGTTTGACGTAACAGAAGAGTCTGCTAAGTGTGTATTATTACAATCCAAATACTAAAAAACTCCATCATTTGCGGGACAATATAGTGGAAAATGCAAAATGGCTTCTGAAATTAATTCAGGAGCTATGGACAAGGAACATCAGGAGAAATAAAGGAAAGAGTTGGGATAAGGTAAGACTGACAAACTGACTTAACAGTAAGCAAACTGTCAAGTCTGCTCTAAGGAGACATTAGCGAAGCAAGTAACTATTCAGGCAAATGATCTTTTTTAGTTTTTCAAGAGGATCCCAATCCTATTTCATGTGAGTAGTGTTAAAATATGAGAGGAAGCAATGTAAATATATGTGATGAAGAAGCTGGAGGATTATCAGAATGGGGACCAGGTGTGGAAGTTAATATTCTGCTATAACAATAGCAGCCTGGTCCAGTGGTTCAGAATTTTTTACATTCAACATTCTGCTCATTATTTACACATGTCAACTGGCAGCTTGCCACTCATAATGTATGCATAAAGACAATAGCCATATAATTAGCTTCGGATGACCTGTTTTGGCTGAAAGTCTCTCTTCACCATATCAGAAATGCTTATTTGGAAGCAAATATTTTGACAAGATTTTGTTGGGGTGAATATAATTGTGTCACCCAAACTGTGTTCATAGCATAATGTACCCCAAAAATATTTCTTCATTGTTACTAAAGGAGTTGGGTAATGTAGAACATATATATTACTTTCTATAAAGACTTCACTAATGTTAGAAAAAAATATTTGCACCAGGTTTACAGAGAATGATGGTGCTGACTTTGAGTGAATTAGAGTTCACTGTAGTTCCCACTTTATTATGTGCATTTTTAATTGCATGTATACTATATTTCATAGTAGGTTTTAGCTCAGGATCCAGATGTTCCTGACACATTTGCTTTTATACCTTTATATAAATGAACTGGAAAATGGTACTGGCAACTCTGGGGACTGCATTAGTCACAATAAAAGGTACATATTTTTGTCTTGTCTACATGGTGATCATCTATGTATAACTAGACGTTGAGTAACTAGTCACTTTTTATGTGGCCTTGAAATATTGTTGTTTGCATACCACTGATTTGCTATGCCTGGCCATCTGGTTATGGATGAAATGCTGCCGCCACTTTACTTTCTTTTGTTTGTCTTTGTTTAAAAGGAATTTTTAAATATTATCAATACCAAATGTTCTATGATTGTTTATGCTAATAGTATGCAATAATTTTAAGTTAATTCCAGGTTGTTTCACAACACATTTCTAAATTAAGATGCCATTAGAGTTTTAGCTGACATGGTAAGTGGTAGAATTAAATACAACGTGTTGATGCTTTTATACATACTGTATGACAAACATAATTTCTTAATAACAGTGTGAAACTGTAGATACTCACCACCTGGTCTTTCACCAGTAGACACAGGCTGGTAGTTAAAATCTTAGGAAAAACAGTTAAAATATTGTGAGGCAAGAATAATTATTGCATTTTGTTGATTTGTGAAAGCAAAATAATGTATAAATATCTTTATATATCATTGTTGTAATCCTTATAGTTGGGATGAAGGTGTTATCAATTCATGTGGTTATGAGAATTAAAAATATTTTGGATGTTATATTGGAACTTAAGAGGATAGGAAATACAAATCTTAAGCACCTGTGAAATAGATAGCAATTCACATGAGTATGAATATTATTTGAAATAATGGTTTTTATTTTATATAAATTTATGAATAAAACTTCTTGTAATCATTAATACAGATCATATGGATTTAAGGGTGACCTCTTTGGATTTACTAACATATTATGGACCTCATTCCAGAAGACTGATTCTCCTTCTCTTTACAACAATTGATTTCATGTAAATTTTGTCCAGAAGTTTTAATGTAGGTTAGTAGACAGTATTTAAATAATGTTTTAAGTAAACCTGACTACTTAGGTAATGATTAATTCTACAGCCAAGAACAAAGGATTTTTTTTTTTGCCCTTTGGAATGAATTAATATCTTACAAAGAATACAAATAATAACTGTTCAATATTTGTTCAGCTGATTATCTGCCTTTTTAAAGGTCTCCATAAAATATCCAAAGAGGACTTTGTGCAGATGCATATAGGCCACGTAACAACCCACTTCAGTCTTTCTTTTGCCTGCTCTTGAAACTTTTCTTTGTGTGTTGCTTCATTCAGGCTCCAGAGGAGGGCTTTGGCCTTATCTTACTATGCTTTGTTTTTTTTTTTTTTTTTTTTTTTTTTTTTTTTCCTGATTGGCTGTTCTCTTGTGGAGCCCTATTCTTTTCTGAAGAGGAGACAGAAGGAGGAGTGTATCTGGGGGAGAGGAAAGGTTAAAAAAATTCTCCATTATTTTTTTCTTTTCAATAATATGCAATTTTTAATATTTGTGGTAGGATACTAGAAAATATACTAAATATATTGAAAATGGTAATTCACTTGACCAAAGAAATAAAACATTATAGCCTCTCTCTATGCTTTTAATCCTCAACTCTACATTCCATTCTCTCTTACAAGACAGTTTTGCTGTGATAATGATGGCCGTTATCAAAATTTTCAGATGAGCTCTCAGAGTCGGAAACACCAGCGTTATGAGAATGATGCAGACTGAAGAAGTTCTTCTCAAAATTCTCAGTGTTGGATGAGCCTGACTCTTCGACTCAAAAGAACATGATCGATCTGGAAGTATATGTGAGGTCTTAAGGTCAAATATAGAATTTCTAACATTTTGTTTACAGTACAAGTAGTTCATTATCACTCAGCACAGACAAATTAATGCAGTAACTTCTATGGTTCTGCTGTGATCACCTTGAAAACTGCCTTCCAATTTAAATAAGCTTTAAATAGCTGTACATAAATAATACTATTTGTAAACTTCATTCTACTTTTGCCACGAACATAGTATGTATGTATGAAAGTACCATAATGAAGTATATTATTATATACATAGATTATACACTAATAGAAGGAAACACATCAGTTGAAAATATCAGTGACACTTCTTTCCCATTTTCCTTAGGACAAATATCTTAGTATTTCCATTAAAAAGCAAGGATAATTTTCTGCTCCATAAATTTAAGTGGACAATGTTATTTAAAAATCTTAAAACCTGTAGAGTACTATAATTGTATAAATGGATATATGATATTGTATTGCTTTCTATCTCATCATTCTATCAATTTCCTTGCATGTGAATGTGACAAAAGGCAAACAAAGCAAGACTGATGGAAAACTGTATCACTTCTAGCTGTTTTCTAGAATTAGCAAGCAGTGCACATTAAGGCAAACATCACATTCCCATCTTTGTTATGAGAAATTAACATTAACTATCGCTTATTTCTTACCTGAGTATTTGTTGTATGCCTAAGGCAAATTAGATGTTGTCTAAAAAAAACCTGTTCAATAAAATGATATATCAGTGAATCCAAAATATGTTCCAACAATCCTAACACACAGAAGAGAGAAGGGATGCAATGAGAAAGGGACTGAAATTCTAGAATGGTTCTCTTAATTGATCTTAGGTACATGATTGGAACAGCAACTCCAGAATTGAGATGAACAAAGTTGCAGGATATAGTTGTCACCAAAATCACATTCCATGGTTTTTCAATTAACTAATACATAAAAATTCTTTAATATAATCTTCTGCATTTAAGGAAATAACAAAAAGGAAAAAATTCTTACCCAAATTCTGTCTATTTAAGTGAGGATTATAACCTAATTTTAAATAACTCCAATGAATAATTATATATGGACAAAAATCTCATTTCATCAAAGTGGATTCAGCCGCTGGCTTGCTGTGGATGGAAGTGGCCCAAGCCACAGCACACTGGGATTGGAAGTCTATGCCATCAGTGTCTGTCAGGGATAAGATTTTCTTTTTTTGTTTTATCAATGAGCTCTAGGCACCTTTGCAGGTCAGACCACAGGAAAAGGCTGACAGCGAGTTGCTGCCACAGAGACTCACAAAAGCACTCACTCTATATTTAAAGGCCTCAAGAGCTGCAGGTAGACAGTGTCCCTGCCTCTTCTAAGTGGCATGTATAAAGAGACATCTGATTTAGCAATTCTGACAGCCCACAGAAACTCAATCCAGACAGAAACAGAATGTGGGGAAAAAAATCAGCATTCTACTGCATTGGCTTAGAAAGGAAATTATGAAGTCCGAGTGCCGCGATGAAGAAATATTATTCCTTTTAAATACATACGTTCATTTAATTCATCAAAATAGTATATATTTTTGTGGAATTTCATAGGCATATATTCTGTGATGCAGAAAAAAAATGTTGCTCTTGTAAAGGGAAATGGAAAGAAGTCTAACAAAGGATATGAAATGATGGTTGAAACCATGCCATGGAAAGTGTGGACAGTGGAATCCTGAGAATTGATAGTTCAATGTGCTCAGTTATTTAGCAGACATGAAAACCTCAACAAAATTTACTAACTTTCCAATACCAGTTGCTATATCTGCAAAATGTGGGAGGTACATGCTCAAAGTAGTGCCTATTATTATTTCTTCATTTGTTAATCATTTTGTAAATAATGGTGAACAAACAAAAATAATCATTTGGATTAAGGTTCCATGATCATCACAGATACAGCTAATCCATGCATAAGTCAATATTTTTGTTTACTTTCTTTTCAATCTTATAAATTCAACCCAGAGCCTTCTGTACTGTGTGAAGCCCTCCACAAGTTATTGAACTACATCTATGGGTCTGTCTTTCCTATTGAACTTGAGGCAATATTTGAGTCTCCAGGGGAATTCGTGTACAGAGTGTGGAAGGTTAACTGAAGAAGGATTCTGTCTCTGATGGTATGGGGAACTCATCACCCACAGTAAGGTGAAGCTTTCTAGTGGTGAGCTTGCTTGGACATTACCTATTGTTCTTTAAGTAATGCTCATCCACACTTCTGTAAACAAACAATAAAATCAGTGGTTCACGTTGTACCTTGTTGGAATCGTAATTTGGTTTATTGTTGCTATTATGGGATGAATGGGCATTTATTAACACCTCCCCAGGGAGGTTCAGACAATATAAAATAGCCTTAGTGATTAAGGTTGGTCAGACATCGGTCTGTAGTTCAGGCTGAAATGCAATGTATGATTCCTCTACACCAACTTCCTGAGTAATTGAGATTAAATATCTACAATATGAGACCTCACTAACTTTTTAATAAGAAATTATACTGCAAAATATTTAAACAGATGCAAATTTTAAAGAAACAGAAATTTTGACAATGTTTTTGAGTACTGTTACCAGTATCAGGAATATAACACTCCAGAAAATCACATTGTTTGATACAGTTCTTCACACCTTATTCCCAACATGAACTTTGTTTTACTTGCATACTTCTTTCCAGTGTTATAAGGGATGAACTGTCATCTCAGACAGAAGGCAAATCCATGCATAATTCAAGAGAACCATTCTTTTCATTTTTTGCTGTACACTTTAAAAAGCTTCCTGGATTTTAAACAAGTACTTTAAATACTGGTGAAATGTATCCTCTATTCGCTTTTCAGGATTACGGATTACTTGGAGGAAATATTATGCTTTGGAGTTGTGATGGTATGAGTAGTTAAGTCTAAATATTTAAATTGCCATTAAATACTTCAAATGGTACTTAAATAATGATATAAACTTATTTTCAATCAAAAATAAAATTTGTGAATTTATATATCATGATATTATAAATATTACAAATGAAACACTTACTCAGCTACTCTTAACAAAAGGCTAAATTTAGAACTATTTCATCAGATATGAGTCTGGCTACCACAATTCATCAAAGAAATCTCTCTTTACAAAAAATGAAAACTGTCACCAAAAATCAAACTGGCCCAGATAAGAGAATTTGAGATTGTGAGGAGTCCATCCTCAACAGATACAACTATATCACAGATCCTTAATCAATGGCTCACTAACATTGTGATTTGTGGGCTTGATTTAAACAGCCTTTAGTACGTTGAGGTCATGTTCTTTATATCTTAGGCTCTCCAGGACTTTTATCATAAATTAAAGGCCTTTTTTGCATCTAATTATATAATCATATATTTCCTTTAATATGTTTATATGCATTGGATTATATTTAATGAGTTAATATATGTTGAGCCATCCCTGCATCTCTGGAATTAAGCCAACTTGATCATGGTGGATAATATTTTTGATGTGCTCCTTAAATTGATTTGTAATAATTTTATAGAGAAGTTTTTCATCTATGTTCATAAAAGGTATTGATCTATACATTTCCTTTTGGAGGTTTCTATTGAGGTTTTGGTATCTGAGTAAATGTGACTTTAAGGAAAAATAAAGAAATGTTCCTTCTGATTATATTTTATGGAATAATTTGTGTAGTATTGGCATTAGCCCTGGTTTAAGAATTCTACACTGAATCTGTCTGGCCCTGAGCTTTTATTGCTTTGGGATATTTTTAACAATTGCTTATATTTCATTTGGGGTAATTGTTATATTGGAATTGTTTATTTCATCTTGATTTGACTTACATAGATAATATCTATCAAGAAATTCATCCATTTCCCACTTTGGTGGAATACAGAATTTTAGAGTATGTCCACAGGGTTTTCTGAAAAACCAAGGTTATACTAAAGAATCTGATGTTATATGTGACTTGAAAATTTTCCTTTGAAGCTTTTAACATCCTTTCTTTCTTTTGTAAATATAATGTTTTGGTTGCTTACTATTGGTCATGAGGGGTTCCTTTTCTGGTTCTATGTGTGTTTTGTGTTCCTCTTTAATCTAATAGTCATCTCTTTAGATTGGAGGAATTTTTTTCTATGATTGTGTTAAAAAAATAATTTCTGCATCTTGGCCCGGGTTTCTTTGCTTTCCTTTGTATGTAGTAATTGTAGGTTTGGTATTTTCATAGTGCACCAGATTTCCTGGATGATTTGTGCCTAAATGTTTTAAGATTTATTTATTTTTTCTTTGACTGTGCTATCCATTTCTTCTACTTTATCTTTAAGGCTTGAAATTTTGTCTGCTGCATCTTTTAATCTGTTGATGAGCCTTACCTATGAGGTTTTTGTTTGACCTCCTGAAAGTTCCATTCCCACTTTTATTTCAGTTTGGTTTTCTTTAATGACTATATGTCTTCGTTAGCATTTACTTTTATATCTTTGTTTTCATTTTTAATCTACCTGTTTGTTTTTAATATTGGTTATTATTGCACTTTTTCATACTATCTTTAATATTATTATCAAAATAATATGACTTATTTTTAAGGCTTTTTCTTGTGCTTCAGCTAAGTTTATTTACATGAGGAATACTCCAAACATTATCTATTCATCTCTTGATTGACATCTGGACTGTTTTAGTTTTCTCTAAGCTTGTAACAGTGATAGCAAATTTTCCTTTAAATTGCAATTCTTAGAGCATCTGAGCAGGTAAAGAAGACTATTCTTTTCCTAAGTTGTCTGTTCTGCTACTCATATTTTTTTTCTTATTTTTTAAGTTATACTAATAACAGAGTATCTTATAGTATAGTCTGATATTTCATTATTAGGAAAAATGTCTGAAATCAATTTAAAACCTGAAATTTGTCAGACACTGTTGCTTATCCATGACAGCTGGTAAAGTGGAAATAAGAGGTCTGGACCAAAATAGAGAATGAAAGAGATGCTTTCCGTTATGTACTTCTAATTAAATCTCTCATCTGAAAGTTTTGCTTAATCTTTCAGCAGTACAAGAAGATACTTGGTATATGAAAAAGACAATACTGTGAAAACAAAGCAAGACCTCTGTGCAGTAAAACTAAAAGTTAATGAATCACAAGTAGGTTTTTCTTAGAGTACTTCATGTATCCATATAATGTACTTGACATAAGAGTTGTTTTCAGCAGTCAGAAGCCTTGTTTTTATTATGCAGTTAACAGCAAGTTGTATCAAAGCAACATAAATGATCAGAAGTAAGTTAATGACAGTCGATGCCAGAAAGGAAAAGTGACACAGATAGATTTCAGACACCCATGTTTATAAAAATGTATACATATGAGTCATTCACACAAAATAGAAAATATTGTGCAAAATACTTTACAGGATTGAGGATCTAGTTTCGCAGTAAATTACTGCTTGGCTACTTCATATATTCAAAGCTTTTGTTTCAGTCAACAATGATGAAAAACCAACAAGGAAGCAAACAAATTAAACAAAAATAGTTCTGTAGAAACTAGATAATATGTCCTATAAAGATATAACTGATATGCAAAGATACAATATCAAAATGTCTTTTTAATCCGTTTAAAAGGTATCAATAACTGAAGTACAGATAATATTCAACAATCAGTCTATGAATTCATGAATCCATTTATTAAGTCAGGTTCCTCTTGATCAAATCACATCTCAATGCTGGAATGTCCATCAAGGAACCAAATCTTAAGCAGCTGAGCCTATAGCCTATTGCTATTCCTGAAATATATGGTTTATATGTACAATATTTGATTCTAGTTTTAATAAAAGTTGTATTACAAATTTATTTGATCTACTGTTATTTACCTTATATTATAAATTATTTCATTTAGTTATTATCTTACAATGTTATTTTAAGTAATTTGAATATATTTTTTCTTGATTGTAAATAGTATTTACATTTATATTTTTCTACATTGTTTCTAAAAACTCACTTTTATAGTCATTTATGTTAGAGAGTAGAGATGTTTACATTCATTCTTTATTTTCCATCTCATATGTCTCTTCTGAAATTAATTTATTAAGCTACGATAATTTTTATTTCATTTAATGACTGTACACTAAATCTGAGGCAGGCTATAGCAGAAAGGAGAGACTAAGAATAAAGGCATGTTTTAGAACCTTTGAGACTATCTGAACTCATCATCCCTATGTAATATGTTCTTCATAATTAATAGAGGCCAAAGGATCAGTTTGAAATGTGAAGTTCCCTGTGGGATAGGTTCCTTCTCTTCCTACAACATGTTCTGAGGCATACCAGATTTGAAACACAAGCAATTAAATTCCTTACCTCAGTGCAGCAAAGTCACAAATAAATAGGAAAAGTCGGAGGATATTTTCTGTTACTTGCAGAAATCTGAAATTATAATTGAGACATCTTTGAAAGATTTTTCCACTACAAATTTTATTTTTTCAATAACCATAATGAAATCTAAATTTAATAATCCATTCTTCAGAATCTAAATGCGTAAGTGAAAAAACCAATTATTTAATGACTTCATCAATATTATTATGAGCTTTATTGTATTTTGTGTATAATAAGATTATCAAAAATATTTACTGTTTCTTCCAGTTGAAATTTTCTCTAGGATATGCCTATATTAATACAGGCAAGCATTCTTTGAAATTTTGTGCACATTTTCATGTTTATTCATTGTTTAAAAATATGTATGTGGAAATAACTGTTGCAATATTTCTTTATGGCCCTTCATGGTGATCATAAAGCAACACACATCAATAGAATGAAAGAAAAACTAATGTATGCATCACTTTAAGTTGCAATAGCAGATTGCATATAGTTGTCAATCAAATCCTTGATTTTTTTTCAAAGCTCAATATCACTGCTGTACATGAAAAGACATAATTACTTTTCTAAGTTGAAAAGATATTTTCAACCAAAATCTGAATCAAAAAGATTGTGTTTATTTAAAACAGTTTCAATATTCCTAAACTACCTATCAGTTGTTTTTATTGTTTTTATTATAGTTTGCATTTGGCAGTTAAACAAAGTCCAGTGTAAATATCTGCTATTGTATATAGTATCACTTACTCTAAATTGTTTCACACTGATATTGCATTCATTTTAATGACATTGAACAGAAGTTGTATACATCTACTTCTTATTTATAAAATCCTGAATTACTCATGTTTCCACTCAGAGCTCGCCATTATTGCCTATTTACTTTGGAATGTACACTACCCCCCAACCTGAAAGGAAGGAAATCCAGCTTCAAAAATCAATAAGTATGGCTGGGGCTGGAGAGATGGCTCAGTGCTTAAGAGCCCTGACTGCTCTTCTAGAGGGTTCGATTCCCAGCACCCACATGGTAGGTCACAACTGTCTGTGACTCTAGTTCCAGGGGATCTGACATCCTCACACTGACATATATGAAGGCAATATCATGAACTGGTTCCAAAATAGCCAAGGCTACACAGAGAAACCCTATCTTAAGCACCCCCTGCCAAAAAAAGTCTATATAATTTAAAAGTCAGTGATAATTATAATTATTAATTATTGGTTACTGGCTTCATTATTTTTTTTGAGACAGGTTTTCTCTGTGTAGTTTTGGTGCCTGTCCAGGATCTCATGCTGTAGACCAGGCTGGTCTTGAACTCAGAGATCTGCCTGGCTCTGCCTCCTGAGTGCTGGCATTAAAGGCATGGGCCACCACTGCCCGGCTGGCTTTATTTTTTTAATGATTTCTACTTGGTTCAAATAAAGATGCTTCAGATTTTTAAAATCTGTTACTAAAACTAGAATCTGAATATTTTCTCATGGGCATATTGAATTACATCAAAAGCTACAGGTTAACAACAATACTAAATATCCCACGAGTTCTGAGTTGGAACTCACATGGGCGTTGACGTGGTGGCACTGGCCATTTATTTTATGCTATAACATGGAAGTAGGCGATCATCAGTCACCGTTCAAAGACTTAATTGTTGATTAGGAACTCTACTTCTAAAGTCGGAAGCTTGCAGATATGCTGAGAAAATGGTACTGGTAATTTCCCAAAGCTTCTCTTCCTCAGCATACAGATGCCTCTGTCTTTAAAATGGTGACTGACTTTTGCTAAAGCAAGTGATACAAGAAGCAGCAGACAATAGTTCACAATATCTTGTGAGATATCTTTTGAAGTCACACTAAGTTACTCTCCCAGTATCATTTCAGATATGGCTTACTATAGTACTACTCAGTGTGCTTTAAGAGTGTATAAGACTGCAATGGTTTGAAAAAGACTGGTCCCCATAGGTTCTTATGTTTGAATATTTGGTCCTCTGTTGATGCAACTATTTGTGAAGAATTTGAGGGGTGACCTAGCTGAAGGAGGTATGTCACTGTGGAAGGGCTTTAAAGTTTCAAAAAGCCCAGAGAGTCCCAGTTAGCTCTCTCTGCCTTGTACTAGTGGAACAACATGTAATCTCTCAGCTCTTTGCTTCAACATCAGGCCTGTCTGTCTGCTGCCATTCTTAAAGTTTGGTAGTCACAGACTCACCCTTTGGAACTATAGGCTCCAAATTGATGCTTTATTTTGTAATTTGTCTTGCTCAAGGTGTTGAATCACAGCAACAGAAAAGTAACTGAGATGGAGAGTGTGAAAATCCTGTAAAAAAGAAATGGAAACCATCAGTAGGTTTTGCCTTGGGCCTGGAACCAAAGAAGGCCTGTCTGCTCGTCCAGTAGAAATTAAACCTAACCTGGGTTTACCTAAGTGCGGTGGTTATTTCGGCCATACCACTGTGCATGACACTCTTAAATCATTCACCTGAGTGTGAATTGTTCAAGATTTTTTACTGTTTAAAATACAGTAAAATGTAACTACAACAACAACAAAAAACCAAGAAGACTTTCTAGATCACAATCAAAACAAACCTTACTTTAATTTCTTGTGGATACTTTAAAGTTAACCATACACAAGACTTATTAATTTTCTTTTAGCTAAAATTTTGATCACTTTCAACACATGCTTCTTTTCTGATAAATTATAAGTAACATGAATTTCTATTAGTCTAAACAACAAAAGTGAGCTTTTTTTCTCCCTGGGTCCTGACTAGCTCAGTTTATTATGTGAAACGTCAGTGGTAGGCAGCATAAGAACGCACACGTGAACGGGGGACCGTTCTTTACTCTTCTCCGCTCTCATTGTTGCTTTTCACATCCATTTGCAGCTGCACCACAGTAAAAATGAGCTGAAGGGGAAAGACAAATTTTGACTTATACATTCACAGATTTTAGGAAATTAATAGCAGAGTGGCTCCATAGCAAAGGAGTAAGGAGAAGAGCTACCTGTTTTGGTCTTAAAAAGAATAGTTTCAAGAAAAAAAATAAACAGAAATTTTCCTAATCTTCAAGACTCCCTGCTGTTAAGATGAATCTGCCACTTAGACCTTCAGTCACAAGTTTCCATTTATCTCAATCCAATTGTGCTAACACATAAACACACACACACACAAGTGTTGGGGACATGATGCATTTAAGACTGAGGTGACCCTCTACATTAAAGCTTAGAGTTAAACATTTGATGTAGGAGATATATTCCTCCAAATAAATTCTGGGAAAATTCCAGCTTAGTGGAATAAATCCAAGATTGTAAACTACAGTTTGTACATTCTGTCATACTCTTTCTATTCCCATCTTCAAAGCTCGGGACTGTGGGGAAGAACAAGGCAGAGAGATTGTAAGATCCAGAGTTTAGGAACTACTGCATGGAAACAACAACTTCTGAACATAACGTTATTGCTGTACTCATGATCTCAGCAGCTAAGATTACTCATACAAGATGAAGTCAGTCAGCATTCCAGCACAGAGTAGAAAGGCTGGCAAGCCCTTTCCCTTAGCTGAGGAGCTCTTGAGAGCAGATGCATTCTCAGTGAAGGGGTGTCAGTCTTCTTTGAAGGTGTTACTTCTGGGATGTCAACATATGAGCTATAGTGACCATTTTCATTTGAACCACCACTACAAAAAAAAAAAAAAAAAAAAAAAAAAAAAAAAAAGGACATGAAATTGCAAGTTTAGATGATGTGGGGAGGATGAGGGAGAGGCCTGGGGAGATGAATGTGATAAACATACATCATATCCACGTAAGAAAATCTTCAAAGAATCAATAGAATCAATTAAATGTTACATATATTTAATTGCTAATGGTTATTCGCCCTTTTTAAATTGTTTGAGAATTTCATAAAAAAAAATTGTATTTTGATCATGCTTATTCTCCCATTTCCTTCACTCTAGTTCCTGTCCATTTACCTGCAAATATTATAGGTATTTATTTGTGTTTTTATCCGACTAAGTCCACTCAGCCATGTCTGTATGGGTATGGTTCTGGTATGGGGCCCTCTACAAGACCATGGACAGCCTCTCAAAGACTACTATACTTGAACAGTACTGATTCTACTTTTCTCCAAAGCCACTAAAAACCAACAGCTCCTCATCTGTGGCTGGAATTTGTTAAGTCTATAAATTATTTCTCAGACATTTCACAAAGGCACATAAGCACACCAGGCAGGGGTGGGGTCATGAGGCACTCTTATATTCACACCCTAGAGGATTGTAATTAATACATTAAATATACTGGAAACAAACATCCCATATTAAGGAATTTCATAATGTAAGTTCCATGAAAGAAATCTTCATATATTTCATTTGCAGTGAATAAGTAGTACAAGCTGAATACTTGCTAAACAAAAGAAATCCATCACTTAAAAGTTTTAGAAGCTAGGAAGTTAGTGAAAGTCAAGAGGCTGCCGGAATCAGCTCCTGGTGAGCATCTGTGCTCTGATGCACGTGTGTGTGTGTGTGTGTGTGTGTGTGTGTGTATGTGTGTGTATGTGTGTGTAAATTTGTGCATATGTATATACATATACACACAATACACACACACACACACACACACACATATATATATATATATATATACATATATAAAATTTTCAGATGGATGGAGAGGTAAACAAACTTCCTCAATTCTCATTGAAACACACCATTTTTTTTTTTCAATAAGAGATCCTTTGCTTCCATGGTCTAATTGGTTCTAAAACCTCAAGCTCTTAATATTATCACTAAGAGTCTTAAGATTTCTAGCATGTGAGAACATTTATAGTACTTCATATATGTCTCAAGCAAATATTTTCAAATTATTGTGTGTGAGACATTATTTATATATGCAATAGTCTGTTTGAATTACTAAAAATCTATTCAGAACAGGAAAGTTGGTGTTTTAGAATTGTATCCATCAAAGACAATGATTGAGATCAAGAGAAAAGATAGAGCTATTATAACATATAATCTCCAAATTCTTTTTGAAAATCTATATCTATGAGGCTGAAAAATAATGAAGTAGAAGCAGCCAAGGATCACGTAGACTTACCACTTCTCTTTGTTAAATGACAAACAAAATGGAAATGAAACCTACAGCATGCCTTTTATTAATGGAATTTCATGAACACATTTCATCTCAATTTATATTTTGTGGCATCCAGGTGCTAAGTGCCATCTCAAGCATACTCCGCCATCACATAAATTATACAGTTCATCATCACTTGGTAATGGGCACTTTATTTTTCATGCTGATTTCCTTAAGTGCTCCACTCCGAGATCTCCCGGTCATGGCCATATGCTTCCTTTCCTTTAAAAGACACAAGCAACATTTTATGTCCAAGGATTTATTTTTTTCTCCCTTTTTATGAACCCTAGATTACTCAAATTGTTTAGATTAAGAATGGAATAAAAAAATCACAAAAACCTACATGAAGCATGTAGTTTTCATCTTTTATCATTTCTGCTAAGGTTCATTTAAAAAAGATTTCTATGAAAAGATGAAAACATGACAATTTTAAATAAAAAAAATTCTTGAAAGGTAGAAACGTAGTTGAAGACAATGTACTTCAAATTCTAAAGATTTTGACACATTAAAATATGTGTTAGTTTGTTTTGTTTTGACTTTTTGTAGTCTTCATTTTCTAGTGTACAAAGACTTGGTGCCAACAGAAAGGACATGCACACTGTACTCTAAGCCAAATTTGCAGAACGTTTAGTCCTTTGCTGCTATGGGCTGATAAACTGTTGTTTCCTTACATTCCCTAGAGATATTCATTAACCATTGATCAATCTCATTGCAACATCCAATCCCTGGGGCCTTGCACCTAGGCAATTGGAGTATTCTTCAAGGACAAATGCATGTCCTTGTCAATCTTTTCTGCTGCTCTTTATCCTAATCATAGCTGTTCATTTCCCTTTGTTTAAAACCTTTGGTTTTGTTATTCCAGTCTCTTACCATTCTTTAAAACATATTTTTAACAGCATGGTGTTTTTATATTAAAATTTCATTGATTTGTCTTCAAACATTAAATTCAGTCATAGTGTCCAGTATCTACAGATTGCCTTGAATTTATGATGTAGGAAAACAGGATTATGTCACATGGAGTCTCTGTAATTTTTATACATGTGATTTTTATCTGAATATCTTTTCTAAAATCACTTATAACAGTAGAGGAAACACTAAGATAATCCTTATGAATGTTTGCTAAGAACTTGTAGGAACATGATTCTGTATTTTTTAAAATGAAGCATAAAATCATAGTTCTTAAGCAACCAAGTATGGATTTGAGAAAAGCAGCTTTATTAGCAGAGGTCATCTTTATCAGGAAGTTATTAATTTGTTCAAATATAGATATTTTGGAAAATGTGTATGATATAATTAGGGAAAAGTGAACTTCCCCTTCCATGTTTTACTTTTATGACACAATGCTGTGGAATAATTCTTCTGTACACTTTGTGAATATATGTCACTAAGACTGGTTTAATAAACAAACTTACTGAACAATATCTGAACATGAAAAAGTTAGGTGGGAAAGCCAAACTGAGAAAGATGGGATGATGAAGGGCAGAGTCAGAGGAGTCATCTGCCAGCCATAGAACAGATTGGACATACAAAGGAAATAGATATAAAAACCACATGGCAGAATGTAGATTAACAGAAATGGGTTAAGTTGTAAGAGCTAGTTATTATTAAGCCTGAGCTATTGAACAAGCATTTATAATTAATAGTAAGCCTCTGAGTAATTATTTGGAAGTGACTGCAGGAAATCAATGTCAGCCTACAGTACAATGACATGAAATGATGTGGAAGTGTATTACTAATTTAATGAATATCATTCTCACTCAAATTAAAATTTAATTTTTAATGCTTACAGGTTGATTTTCAGATTTATTTCCAAATAAAATAATTGTGATTATTAGACTTATCATAAAGGTAAAATAACTCATTTGAATTGTTCAAAAAAAAAGGACTTTTTCTAGAGTGTATTCAGTAGGTACATTTTTTCAAAATTTCAAAACATTCACTCATTAGGTTTTATTAAAACATTCTAATGTATAATATGGAATGAGTAATATCTTGATTAGAATTTTAAAGTATCTATCCTTGTTTAGCTGAGTGCCTATATTATTATAAAAATATTTTTAATGAAAACTGATGTTAACAAGATAACATAGCACTCCTTAGTACTGACTTTAGTAGTCTTGAAAAGGCTTTATAGTTTTCTTTATTCATTTTTGACCAGGTATGTGTTAACTTCCTAAGGTAATCATATCTCTCATCAATATATTTGAAAATAGCAAATTTCTTAATCATTATTCACCATGAAAGGTTTTACAAACTCATATACATGTGCAACTTAATAAAAAAAATATTGTTAAAATTGCCATAGGTAGTTAACCTTTAACAGTCTCACCCAGGGACTTTAAGATTAATACATTTCCTGCAAAAAATAAATCTTTCTTGCATTAATTGTAATATTATCTCTTCTAATTCTCTGTGTTTTATGATATGCCATTGTGGAGAAAGGAAACTTCCACCTCCAATCTTTTGTTTTCCATAATTAGAGTCGGCATCTAAAATCTGGAGGTGGTGTATTCGTCATCTTAAATCTTTTCTGATAATCTCTTTATGGCACTACTATTCCTGTGTGTTTTCTTTTTTTTTTTTTTTTTTTTTTTTTTTTTTTGTTTTGTTTTGTTTTTTTGAGACAGGGTTTCTCTGCATAGCTTTGCGCTTTCCTGGAGCTCACTTGTTAGCCCAGGCTGGCATCAAACTCACAGAGATCCACCTGGCTCTGCCTCCCGAGTGCTGGGATTAAAGGCGTGTGCCACCACCGCCCGGCTATTCCTGTGTATTTTCAATCTATGGCTTCTATTTGTGGGTAGATGCTGCTACTCTCTTACTAGATACTAACAACCTTTGTTAATCATGGTTTGCACTGCCATCTCTTTTTAAAATCTCAACAGAGAAATATGTAATATCAACCTACAGTTCATTGTGACAACAGGTGGTTAGATGATTTTACTCTTCTTTGATTTGTGGTTTTGAGGAGATGGTGCAAGATTACAAGGCCAATGGGAACATCATTTTAAATTTGAGGCCACTTTTTTTTTTCACTTTTTTCTGAAGTTCTTTAGTGAGAGTTATCCCTCCTATCTTCCTTCCACAGCACTGCCCTTTCACTTCCAACACTGATTTAAAAATGTCCTGCTCTATTATTTTGCTCTAAATCTTTATACCTTTGATTCAACATGTACTTTAAGGATTACTTATGGCTATTATGAAATTTCAAATGAAATACACATAGCTGAAGGTTCAAAGCAACATCTAAAGTGAGAAAAAAATATTTGGCATATGTATTTCTGAATCTGAAATACTCCATATAATATTTTTGAGTTACATCCATTTATGCACCAATTGTGCATATATACCACATGTTCATTATTTATTCATCAGTTAATGAACAAATAGGTTCTTCTAATTTCCTGGTTATTGCAAATAAAGGTGCAATGGACAGGGATAAGCAAACATAGCTACAGCTGCATATAGACACCTTTAGGTATATGTCCAAGGTTCATACAGATGAATCTTATACTAGATCTATTTCTGTCTTTTTGAGGAAACTCAATCATGATTTCCATAATGGCTTCACTAGTTTGTAATCCTAAAAGCAGAAAATAAAATTTCCTTGTCCATCCCGTGTACACCAGTATTTGTCATCATTTTCCTTTTAATTTTGTAACAGTTGACTGGAGTAAGATGAAATCACTTTAATTTAATTAATTTAATCAATTTGTGAATGTAACTACTTTCAATTTACATTTTTCTAATGGCTAGTGGTGTTGCATTTTGAAGTGTTTCTCAGCTATTTGCCTTTCATCTCTTGCCAACACTGCATTCTCTTGCCTTTTTCATTCTATACTTACTTTATTTTTTGAAATTATAATATAATTACATTATTTCTCCCCAATCCTTCCCTCTTTTTCCCTCTCATGCTTCATCCTTAATTGTATTGTTTGATGTCTTGATGTTCAGTGGCTTTGTTTGGTTTGGTTTAATTTCTTGTATATCTTAGACATAATCACTCCAGCATGTGCACAGCTGGTAAAGATTGTATCCCAGTCTACAGACTGCCTCCTCATCTGTACTTCGTTCTCAACTGCCCCTTGCTGTACAGAAACTTTAGAATGAGATTCCATTTGTTAATTGTTGATTGTAATGCCTCACTGTTAGAGTTTTGATTATGACAGCTCTTCTTTATTTTAATGAGTGAGACCCTGTTTAATTCGTTAACTTGTAGCTAATCAGTTTGGTCATCACCACTTGTTGAAAATCTTGTCTTTTCCTCAATGCTCAGTATTCACCTCTTTGTCCAAATATTAGGTTGCTGTAGTAATATGGGCCTACATGTGCATAGTTATTTCTATTGGACTAATGGAAGTGTCTATTGTCATGCCATTATGATGCTGTTTTCATTACTATCGCACTGTAGTATTACATGAACCTGAGATGATGATATCTCTCAGAGTTTTCTGTGTATTTATTTGCTTCTTTTGATTGTTCAGTATTGTTTTGATATCCTGAGTCATTTGTGTTTTCATATAACATTTAACCTTTTGTTCAGTTTCTATGATAAATTATATTGGAATATTGATGTGGATTGCATTGAATCTATAGATTATTTTTGGTAGGAAAACTATATTCCCACAATTCATCCTCACAATCCATGATCTTATTAAGAGGTTTTCACCATCTTCTTGCAACTTTTCCAGTTGAAATTTTCATTGTACAAGTTTTCAGTTTTTCCATTTCTCTGTTGGATGTATTCTGCAATATTTTTAATTGTTTTAGTAAAATCTGTTTCCTGATTTCTTTCTCAGTTTTTTGCTCATTATGTATAGGAAGCTCCTGACTTTTGCATGTTAATTTTTTACCATGCCGTTATGCTAAATCTGCTTATAAGCTGTAAGAGGTTGTTGGTTGAATCTTTGGATTTTTCTGATGTAAATTTTATCATTTGCAAATAAGAGTATTTTGAACTACTTTTTCTTATCTCATTCATTATATCTACTTTAATTTTTTTTTATTAGTTTGAATAGCTATGCCCCCCCCATAGACTCCTGTGTTTTAATGCTTGGCCCATAGGAAGTGGCACTATTAGGAGGTATGGCCTTATTGGAGTAGGTGTGACTTTGTTAGAGGAAGTATAGGACTGTGGAAATGGACTTTGAGGTCTTATATGCTCAAGCCACTCCCAGTGTCATAGTCTCCTTTTGCTGCTTGTAGATCCATATGGAGAACTGTCAGTTCCTCATCCAACACTATGTAGGCCTGCACAGCATGATGCTTTCTATTATGATGACAATAGACTAAACCTCTGGAACTATAATCCAACTCCATCTAGATGTTTTCCTTTATAAGAGTCGCCATGGTCATGGTGACTCTTCATAGCAATAGAAACCCTAAGATGAAGTAGTAATTAAGAAAAAAAAAGTTTTTCAGTTGAAAGAAGAAAATGAGGTTAAATTCAGTGTAGAATTCTACCAAATCTTTAAAGAACCAGCACCAATGTTCTTCAGATCACCTGCTCTTTTGTATGTATAAACAATGAAACTGTGCAGCTGGTTAAGAAATACAAAATTGGCACCAAGCTAATGACCCACAGCCAAGTGGGGCTCAGTGCCTAGATGAGAGACACTGCCATTGAATCAGTGAATTCCTGCCCTTCTCACTCTTGCCCCTATAGCCACCATTGAGTAGACATGATTACCACTGTTGCTGGAGCCCAAGTTTGAGCTTGAGTGTTGCCCTGCTGCAAGAAACCCGGAGAAGAACATCAGAGAGAATTGCTATATCTCTGGTGAATGTCCCTAGGCACATCTGTAATTTCTGTTACCAGAACCTTTTAAAAAAATATTTGAAGATCAACACAGGTTGTTGGAGGCTGCTGATACCTTCAAGAAAACAGAGCAGCTCGTCCTTGGTTCCTCCACTTGGGTCAACAGAGGCACAGAAATCTACAGAGGCCTAGAGATCTTGCAGATCCTATCAGCCTACACATATTGCCCAATTGAAAGATCACCCTGACTCTCTATATATAAACAGAGTGTCCATAATGAGTCTCAGATATGGTACAGTATTTATGGTACTTCAGACACAAGAGGCCTTGAACCAGAACAATAACTTAATGCAATGAGTGTTTCAGGAAAAGTTGTTGGGAGAAAAGAAAATGCACTGTGTGACTGGCATACTGCAGTCTGCAGTGCCACTTCAGTGAATTAAGGTAAAATGAAGAGGTAAGAAAGATGGTGGAACTGAGTGATTTTCATTCAGCTGGAGAGAGACAGGTGTGGGAGCACAGCTGAAGTAGACCAGGGAACATCTTCCTGTCAAGCAGGAATATCAGAGTAGTGAGCCCCTGTCTGGAGTTTGCACAGGCTCTGCTCCTGAATTCTTTGCCCAGTCCCCTGCAATTGCCCTGGCTCTGAACAATGGCAGGATTCCAGAGATGGAAAATGGTTTGTTTTCTCCATTGGATTTCCTCAGTACACCTCCTTGGTTCATGTTACATCCTGGGCTCTGATAGTATTTGTGGTTTATGCTGTTGCTGCACACCATGTTGATGCCCTGGATTAACTGCTAGAGGCCACAATGATGTCCAGGGTTGTTGCTGCCACTTGAGACCATGTTGGTATCTGTGCTTCATGCTGCCTCAGAGGTCATGTCAATGTCTGTAATCAATCCTGCTGCCAGGGGCCAGGATAGTGACCATGGTCCATGTTGTCCATGGATTCCTCCTTGCTGTTCCTGCCTAAGCCCATGTTCATGTCTTTAATTGGAGCTGCTGCAGGGGACCATGTTGATGTCTATGATCTCTTATGCCACTGGATGCCACTTTGACATTTGTGATCCATGCTGCTACTTAAGGCCATGATTAGATTTATGTCCTCTGAAACCCAGGAAACCCTGTGGAAGTCCTTCATCCATACTTCCTCTGGCTGTTGTAGGCAGGGAAAGTTCTGTTGCAGTGGTATTGATGACTCCAGACTCATAGCTGAGAACGAGAGACATTGAAGGCTTCTTCAACAACCTCTCCTTCCCTACAATTAAAAAATAAATAAATAAATAAATAAATAAAAAAAATCAGTTTATACAGGAAGCCATTGAAGAGAGCCTTTTAAAAATTTGCCATAAAGATTCTGAAGTATAGCTCTTCACAGTTGATGCCTTCTGGCAGAGGAGTGGGAAAGGACAAGTTATCTTTAAGTGTGACCATTGGGAGTGTTTCCATGCTCCAATGAGTATATGGGCAACACAAATTGTACATAGTGTATTTTAGGGGAGAAGGGGATAAGGGGAGGAGGGTGGACATGGTAGGAATGGGAAGTGACTGGGATGGGATGAATTGTGTGAAATTCCCAAATAATCAATAAAAAATTAGATTATAAAAAACAAAATCATGAAAATCTGAGGAAAATGTACAGAAATATAAAAGATTGCATTGATTGAGACTGCCTGACTCAACCCAGACCCAGAAAGACAAATGCCACCTGTTCTTTCTCATCCAAGATTTCTAGGTACAAATTGTCAGATATACATAAAGAATAGTATAAGTGATCTAATCTTAAACTATTAAATACTTTAATTTTTGAGAATGTCAAATTATGTATTTGGATAATAT
The DNA here is from genome assembly GCF_004664715.2 of Peromyscus leucopus. NCBI lineage: Eukaryota > Metazoa > Chordata > Mammalia > Rodentia > Cricetidae > Peromyscus > Peromyscus leucopus. The sequence continues at coordinate 29,041,300 of NC_051073.1, forward strand.
TCATCCTAAATCTTCTCTTTTGATATATCCTAATCTTACTTTGTAGTCTCTCTATCTCTGTCTCTCTGTATCTGTCTGTTTCTCTGTACCTGTTTATCTATCTATCTATCTATCTATCTATCTATCTATCTATCTATCATCTATCTCCTCTCTCTTATTAATAAACTATGGACTCTGATTTGTGTTGTTCACACACTCCAGAATATAGAAATATCCATTAGAGTTTGGTCCTATCACGAGTCTCTCTATTAAAAAATCAAGCAAAACAAACAAAATCCCCCTTACATGTTGTGTAAGTGAAATTGTTTCGCTGTCAATAATGGTTTTTCTAAGAGGTATGGAATATCTAACAAAACCCCCAAGGCCAGAAATCAGAAGGGCCCTTTCAATTTGTTGGTCAATGAAGACCACATGATTCCCAAGACAATATCAGCTATTGCATTGGTTGTTGTCTATCAGATGTTGAATAGTCCCTATTACTGAAGACACCATGAACCCTACACAGGGGATTTGCAAATCTGTGCTGAACTCTGCTCCATGAGAATAAAATTTTATGTTACCAGAACTTACCCCTTCAACTCCATGCTAAATAAAATACTTACTGGTTTGATCTCTTGAATGTCTTGTAAGTTCATAAGGGCATGGAGTCTATCCCAGAAAACTCTGTTTTGCTCCAGTCCTTCCCAATGTCTGGCTTTTAAAGACTTTTTGTTCCCTCTTCCATAGTAATTCATTAGTCCAGGTGAGAAATATGGCAAAGATATCTCATTTGTGGCTGAGTATAGCACATATATATTTTCTCTAAGTTAAATAGTTGTGAGTTTGTATGAATCAATATCCACTGCAAAAAGAAACTCCTATGACACCTTCTGAGAGCTATATTAACCTATAAGGAGAAAGATATCAATTTAGAATGCAGTTTCATGCTATATCCATTTAGCAAAATAATAGTATTATGTTCTCTCCCAGATACTGTGAACAGTCCAACCATGGGTTCTTTCTCAGATTTGTTATTCAAAGAATATGTTTCCTCCTGTGGAGTATGCCTTAAATTTAATCAGAAAGCAATGTGTGATGCCACAATTATTGTCCACTCATTCAATTATGGGTACGCTAGCTTGTTATCAGTCAGTATTGCTCTTTACAGGGTTCACAACAGGGATAATCTATTTATTACTCATTCCCTAACACCCAGAATTGAGCATAATATCTTCTAGCATTATGACACTTAGACATCAGTAAGTGGGCTTGCTGGTGTGTAGAGTTTATTTTTCTGTGTCCTATGACCAAATGTAGCATCTTCAACAATATGAACTTATCTTCAAGTTTAGTGAGCTGCTAGGAGCATTGGCAGGTGTCCAGTGTTGAAGTCTCTGAAACCCTTCTAGGCCACCCAAATCACAATGTGAACATGTAAAAACTAAAGAGACAAGTGACAAGTTTTTGAGATTATAGTTTTTATGAGGTTCCTACTTAATTTTCAGCAATGAATTATGAAAAAGTTCAAAACTACCAAAGTACAAACTACCAAAAGTACCAAAACTACATAGAGAAACCCTGTCTCAAAAAACAAACAAACAATCCAAGTATCCTTAGTGTGATTTTGATTGGAATCAAAAGTACAAAAGTAATGGCGTTCCCTGAAAACCACAGACAGGAAAGCAGGTGGGGTTACTGCAGTTCTTCACTTCTCTTTCCTATTGTCCAAATCCAATCTCCTATTCTTATGCCATATCTGTTCCAGACCTGTTATTTCAACCTCTTGCTCCTCTATGCCCAGATTTCCTATGAATCAGGAAGATCTTCTTATCCAACCCCCCCCCACCACTCATCCTGTTACCCTGGCCTCCAACTCCAGCAGGATTTTCATGAGAAACTACAAGCTATGCCTGACTGAGAAACAAGTAGGCCAACAAAGCAGGTAGGAAAATATTAGATCTTCATTTTCTCTCCTCTACTCCACGTAGAATCCTGCAGACTTATTGCCTGCTCTGTGGGAGACTACTTGTAGTGGGTAGCTGTTTCAGCTTTGACCTTGAAGCACTGCCCTAGCGCTGCGATGCAAGCATATGACCTAACCCTGAGGTGTGGCAAGGCTGGAGCCCTTAAGACCTGAGATTCAAACATGCTGGCTCCCCTGGCTCCTTGTGATCCTTGATGCTGGATTTGCAGACCAAGTCAGAGTTCTCCAGAGAACCACATTGGACTGCACCTCACCTCTCCTGGATCCTGTAACCAACCCCTTTACTGGTTGTAAGTTGCCCCAAAATAAACCTCTTTTAGCTACCAGATAAACTATGTAGAGATGCCTTGTTAGTTCCCTGCTTTAATTTGTTGTGACCTCTTCTCATTCTTTGCCTCCATTCTCAGCAGACAAGGCAGACAAGGTGGAACACTCTGATTTCCTCCCTACCATAGATGCCCTCAGCATCTCTCCCACAACATACTTCAACTTCATTCCTAACAGTTACCTCACAATACCTAGGGACATATTTTTACCTGAAAACCTCAATGGCCACACCTATCTGGACCCCAGAAGAATTTCCCACAAGGCAATACAGAACCACACAATCTGTATATCTCACCTAGATCCTAAAAACACTACCAAAGCAGCCACCGAGTTCTGCAAAAAAGGTGAAGCAGAAGACAAGGTCATTACTACAGCCTTTAGGAACAGAATAAGACACTAAAAGAGGAATTAATGTCTCTTAAGGAAATGTGTGAGAACACAGAGAAAAACTGGAATAAGATGAATAAAACAATTCAAGACCTAAGAGTAGAAATAGAATCAATAAAGAACTTCCAAACTGAGGGTAATTTGGAAATGACAAATTTAGGAAATCAAACAGGAACTTCAGAAGCAAGCCTCACCAACAGAACACAAGTGACAGAAGGGAGAATCTTATGCACAGAAGACACAATAGAAGAAATGGCCATTTCAGTAAAAGAAAATGAAAAATATCAAATAATCATGTCATCAAATAACCAGGAAATGTGGGATACCATGAACAAACTCAATTTGAGAATATTAGTAATAGAGAAAGGAGAAGAAACACAAGTTATTGGCACAGAAAATATTTTCAACAAAATCAAAGAAGAAAATCCCTCTAACCTAAAGAAGAAGGTACACATCAAGATGCAAGAAGCATACATCAAACATCAGATAGCCTGGACAAGAAAAGAAATTCCCCGTGAAATATAATAATCAAAACATTAAATGTACAGAAGAAAGAAAGAGTATAAAAGCTGCAAAAGACAATGGCCATAAAATTTACATAATTGCAAATCTATTAAAATGAATCTGATTTCACAATGGAGACTGTAAAAGCCAAAATGCCATGGCAAGATGTGTTGCAGACTCTAAGAGACCACAGATGCCTGCCAGGAATAATATACCCTGCAAAACTTTCAATTACCATAGATGGAGAAAAGAAGTTATTCTATGATCAAAACAAATTTAAGCAGTATCTATTTATAAAAACAGCCCTACAGAATTCTATGGAAGGAAATCTTCTGTGTACAGAGTTGAACAACATCCATGAAAATACAAAAAGTAAATATTACTAAACTAGAAAATCAACAGAGGGCAAACACATGGACACACACACACACACACACACACACACACACAGAGAGAGAGAGAGAGAGAGAGAGAGAGAGAGAGAGAGAGAGAGAGAGAGAGAGAGAGAGAGAGAGACTATCACCACCAACACATCCATCACCACCACACCAACACTGCAACAACAATAACAGCAACAAAATAATGGGAATCAACATACACTGCGCTGATATTTCTCCACATCAATGGTCTCAGTTCCTCAATAAAAAGACTGATGAATAAATGTAAAAACAGGATCCATCCTTCTGCTTCATCCAAGAAACTCCCTTTATCATCAAGGACAGACAAGCCCTTAAGGGAAAAGGAGGCAAAAACATATTCCAAGCAAATAGACCTGAAAATTAAGATGATGTAACCATTTTAATATTTGACAAAATATAGACTTCAAACAAACCAATCAGAGGAGACAAAGAAGGACACTACATATTCATCAAAGGAAAACCACCAAGAGGACATGCAATTCTAAACATCTATGCACTAAACACAAAGGAACACATGTTTATAGAAGAAACATGACATGCTTAAATCACATATTGACCCTCATACACAAATATTGGAAGATGTCAATATCCCACTCATTGCCAAAATAGATTTATCATTCAGAAAAAATCTAAACATAGAAATGTGGAGGTAACTGGTATTATAAACCAATTGAACCTAGCAGATATTCACATAACATTTCACCAAAACACAAAAGAAAATGCGTTTTTCTCAGGTCCTAAGGGAACTTCATTGAACATTGAACACAGAAACAAAGTAACAAATTCAAGAAAATCAAAATACTACTCTACATTTTGTCTGACAACCATGGATTAAACTGAATATCAACAACAAGAAAAACATCAGAAAGATTACAAAGTCATAAAAACTGAAGAATTCCCTACTAAATGAAAAATGTCTTAAGACATAAATAAAGAAATTAAAGACTTCTAGAATGGTTGAAAATTAATACACAATATATCCAACCTCATAGTACACAATGAAGACAGTTCAAAGAAGTAAGATAAGAGCACCAAGGAAACACATGAAAATCTATGATCGATTTTATACTAAGTACTTAACAGCACAACTAAAAGTTCTACACAAAAGACAGCAAGCAATAATCAAACTCAGTATTAAAACCAATGTAATAGAAAAAAAACACAAAGCATTGATAAAACAAAGTGTTGGTTCTTTGAGAAATTCAATAAAGATGAAAAATTCTTACCAAAATTAACTAAAAATAGAGAAAGGATATTTAAATAAACAAAATTATAAATAAAAAGAGGTACAAAAAACAAGCACCAATGAAATCAGTATAACCATAAGGATATCTTTGAAAATGTGTACTTCAAAATATTGGAAAATCTAACAGAAGTGGATAATTTTCTGGATACACATCCCTTCAAAAGTTAAATCAATATCAGATCAGCAATTTAAAGGCATCTATTTATATTTGCAAGTGAAACAGAAATGTGAATTAAAATTGTCCCAACAAAAATGAGATGAATTAATAAATAAATAACAAGACCAGAGGTTTTAGCACAGAAGTAAATCAGAGTTTTAAGAGTTAATGCCAATACTCTTCAAACGATTTTACAAAATAAAATAGAAGGAACATTACCCAGTTTTTTTTAATGAGGCCACAGTTACTCTAATGCCCAAATCACTTAAAGACCCAAAAAGATGGAGTTATAGACCAATTTTCCTTTTGAACATAGATGCAAAATTCTCAATAAAATACTTGCCAACTGAATACAAGAACATTTCATAAAGATTATCTATCATGATCAATTAGGATTCATCCCAGAGATACAGAGGTGGTTCAACATATGTAAAGTGATAAATATAATTCATCAAATAAACAAAATAAGGAAAAACACATAATCACCTCATTAGATGCAGATAAGTCCTTGACAAAAAAATACAACTTCATGACTAAGTCCTTCATGAATAAGTCCCTGGAGAGATTTGGAATATGAGGGAAATATCTCAACATAATGCAGGCCGTTTACAGCAAGCCCATAGTCATCATCAACTTAAATGCAGAGTAACTCAGGGCAATTCAAAAAAATCAAGAATAAGGTAAGATTGTTCACTCTCTCCATATCTATGCAAAATAGTATTTGAAGTTTTAGCTAGAGTGTAGAAACTTCTGTCGCTGATAAATACTTTCATTAAGGTAGCATAGCAACTTCTACAGCTGATAAACACTTTCATTCATTGTGTTAAATCACAAAAATCAGCCATTTTATATACAAATGACAAGTGGACCTTTTTCTCAGTCCACTTGTCATTTATATGTAGGAAGCAAATCAAAATTGTAAATCAGTAAAACACCTTTCAAAATGGCCTCAAATTATATAACTGTGGTAACTCTAACAAGGAAATGAAAGATGTGCATGATAAAATCTTCAAGTCTCTGAAGAAATAAATTGAAGACCATATCAGAAGAGAGAAATATCTCTCATACTTATGGATAAGTAAGATAAGCATAGTAAAAATACAATCTTAGCAAAAGTAATGTACTTATTCAATAAAATTCCTATCAAAATTCCAACACAATTCTTCACAGATCTTGAAAAGACAGTCTTCAAATTCATATGGAAACACACTCAGAAAAGCCAGGATAGCTAAAACAATTCTGAATGACATCTAAGCTTCAGAATAATCATTATCCCTGATTTTAAGTTTTAGTACAAAGCTACTGTAATAAAAACAGCATGGTATCAACACAAAAACAGATACATGGAACACTGGAATATAACTGAAGTCATAGACATAAATTGACACACCTATGGACATCTGCTTTTTGAAAAAGATACCAAAAATATATTCTGGAGAAAGAACAGCATCTTCAAAGAATGATGTTATTCAAACCGGCAGGCTGAATTTAGAATGATCCAAATAGATCCATACTTATCACTGTGCACAAAACTAAACTACAAATGGATTGAAGATAATCAACATGAAACCTGATACACCAATCACGAGAGAAAAGAAAATGTGGAATAGCCTTGAACTCATTGGCACAGGAAAAGACTTTCAGAACACAACATAGTATAAGAACTAAGATTCACAAATAATAAATGGGATCTCATGAAACTGAAAAGCTTCTGCATGGCAAAGGACACTGTCATTCAGACAAAGCTGCAGCGTATAGAAAGAGAAAAAATGTTTTACCAACTACACATCCAATAGAGGGCCGGAATCCAAAATATAAAATGAACTCAAAACATGAGGTATTCGGTGGAGATATAAACAGAGAATTCTCAATAGTGGATACTCAAATGGCTGAGAAACACTTGAAGAAATGTTCAATATTCCTAGCCATCAGGGAAGGGCAAATAAAAACTATTTTGAGATTTCATCTTACACCTGTAAGAATGGTTAAGATCAACAAAACAAGTGGCAAGTAATGCTGGCAAGGACATAAATTAAGAGGAACAATTGCACATTGGTGGTGGGAATGCAAACACCTATATCCACTGTGGAAATCAATGTGGCACTTCTTCAGTAAGATGGGGATAGACCTATTTCAAGACCCAGCTATACAACTCTTGAGCATATACCCAAGGACACTTCATTTTACTAGAGACACTTTCCATTTACATTGCTTCTCTCATCAAAATAGTCAGAAACTGAAAACAGCCTAGGTATTCCTCAACAGTAGAATGAATAAAGAAAATGCAATACGTTCACACAGTGGAATATTACACAGCCATTACAAAAAGGATATAATGAAATTCATAGGTAAATAGATCAAACAAGAAAAAAATTGTCCCATGAGGTAATCCAGAGCCAGAAAAGCAAAATATATTACATATTTGCCTATATGTCAATTTTAACTGTAAAGTCAGTGATAACCAAGCTACAATCTATAGAACCACAAAGGTTAAGTATAGAGTAAGGGGTTAGGGTGGAAGGGCAGATAGAAAATTTGGAATGAAAGTTTGGATGTATGGTAGGGGAGACTGGAACAGGAGAATCAAGTGGAGAGTGGGAAGAAAGGGGGAAATGGAAGGATGTGGGGAGAGACAAGAACATTAAGGGTCATTAGCAGGGTAGTATGGAAATTCAATACAGTCAAATCTTCCTAAAATACATGCACATGCAAAGGCAATCTTAATGAAATTACCAAATGATAAGGAGGCAGAACCCAAATGGGCAGCTCTTGTCACTACATGAAGCTTTCAGTACTAGGACTGTGTTATACTGAGTTGTGCTGTTGGCCCAAGGTGTCTCATGGGGAAACTCCAAACAAACAGGGCTCTTTCCAAGACTGTAAGTGCTCTCCACAAACTGACAGCAAGGCATCATTGCAAAGAAACACCTACAGAACTCAGTGAACACAAAGAAGTTAAGCTCCTGCCCATATGGAGACTTCACCCTTGTGTGCTAGTTTGGTACAGGTAGGTACTTCACACTATCAAAGCAGAAATGTAAACACCAACCCAGCCATAAACTCTTTGACCTGCAATGGTGTCCTGCCTTCAATAAATGCTAGGTCCATGGTGGGACAAGACATGGGGAGGAACCAGTGAATATCTGATTTGACTTGAGGCTCATGCCATAAGAAGGAATCCATTCCTACACACTGAGTCCTCCATGTGATGTCTCTATCAATTCCCTCTCTTCCAGCCTCAGGGAAACCTGAGGAAACACTTGCAAATGATCACACAGTTTCCTGTTTTCTCCAAAGGAGTCTCTTTGGGGAAACAAACTACTCTTGAAGGGAGGTTTTATTTCCTGTAGCAGACAACCAATAGAAACTCATGGACTTCTTTAGAGGTTTCTTCTCTCAGAAGGTCATGTCATGGTTTCCCATCTTTTCATTTTAATTATATTTCATTGTGTTTATATATTTTGCCTTCTCTCATTTACCTTACAGGTCCTTTGGGTATACATTATGGCTTCCAGCTTTCTGTTCTTATGCAATTTCTGTGTGTGTGAACAGGTGGGTCTGTTTCTTGTGCCTTACTCTGGGTAATTTTCCTTCTGTTTGTTTGATTTGTACAATGGATATGTGTTAGTTTTTGTTCCATCTCAAGGTCTTAATTGCTGTTGCTATGAAGAGACACCATGACCAAGGAACCAATTTTAATAGAAAGCACTTAACTGGTGGCATGCTTACAGTTTCAGCCAGTTAGTCTATTGCTATTACCAAGGTGTGAGCATTAACACTAGAGAAGTAGCTGAGAGCTACATCCTGATCCAAATGCAGAAAGAGTTAAATTGTGCCTAGGATGGGCTTTTAAAACCTCAAAGTCTACCAACAGACACACTTCCTCCAATAAGGCCACACCTACTGCATTAAGCCACAGTTCCTAAACATTACAATCTGTCTGAAATGGTGCCATTTCCTGATAACTAAGTATTCGAATATATGAGCCTCTGGAAACCATTCTAATTCACACCACCACACTTATTAGGTGTTGTTTTAGTATATTATATTTTATTTTATCTTTATCCCATAGTCGCCTGTTTGTTTTCTTTGTTATTGAAAATACACTTTCTCCTGCAGAATACATCCCAGCCAGAATTTTGCTTCCTCCTATTCCTCCCATCTTCCCTCTCCACCAATCCACTCACAGGACCCACTCCCCTTCCCACTTCCATTTCCCATTCAGAAAAATAAAATGGACCTCCAACAGACAACAACCCACAACCAAACACAGCAAAACAAAATACAGTAAGAGAAGGCAAAAGCCCTTCTACTGAGGCTGGACAAAGCAACCCAACAGGTGCCCAAAAGAGTCCAAAGAGCAAGCAAAGACATACATACTACCAGTTAGGAGTCACACAAAAACACCAAGCTAAGAGCCACATATTCTACACAGAGGACCTGGTGCAGGTACTCAGTAGGTTTCCAAAAGAGAAATGCTGATGTCAAACCAGCCACAAAATAATTGGCTTACAGTGTCTGTCTGCACAATGTATTCAGGCAACAGTGGTGCAGAACTTGTGAGAGTGGCCAACCAATTACTGATTTAACTTGAGACCTACTCCAGGAGAGGGAGCCCATGCCCAACACTGCTTGGATGACCAGGAAACCAGAGACTGGATAGTGCAGAGACCTAGGGTAGAACCAAACACACACACACACACACACACACACACACACACACACACACACACACACACACATATATATATATTATATATATTATATATATATATATAAGAGATACATTCAATAAAAATCTGCTATAGTCATGGATCTGTCCCTTGTCTAGTTATCATCAGAGAGACTTCTCCCAGCAGCAGATGGGAGCAGATGCAAAGACACACAGCCAGACATCATGCAGAGAGCCTACATTGGAGGTCCTCCATCAAGTCCCTCTCTTCAAAGCTCAGGAAACCCTCTGAAAGAACATAGGAGTCAGAGGGGATGGAGGACACCAGGAGAAGGTGGCCCTCTGAATCAATTGAGAGGGGCACATATTGGTTCACAGAGATTGAAATGTCAAGCCTTTTTGTTGTCTAATAAGAGACAGAAATGGGTAGAATCATATTGAAGAGGAAAGGAGCTGAGAAGAGTAGAGGGAAAAGAAAAATAATCAGAGCATATTACATTAGAAAAAACACTATTCAATAAAAGGAAATATATATTCAAAAATATTATATGTATAAAATGGAAAATTTATTCAAGGTTTCAAACATGTATATACACAAAAACACACATTTTAATGTATATGTACACAAATCTTATGTATTTTATAAATTATCATTTTCCAATTAATACTATAATTATCATGATGACTAAATGCAACTACTTCCAATAATATTGATTCCTTTATATCTGTTTTTTTTTTAAATTCAATAAATATTTATGACAAAGAAATAATGAAATCATGGCTAATATTGGCTGGAAAAGTATTTTAGATGCAGTCCTCCATCAGGTCCCAGGAACAGCTGTGCCAGTAACACCTTCATCCAAAACTACTTGTCAAGTTCTGGGTCTTTGCAGAACAAAGACTGCCAACTCCAGGGCCTTTGCCAAATGATGGGGAAGTTGCCCAATAACCATTCAGATCCATTTATAATTTTGTTTAAAAACTCCAAATTCAGGATATTTTTTATTTTGGAAAGAAAATTAAATATTCCTTCATTTTTTTTGAATAGTCTAAATACCAAATTAGGTTCATAGAATGAATGTCCTTATAGAGATCATATTTCACATTTTTCAAGTTTCAAATCATAAAGATGCAATGTCTCTGAAAAACTGGAAGTTTTCCACCGAAATATAATTATTTGTCAAACTTTTTTGGCAAAAGCCAGTAACACATAGTAGCTTAATTTGCACACATGCAGGCAATACAAATATTGGAAGGACCAACTATTATTACCAGAGGAGTGAACAGTGAACTCTGTGAGGATGGTAAACCCTTCACTCCAGACAGTGTGAATATATGAGAGTAGCATTGAGAATCAAGGAAGGACTCAGTGTACATAGATTATATCAGGAATATAAAATGTTAATGGAGTCCTTTGTTTTTAAAATAATACTGGGAAATTCAATCAGGGCCTTCTGCTTGCTAACTGGGAAACTTGACAATGAGCTTATATCCTTGGTCATTTTATTTTGAGACAGAGTTTTGCTGATATGACCAAGCTGGCCTCATAATCAATGTTTCCTAAGGAGATCTTGACCTTGAAAATTTTTTGTCTCAGCCTCTCTAATTGTTGGAGTTACTGACCTATGCCACCATGTGAGAATTTAATATTTCTGGTTTATTTTTCAATAAGTATAAGATCCCACAGAAATAGGGGTTCTAAAAAATTTTGTGAATGGGTTCTAAACTGTTTTTTAATTTCTTATCAAAAATGTCATTGTCATCCATGTTTAATGAATACTTTTAAGAAAATATGTAATTTAAATAAATGTTTATCATAAAATGCATAATGTGTGCAGGCTGATCTTACCACTTAAATTTTTTTGTAATGATCATAACAGAGAAGTTTATAATTCTAAAGATGCAAATAAGAGAAAATCAGAATATTAAATTTATTCTCTTGAAAATATAAACTGTTTCAGAATTTAACAGCACCAATTGTTATACTGCTCACCTAGTTCCATATTAACTGTTTATATGCGAATAAAGTAAAGGAAGAGAAAAAAGTAACACAGAAGGAATTGCGTCTTCTATTCTTCTCAAAGATTGTGTTGTCCTTCCCTGTCACAGAATGTGTGAAATTCTGCACAGGAAAATTGTGTACAAAGCTATCTCAGGACAATGATGTAAAATATGTACTAGCACATTTTGAGATTCAAACTGAACGTTATATAAATAATGTTTATTTTTAGGAAGATTCTGATCTTTACTTAAAATGAATGCAATCTTTCATTAGTCAAGTGGTTAGGTGATATATTCAACTTGAAAGTGAACTAGAGATCACTGATGTGAGATCAAATTTCAGGATATTTTATGTATCTCAAACTTAATAGGTAAAGTGAAGATGAGAAATTTTTCTATATTTTAAATACAAATTTCAAGTTGAATATATTATATATATATATATACACACACACACACACACACACACACACACACACACACACAAAATCTTGATGTGATTTTATCTTACCTAATTACAAACCTGTTACTCTCTTGCTTTACTTTTTTTCTTTCATTTTCATTCATTAGGATGCTCTGACTAGTTTTATGCCAGAAGCTAGAGTTGTCCAAGTGCAGTGAGTAAAAGAAAGCCAGAAGTTCTTCCAGGGCATCTTCTTCAGTTCTTGCCTTCAGGTTCCTGTCTTGAGTTCCTGATTTGGCTTCCTTCAGTGATGGACTGTGGTGTTGAGTTGATGAAAGAGGCACTTTCCTCCCCATGTAGATTTTGGTTATGATATTTTATCACAGTAGTAGAAACTTTCACTATAACATAGGTCTTAATAATAATCAATTATATGATAATTGACATCTCTCTTAGTTACTTTTTTTTCTATGAAGAGACACCATGACCAAGGTAACCTAGAGAAGGAAGTTTATTGGGGTGATCCTAGTTCTACAGGGTAAGAATCCATGACCATCATTATAGAGTATGGGAGCAGAAAAGCATGCATGGCACTGGAATAGTAGCTTTAAGCTTACATCTTTATCAGCAAGTAGTAGGAAGACAGAGCTAAATGGAAGTACTTTGGGCTTTTGGAAACTCAAAGCCTTTCCCCAGTGACATACTTCCTCCAACAAGAACATGCTTTCTAAGCCTCCCCAAAATGTCCACCAAATTGGAACCAAGTATTCTAACATATGAGCCTATTGAGGAAATTGTCATTTAATCCATTACAGCAACTAATAAAATTTCATAGTCATGTAGACTTTGTAGATAACAATTTTGGAGTCTGTGTGTGTGTGTGTGTGTGTGTGTGTGTGTGTGTGTGTGTGTGTGTGTGTATTCTGGGTATTAAGGGACTGTGTGCATACACATGTGTGTACAATTATGTGAATTCCAGATGCCTATATCCAGATGCTTCAATAGCACTTCACTTTAAGTATTGCCACAGAGACTCTCAACTCCCACTGTTGAAGCACAGTGAGAAGTTTGACTATCTTGTCAGAGAGCACCAGAGATCTTCCTGTCTCTGATCCTCTGACACTAGAATTAAAGGTATGCTTCCAAGTCTTATTTGACATGGTGCTGTAGATTGTGCCTGCCATTTGCATTGTCTCTGCTAATAAGAGATTGTTCCTCATGCTTGAACATAAAACACTTTACCAACTGAAATTTCTCCCTAGACTCTTGAAACAGTATTTTTAATGATTTGACCTATGATTTCTAAATAAACATATTTAAAATTTAGTTGGTAAGTATTTACATTAATTTATAGATATTAACATGAAGAAAAAAAATTTAGATAAAAGTTAGACCAGAGGCTTGACCATTTTTCTGATTTAATATTAATCAAAAAAGAGATTTGTTTTTAGTGAAGTTAATAGATTTCTGAATAAATGTGATTGTGAAATGCATTCATAAAGAAACATTTTCTGAATATTTATGTTTTTAAATACATATTATTATTTCTTAGAATTTCAAACATGTATACATTGAGTTTTGATTATGATCATCCCAAATCTCTCTTTTAACTTCTTCCAGAAAAATTCCCAATGCTTAGCCCTTATCTGTTTCTGTCTTTGCCTCAACTTTATTTTAAATTTTAACCCACAAGTTCAATATGTGCTGGCCGCATATTTCTGGGTTTTGGTGCTGTCTACTTCATCTGGGGCCACTACTTACATAAAATAATCTCTATTCTCTGTGAGCCAAATACTGCCATTAGGTCCTCAGCAAAGGAAGGCACCCAAGATCCCCTATTTACTTAAAACAGGGATGTTGACTAGTTTTGTCTCTATTGGGGATTGTATAGGTGAGCACAACTCCTATGATTTCATAAGCAGCAGTCCGTTCATACCCAAAAGATACACTTTTCCCGCTGTCCTTTCCACCCTCTGACTTTTACAGTCTTCCTACCTCCTCTACTGCAGTGTTTCCCGAGCCTTGAGGAAGAGTGTGATATAGATGTCCCATGTGCAGCTGAGCACTTCACATTTTTTTTTATGAGTATTGACAGTGAGTTTCTGAGTTAACCACCACTTCTGCACTAATAAACTTCTCTGATGAGGTCAGAGATGGGCACTGATCTACAGCTATAAAGATACTAATTTAGATGACAGTTTGATATTATGTTCAGTTTTTAAATATCTATACAAACATGCATTTAAAGAAACATTTCTAAAATGTTACACACTCTCTTTTTCAAGTATCTAGGGTAATGTTAAAGTTTTATTCATTCACTGTACCAAGGACAGGACCTAGATAAATTCACCACCACTGAATGGTATCTTCATTCATTGAAAGATTTACATCTAAATACAAGGATAGTTCATCTACAAAATAAATTAACATTATAATTTAAAATTAATTGTATCTTTAGGAAGTTTTTTTTTTTAATTTTAGAATTTTTATTGGGATGTTTCAGAATGACAGATCTTCCTACAGCTATGTAGGAGCATGTGACAATGCTTAGATAAAGCACTGGCAATTCTATAGTCTCAGATGTCTATGATGTTAAGAATAGATTTTAGTAATATAAGTAAGTAAATAGATGATCACTTCATATTTTTACTCTTTCATGGCTGTTCAGAGACTAATAAGGTTATTATTTTGTAATTAAATAACAATCTTAAAGCGCTAAGGTAAAATTGTATATTACAAATGATGAGCAGAAAAAAGGCTGCATACATGATTCAATTGTCTGACCTTATGTCACCAGAGGCTAGTATTCTACCTCTTTATCTTCTCCCTCCTTGGCTTCAAATCCAGATTTGATTTATAATGTGAGATAGAACTTATTAATAAATACTAAACAATGAGGTATAGAACAGAGAAAAAATGTTAATCTTTTCATCGATAAACAAAAGTAATGTGTTTTTAATACAATCTGGCAGAAAAGAAGTCAACTTCTAAAAAAAAAAAAAAAAACTGACTGTCATCAGTTATTGATATGTGACAAGGAGAGGGGAGAAAAGCAAATAAAGCCAGAGGGATTTTCTACTCAGCAGAACACCTGCTGCCATCCTCACAAACCACAGCATTTAGTGACATGGTATGGCTTAGCAGTTCTTCAAGTGAATCGATACAAACTCTTAAAATATGTCAAGAGACTCACTGCTTTTTTTTTTTTTAAAGAGATACGGCTATAAAAATTAACTCATGAATAATGAAAGGCTATTTGCACAGAATAAGACAAAGAATACAGCAATGGATATTTGTTCTCTATTATTCTTTGAAGATCGCATAAATACATTATGAAATATGATCATGTTGCCCCCCCAAGTTTTCACTTTCCACTCCAACCTTCCTAGATATCCTCATCAGTACTATGTACTAATATTATTTATTAGTACATACCTCCGCCTTCTTCTTATTCTACCTAGTTTCCTCATTTTACTTGTGAACAATACCTACCAACATTCACCATAGCATGCTTCTTTTCTAGTAAAAACAATTACTTTTCTTAATATTTTACATTCTATGGAAGTTGTATAAAATTTGATAGGAAATTTTTCAATAATTTTTTGCAACTGTGTGTTTATTAGGTCTACATTAATATATAAGAAAAAAGATACGTATATGTGTGTCAAGGATTGTTAGCATGAATAAAGTTTGGATTTTCATTAGAAAAACCTAATTTTCCCAGCTAAGGAATATATAAAAATGTTATTAATTTGTATTGTATGACCTTTTTCTTGGAAGAGGTAAGAATGTACCTATTAATCCCATAAATGGCACCACTGATATGTAAAAACCAATAATTCCACCTAAGCTTAGGTTGACACACCAATGACTTTAAGTTGGCTTATTTAGTGGAATATGGGTAAAGAGTTACCTATAGGAACAAAAAACTATATCACCAAACAAAAGTGTCTAAATATGCATGTCAAAAATACTTAACCTCTTTTATATCTTCTTCTACGAATTGATTCCCACCTTGTGATTCCCTTCTGTGCTTTCTTGTAGGTGCCTCAGATCCCTTCCAGTCCTCATGAATCCTCTCTTCTCAAAGACAGAAATGTTATTGAAGTTAATTAGCTTCCATGTGGACAGTCACAATTACTCAGATTTCAAGAGGACAATGGCTATGTCTTCTTAGAAGACAGAATCCCAATGCATGCAATTAATATGATGTTGAAAGTAGGCATCTCCGCTACACAGTGGTGGTGCATGCCTTTCATCCCAGCGCTCAGGAGGCAGAGTCAAGCAGATCTCTGTGAGTTTCAATCCAGCCTGGTCTACAGAGTGAGATCCTGGACAAGCACCAAAACTACACAGAGAAACCTGTCTCGAAAAACCAAAAAGAAAATAAAAGTAAGTATCTCCAAGGATAGTTTGTAGAAGTTGCTAATCACTGTCCTGTATTGCTCTGAAATGCAATTATCTAACCCTTCCAAATACTGACAATGCCAAGAACCCTATGGTACTCCCAAAATATAAGGGATTTTTCATACTGTTCCACTTGATGAGAAATACGTTTTGTTCCTCTGTAGTGAGTAGATCAAAGGGAATAAATGGTGATATATCTAATGCCAATAGCCATTGTTCAGACCTTTTGCAGAATTTGACAATTTAGCAACCTAAATGTTTACAAAACAAGACCTTGATAAAAACAAAAGGATGCACACACACACACACACACACACACACACACACACACACATCTGCTCAAACACACATATACACACAATATGGAAGGGAGACAGAGACATAACCCTTTATATTATTGAGTGGTAAATGAAAAGGTTCTAGGTTTAATTTTATAGGGGCCTAGGCTTATTCATGTTCTGATAAACATTTTTCTGTTCTTGTAGTTAAATTTCTTCATTCAAATTGCATTCATGTTTTATAACCTTGTGCCAACAATCTGATTTCAATGATACCAGGTGCCAATATCAACTCATTAATCAATCTTTCTGAGTTTGTCTGTTGAGTTTGTACCCTTAGGTCATATGATGACATATGGTGAATGGATTTTATTTGGATCTTTCACTTATACTAATAATTTCAGCTCTTATCTTGGTATCTATAAATAAATGTATATATATATATATATATATACATATATATATATAAATACATATAAATACATATAAACATTTGACTTCAGAGGTTTACTTGGAACTACATCCTTTGTACTCTTTTAAAACCATGAACCTATTCTCAAACCTGATCCATGGATATTTTATTACATGAATAATATATTTTTGTCTTACTTAATCTACCAATTGTCAAAGACATTACAATCAAGATACTCTGGTTTCCTAGTGGTTTTTAATTCAATATTTTTATTCTGAATACAGAGGCACCAAATTGCCAAAAAGCAAATCAACAAATTTAAAAAAAAAAAAGAAAACAAAAGAACCTGTATAAAGTTAGTATCATAATTGAATTTATGATTCTTTGTCTCAGATTCAGATTATTATGAGAGAGAAACTACCATAAAGAGAAAACAGTACCACTGCTCCAAAAGAATAAAATTTGTCAGAGGCTGTATACTACTTAAAAAACATGCATTGTAAAGATAACTAGATGAGTAAAACGGCTGTTGTGATTAAAATAAAGAACAACTCAAAAACAAGATGGGTATAATTTAATATGATGTGGGATAACACTTCTTCATAATTCATTCTGAATCAAAGCTTGCCTACTGTTTCCTACTCTAGACCTCAAACACACAGAGCAAATTGACTCCCTCCAATTTGGAGTTAAGCATTTCTATTATACCCTTGATTGTAGCTATGTTTAAGTAATTTGACATTTGCATGATTTACTCACTGTAATAGAGTGCTGTTTATGTTCAATCTCATATAATCACTTTTTAAAAAAGAATTTACCCTTTCTCTTCTTGTTTTTATCTCTATAGTTATTGTCATAATATATAAATCTAGTATGAATTCTATCCGGTTAACAAATAGGTTTATAAAGAATATGTGCATTTTCTCATAATTTTATGTTGCCTAGTTAAGATATACATCTAGAAAATCTTGGTAATAACCAGATATGAAAGTGTCTAGAATACCTATGGAGCCCTTTAAGAAGGAAAATGAATCTTTACAAATGGAAGATGTTTATCCAATGTAATTAGGTAACTTATCCATATGTCAATTTAGGTCATAAAATTCCATAGATACTGTGTGATTTTATAATGTTAATGATGTTAAGCCAACAAATGACATAGAAAATAATTAAGGATGATGAGTTAGCAATTGTTTGGAATACCTAATTCATATCAGAACATTTGATAACAGAATAGAAGGGAAATGGTCAGACAGTAGTGAATTTGAGTGGGTGTTACTGGGATTTGAGTTCCAGTAGAACTTTGCCTTAGTGAACTTGACCTTAGTGAACTTGAATAAATCAGTTAATCTCATGGATATTTGTGCTTTAAAGTAACTTTTAATTATTTCATGAGGTTTTCTTTCTTTCTTTTTTTCATTTGTGGTCTCCAGAGGCCTCACATACAGAACAGAATTACATATTTTTAGTACTTTCTGTTTTGTCAAATATTTGAGCTTTGTTAATTACTGAGGCTGAATGTATCTTAATTTATGGCAGCCCTCAAAAATCATTAAAGGAAAGCAGTAGATAGATAGTAATGCAAGAGAAAATTCTGGAGGAGGATGTATTGTGTCATGCTAAGGTATTCATCTGAGAGTGCATCATGAAAAGCCAGTTATAGGTGATTAGGCAAAATGCCAACCTATAAAATTGCCAGTGCCCAGTTGGGTGGTAAATGGTAAACCGTTTAGTATAGGCTACTTTGGAGCTATGACAAAGTTATAAAAGCCTGTAGGAATATTTTTTTTAAGTAGCCATTATTCTCAGATCCCAAAGCACTTTTTGCAGCTCAGTAGGGTCTGAAGAAGCCATATGGCTCTTGGAGAATGAACATGAATTATAGCTAGCAAAATAAGGTACTTTACTCCATTTATGCCTTTGTGTTCAAACTGACAATTTTTTTTTTTGCGTGCTGTATTTGATATTGCTAAAGCATCTCTTAGTATCATTTCCCATACTAAAACCCAGGAGTGATTTATATTCATATGGAATGGCACAGTAGACTTTAACTGTAGTTCTCCAGGATTATCTTCACAATACCACTAATTGTTATTTATTATGTATGGTGGACCACAGGCTTGCTTTGTTATTATATATAAAGTGGTTTCATTACACCACACACACACAAACACACACACACACACACACACACACACACACACACACACACACACACACACACATCACAAACACATAGATACCATTTGACTGGAAAAAGAAGAAAAAGTACCCGGAGCGATGATTTGAGAGTAAAATAGAAAATACTAACTCATGAGATACTTGTCCTTTGACAGTCTGTCCCAAAAATTTTGAGGGGACAAAGGATTGTACTTATATCAGCTAATGAGAAGAAGAGAACTGGCAAGCATGTGTTTGGCCAATGTGGGGACAACAGATGTAGAGGAAAATATGTAAAATGCTTAAAACGAACCAGAACCTTTGGTAGTTTTCCATGGACCAGCCCACAACCAATTGAATCTTCTTGGAAATTATAAAGCTGATAGCCATACCAAAATACAGGTCATCTGACCTCAGGCATCACTAGAGGATGTTCATTGGGTTTATGTAAATCTGTTCAGAGGGGACCCAACAATGGTTGGAAAACAGATAAAGTTTTTGGTATTAATGTAAAATGGAGAAGGGGCGGTATGTTCTATAGCAGTTTCCTTAGAAAAATATTTCCTAGGGGTAGGGGATGCCAAAGAAACTGAGAAGAAAAATGAAACATGACCTATGCAGAAGTGGAAACGTGGAAGATGCTTCAAGGTTTCTTTGTATTTTTGTAGGAGTAAACAGCTGGAGGAGTAGAGTCAGGTAAGTACACTACTGAGCAACTGGAAACATCACTATGAATATCTGATCCAAAATAAATCATTCTTCCCTTTTATCTCCTATGTATTCTGTCACTTCAAAGAGAAAAGTGACTAACTGGGGGTGTGCCCTATTCTATACACCTTAATAAAATTATTTAAAAAGCAAACAACAAAAATTTGCTATTATAATTTTAATTTCAAAGAATTAGTGATTACCTAATGTAAGAAACTTTCTTTGACACTTATTTTCTCTAAATATTTTCTTTCTTTTACTCTTTTCCAGCTTCTCCATTCTCTTCCTCATCCTTCTTTCATGTGAAAGTGATGGCATATTAATTTATATCCCTTCAAAATATTATTGAGAAATTTATTGGAGTAGGAGTTAAAATAAAAGCTTTTCTCTGATTATAGGGACATGAAAGGTGTACAGAAAAAAAAACGAATTGAGCTAAAAAGTTACAAAAGAAGTACATAATATTAGGAAAAGTGAAGAGAATACAACACAGGAAATGAGAAATTTGGAATAGAGTCTGACATGTCCTCAAAAGTAAAAAGAGCTACAGAAGCACAGGAATTCTTGATGAAATAAGACAAGACTTTCATGAAGGCTTTTGGAATTTTCCTGATGACTTCATTATAAAAAACCAATAAAATCTTGTATCCATGAGTGTTTGAAACACTGAGAGTGCGTAAATAGGTAAACGGTGGAATACTGCCTGCTTGAGAATACCACTTACTTCCAGAGTCTGACTTTCATTTCTTTTTAGGAAACATTTGTTCCTTTTCAGATCACACTGTATACAGTATTACATATTTATATTTCCCTTGCAGTCTATTTTCACTAGTTTAATGACAGATAATGTATCATACAGATTATTTTAGTAATTATAACAAAATTAGTCATTTAGAATGCCAAGCATGACTTATTTTACAATTGCAGGTAAAATCATAAATAGCTTTGCTCTCTTTTCTATTCAAGATCTCATAAAGCTGTCAATCTGGGTGTTGGTAGAAACTATCAACTTGCAGAAGACTGGCTAGAAAGCAATTAGTTTTTTCAGCTTTTCTGGCTATTGGTGGTATTCAATTATTCTATTGGTAGAATTCTCAGATGACTTCTTTTTTTGCCAAGAAGAGAAAAATAGAAACAGTATAGTGTGCTGAGTTATAATATGTAATTAATTTGTGGAAATGATGTCCATTCACCATTGTCATATTGTTAGTTAAAAGCAAGTTGCAATTTGTTTCAATTAGGCTTTTACATAATAACACACATCTAAATAATAGACATTTGAGGATTCCTGAAATCCCACCTAGCAAATTATTGTTTCTATGTTTATCTTCTTGTGTTCTTTCTTTCTTTCCAATAAGCAGCATTGATTTCTGGATTTATTTTGCTCAGTGTGCACTAGATGTTTAAATGCCTTATCATGGCTGCATAGTATTTTATAGTTTAGTTCTTCTTGATGTTTATAGTATGAAGTAATTCTATAATTGATTATAGTGGAATTAGAACTTGGGTCTTTGTGCTCAGGTAGAAAAGCATACAAGTGTAAAGTTCTGGTAACTTAATTTTTAGGTCAATCTATTTTCTGGAATTTTTTAATAACATAAAATATAAAATAAAAAGTATCTATAGCCCCCAAACTGTGTCTTCATTCCTTTTTGTGCTTTATTTTGTTTAAAATATTGCAAAATGTACAATAATAGTCAAGTCATGCTTAATACTATGCAAACCATTGTTGAACAAATATTTGCATAACATGCACATATAATGCAGGAATAAAAGGACGACTCTCTCTGGTTAATATGCTTCCAAGTGAGAGAGCGTAGTATCAACATTCATGTTGCTCAAAAGAGTGATCATGTCAGATTCCCAGGCTAAAGGTCATATCATCTGAAGTGTAACAGTATCCTTGATAGATAATCAATGTGTTCTTCAGAGCATGTGTTTCACTAGGAAACTGCTCAATGCCTTTTTTTCAGAAACTAATACATGAGTTACATCTCTTTATTTATTTCCAAATACTTCTTAAAATCAAAATGTTTTCACACAATAAAATGAAAAATACAACACATAATTTGAGAATAGTAGTATGAAGAATTGTGTGTCTAGTTTTTGTGATGGTCTCCATTTTATATAAGAGAGGCCACGTTGTTGATTGACGATAACTACACTTATCTCTGGTCATGAATGTAATAAGGAACTAGATTGTTTTAGCAAAGTAGTTTTCTAGCACTAGGCACTATTGCCCTCTTGTTGAGTGGACCTTAAGTAAAATTATATAGCAGTTGCTTTCTATCAACATATTAGTGTCATTTCTAGCACTTTATGCATACATTGCATTCTGGCAATTGTTAGTTAATATATGTTGGAGCTGGGTAGGATTGTTTAATTGCTTCTCTTCTTCCTCAACTTACATAGCATTTAGAGCCAAGGCCAAAATGGATACATCTTGAGCATAACTCTTACATCTACCACCATAGAATATCATGGAAGAGAGAACTTACATATTTATGAGCCAGAATAAGAGAAATTCCTCTATGACACTGTCTGTCATAGAAGCGACTAAATAAATAATACTGAGGAAAAATAACAGTATCATTAGACATCTGTAGCAGGAATATTAAAAGTTCTTATTAATAAAATCAAACCCAGAGCCAGGCATTGGGATGAACTGGAAGATCAGAGAACAAGCCACAGCTAACCTCACCTGGTCAGCTTCTCAGCTGGTCCTGTTTCCTCAGGTTGGAAGCTTCTGTGTCCTCATCCCAATGGCTCTCAGCTGAACTGCTGCTCGAAAGCCTGAAGCTTAACCAGCCAAATGCTTAACCAGCCAAATGCTTCTAGTTTCTGGTCCTCACGCCTTATATACCTTTCTGCTTTCTACCATCACTCCCTAGGATTAAAGGCTCACTTTCTGGGATTAAAGGCTTGGGTCACCATGCCTGGCTGTTTCCAATGTGGCCTTGAACTCACAGAGATCCCAGATGGATTTCTGACTCTGGAATGCTAGGATTAAAGGCATGTGCTATCAATGCCTAACTAGTGGCTTTTCTGTTCTCTGACCCCAGATAAGTTTATTAAGATACACAATATTTTGGAGAACACAATACCACCACATTTCCTCTCTTTCTGTCTAAAATTAAAGAAAGCTTATATCTAATACAAGAAAAACTATCCAATAAGTATATACAATATATACAGCCAAAATTACATTAATGATGTCTAGTCCATTAACATTTGACAGATTCAGATAAAACTCCATTATATATATTAACAATGTCCAGTCCAGTAACATCTGATAAACTCAGACCAAAAATTTTCATTACTTATCTTATTTAAAACAAGTAGCTCCTTTTTAAAAGTAGATTCCATAATCTCCCTTTTTATTTTATCATACCCATATTCTGTCTTATCATACCCATATTCTCTCTTTTTTCTTTTCATAATAGATTCAGTAGTCTACCTTTTGTCATTTTTATATCTTCCCCTTTTACTTCAGTGTAGATTCAGTGATCTACCTATTTATCCTATTATTTCTTTATCTTTTTTCTCAGAGTAGATTTGATGATCTATCTCATATCTATATTCTCTTTTTCTTTTTGCTTTCTAGGGGTGAAGATATCTTTAGGGAATCTTGAAAAGAAAATTTTGGGGTTAATCGTTAAGTCCTGTGTCATTTGTTGAGTCTCTGCATAATAGGTAAGTTCAGGGCTTGTTTCAAGTCCTTGTTCAAGTAGTCTGTCAGGCTGGATCATCTCAGCTAGTCCTCTCGAAATTGTCCTGACCATTTTTTAGCCCAAAGTTGATTTTTTCATAGTGTTAATTGGCTTAATGGCTTTATCATAGTCCATGTGGAATTATTGTTGTAGGATCCTGTCATTTTTTTGAAGATTTCAAAGTCATTGTTAGGCATGGTCATGGTTTCCTGCAGCCTTTTTTTTTTTTTCCTCTGTGGTTTGGAGCAATCACAGTCTGATAAATGTCTGTCTCTCAGAACCATGAACATTCTTCCCTAGAAGAGAAAATCTTCACAGCAATTTTTCCCCACCATTTTTCTTGCCAAACTTTTCTAAACTGACCTTTGTTGATGCTTTCTTGTAACACGATGGTCCTGGCAATTCTTCTCTGAGCCAGCAGCAGTAAAGCCTTCGTCCCAGGTAGCAGCATCACTGCAGTCACCAACACGATGAGAAGGAGCTGGCAATGTGGAGCAGTAGCCACTGCTTCCATGGTCCCACCACTGTTTGTGGCTCAGTCCGGGCCGAAGCTTCTTCCAAGCCTCCTAGGCTGGCCTAAAACTCGGGATCCTCCTGCCTCTGCCTCCTTCAGCAAATCCTACCAGCGTGTGCCACCACAACCGGCTGAGTGTAGCTTGGGCCTGAGTTGGGGCTCACAAGGCCACAGGCAAACAGCTTTTTCATGAATTCATAACACGAACGTTGAGCACCAGATGTAGATGTAACCAACCATCTTATTAAATAAGAAACACAGAACCAATGTAAAAGGGAAAGCCAAGAGGTCAGAGCTCAGAGCTAAAATCTTACCTCCTGCAGTGCTCCTACCTCCCCGAAAGAAAGCTATTTCCTGTGTGTATGTCTTTAAATAATCTTTCTGTTCTGCCTTCTCATTTTTTGTAAACCCAAACACATGACTGTCTCGTCACTGCCTGTAAGTACAGCCCTCTAGGTCTTAAAGGCTTGTGTCTCCAATGCTGGCTGTATCCCTGAACACACAGAGATCTATGCGATTAAAGGCGTGCGCCACCACCGCCACACTCTGTCTATGGCTCTAATAGCTCTGGCCCCCGGGCAACTTTATTTATTAACATACAATTAAAATCACATTTCAGTACAAATAGAATACCACCATAGACATCTTGATGTGAAAGGGGATAACTATACTGGGGGCCCACTACTAGAGAGAGAACCATAAGCAACTAGTGATTGCTAGGAGAAGGAGAATTAGTACCTCCCAGAGATCCAGAGATGAACCCTTTATTGGGTGTTCAATACAACATGTAATGGGATACAGGTAAAGCCAGGGAACACATGGCAATACATAGATTAATATTGTGCATGCTAATAAACTTTATGGTTATGGTTTGCGTAAAGTTATAAGAGCTAGCTAGCAAGAAGCCTGACCCATTGGCCATATAATTTGCAATTAATATTAAGCCTCTAAGTGATTATTTTATAAGCAACTGTGGAACCATGGTCCCTGTAGAACCAGAGAAACTTCTGGCTGTAAGAGTATATAAATTGAATGTGAGGAGTATATAAAGGTTTGGGGAAGCATAGCTCTTAGGGGCTAGAGAAAGAAAAAGGATGGTGAGTGATATAATTCTATTTCACTTGAAGACGTATTTTTCAAAAAGGGTTTTGGTAATTACATTTTTTTCCTCCCAATGGTTGAAGTGTGGAAAAATGTAGGAGGTAATGCCTAAATGAAGAAGCATGTCAGCAAAGATGTGAATTTGTAATTATCTTCTGTGTAATTGTGTTTGTGTCTGATTGTGTGTCTGTGAGTGTGTGTGTGTGTGTGTGTGTGCATATGCAGGTTCATGTATATTATTTAAGGAATGCTTACACATGCTGCAATACATATACATAGGTCAAAATGCATCCCAATATTTTGCCTTGAGACAGCATCTCTTTCGTTCTGACCACTTTTTATGCCGAGCTATTTTTCCAACAACCTTCCATGACCTCTCCTGCCTCATTGTAATATAGAAATACACAGAGTTAAAGGTCTGAAACCCTTAGAAAAATAAGTACTTTCTTCTTTTAAGTTGATTTATTCTGGTAGTTGTCACAACAACAATATAAGCAACTGAAATGATTATTAAACACTCTATATTCTTCTGTTTTCCTGTAGTATCTTGGGTTACTCTGATATAACTGTGAATTAAGATTTAGTAGTTATCCATATGCATTAATTTGTAAATACCTTTCTGCTTTCTACCACCACTCCCTTGGATTAAAGGCTTGCTTTCTGGGATTAAAGGCGTGATGAGTCACCATGCCTGTCTGTATCCTTGAACACATGGATTTCTGCCTCTGGAATGCTAGGATTAAAGGATTGTGCTATCTATCCTTTATGTTTAATATTGTGGCTGCTCTGTCTCTGACCCCAGGTAAGTTTATTAGCATGCACAATATTTGGGGAATACAATACAACACAATGTATAGTTAATGTTTCCTACTGGAGTTTTGGTTTATGAGTACAAGTTAGCTTGCCAACTGCCTGAGCCTGTTTCAGTCTCCAGATGAAGATTTCTTTGAATACTCTGACCCCAGCAGAAATTCTTCCAAGTTCAACAATAAAATAGCTGATCTCAGGACAGTCTGTCAACTATGCAATCCCAAAATCTGTCAGAACATCAGTTCTTCAGAAGAAACATATCAAATCTGTCCTACCAATTAACAAGGCTCCCAGGAGTTGAAAATTTCTGTAAGCCACTTAAAATTTCAAAGAAATTTCTATGAGACATATGAACATGGCATACTATGTTCTTATGTAGAAGCAAACCTGTAAACCAGTATCCTCATAAAACTTAGGAATGCCATGAAAACATGACAACTCAAATTCATAATCTCTGCAATATAATAAACATAAAATACAAAGAAGTATTGGTGAGAATCACCAGTATATCTAGCTATTCAATAGTAAAATAGAAAAGACCTGGATGATTTCATGTACTCTAATCACGTGAGAGGAATAGATCTTTATGAAGGGACTAGATATACCTTTTATTGATTTGTTTTTGTTTTACTGACTTTGTTTGTTAACATAGTATACTTGTTTTCACCAATTTTTCATTAGAGCTGGATTTTACTACTCCTTTAAGAATAGATCCCTAAATTTAACTTCAGTCTCCTAAAAAGAAGAATATGAAATGGTATAATTCTGGGAATTACATGTGGGGAAAAACATAAATGATATCACATGTGAAAAGGAGCATGAACAAACCAGAAAGAGCACAGATCTTCATGTACTTATTGCGGTGAGCTGAGAGGGTTGAGAGTAATTTGCTTGTTGCTTGACTGAAATTTGGATGTCGTAAGTGGCCTCTAGAGGATGAGATCTCAAAAATGTACTTGTGCAGCCTCTGGTACATAATTTTTGAATACCAGTGCAAAATGAAAATGCGAGTTTTCTTTATTCAAAAAATAGAAAGCCTGTGTTATGAAAATTGCCAAAATAGAAAGCTCTGCAACTTCCCTAGTGGCCTTTCTCTCAACTCCAGTGCCTTTTTTATGTGTTACTTGAAATTTAAAATCACTAGAATGAATTTTACATTTTATTTCTCCATCGTGGGACGAGTACATCACATCAAACTCAGGCAACATCACTGAAATCTGTACAACTCATAAGGAATTTGCCTTTCATCTGACCAAAGCAGGGTGAAATGTTGCCTAAACTTAAAATTCAATTTCTTTTACTTTAGTTCTTATCCCCAAATAAACCAAAACATTCCAATTTCAGAATACTAATGGTTGAAAATGGCATTATAGGACCTGTGGCATGGATCAGTCACTAAAATCACAAAGACTGAGGGACCTGAATTTGGATCCTCAAAAATCATTGTGGAATTTGAAAAATGTTGTGTGCATATATGAACAAACACAAAAGGAAATACAGAAAGACAGATGGAAGGATGGAAGGAAGGAAGGAAGGAAGGAAGGAAGGGAGGGAGGGAGGGAGGGAGGGAGGGAGGGAGGGAGAAAAGGAGGGAAGGAAGGAAGGAAGGAAGGAAGGAAGGAAGGAAGGAAGGAAGGAAGGAAGGAAGGAAGGAAGGAAGCAGTTACACTAGTGAGAAAAGAAGGTATGGGGTTTCTTGACCATTTGTAGAATGTACTCTGTCCTCTGCCCTCAGTTTGGTTACTTGGAAACCCCAGGTATTGCTCAGTCTCTGGAATTACAAGATGATAGGGCATCACAAGTTTTATTGTCATACACACAGGTAAGATATGGTCAATAAAAACCCTTTGAATTTATTTCTGTTTCTGTGACCCACCTTGCTTTGGTACTTCCAACAGCAGACAAAAGCCAAGCGTGAGAAAATTCCTTTTTTGTTTCATTGTATGTTGACGTAGATTTTATGTCCATATATGTACATGATCCTGTCTTACTATAAGAAGAGTTATGTAAGGAAGTTTTATAAATATAAAAGATTTATAAGTTATGCAAGTAAGGATGATGGAAAGATTTTCATGGTTTAATCACATATCATGTAAATATTGCACATGTTAATAAATAAAATATAAACTATCTTATTATAACTTGGAGCATAATAATACTGAGGTTTATGTATACAATTTTGGAAAATCACTCTGATATATTTCTCTGACCTATTAGTTGTATAAGCAGGAGATTTAGACATTGGGATGAACTTCCATTACATTGGAGGCTAATTAACATTATTTAACAAGAAAAGCAAGAAGAACGAGGTTGTTTTAAAAAGTACAGAGCAGAATTGTCAGATTCAAGGACTTATTGATTATAAATTTTGTTGGAATTAATTATATGTATGCTTGGCCAATGTAACAAAAATAAGCATTCAAACAGAGTAAGATAATTCTAGAAATATTTCTTTTATATATAGTCCAAGAGTTTCACTGCATATCATATAAATCTTGGGTTATGATTTTGCTCTGTTAGAGAAAGTTACTAACAAACAAATAAATAAAACAAAATACAAGTGGTACTTGTTAGAAAGTTTGGGATAATGAGAGACCTCTATGAATAGCCTTATCATATGAAAATGTGAAAGTGTGTTAAGGAGCTTATTAAGGAGAAGAGTGTCAATATTCAAATGCACAATATAACTTGACAGATGACTACTTGTTACTTCTTCCCTCCATATGTTGTTTTTCTAGCATTGCCAGAACAGTCTAAGTATATTATTAGTACAATTTTCTTTTACAGTTTTGAAAAATAATGGTGTTGGTACAGTAAGATTCTAAGACCTCTCAAATAGACTTGAAATAACTGCCACCTCCCTCTGTATTTATGCAGTCTTCCTAGTATGATTTTTTTGCATTCTGAACATTCATTATCCCCTCTAAAAGTTTTTATTTTTTAAGAAATTTATACATTTTGATCATATTTTTTACCCTCATCTAACTCCTCCAAGATTCTATCCCATCCACTCACTCAACTTCATGTTCTTTCTTTCTCTTAAAAGGACAGTAGATGAGATCTCCGTGAGTAAACTGGGGATGAGTGTTGGGCAATGGAGAGTAAGGGATGGAGGATGAGAACACAAGGGAGTGCGATGGTCAAGCTGGAACAGGGATGGAGTGAGAAAGCAGTGAATTAGATACCATGATAGAGGGAGTCATCATGGGGATAGAGAGAAACCGGGTGCTAGGGAAGTTGCCCGGAATCCCCAAAGATGACCCCAGCTTGGACTACTAGCAATAGTGGAGAGGGTGCCTGAACTGAACTGGCTTACTCCAGTGACCAGATCGGTGAATACCCTGTCATCATAGAGTTTTTCTCCAGTAAGTGATGGAAGCAGATACCAAGGTCCACAGCCAATCACTAGGCAGAGCTCCAGGAGTCCAGTCAAAGAGAGAGAAGAGGCAAGGGCACCAAGATCATGATGGGGAAAGCCGCAGAAATGACCAAACCAAACTAGTGGGAACTCATGAAAGTTGGTGATCTACGGTTATAGAGCCTGCATGAGATTAGGCTAGGCCCTGTACATGGCACTGAGCTAGGCCCTCTGCATGGTGAGACACTTGTGTACTTGATCTGCTTGGGGGGCCCCCTAGCAGTAGGATCAGAATCCATCCCTGGTGAATGAGCAAGCTTTGTGGAGCCCACTACCTATGATGGGACATCTTGTGCAGCCTTAAGGCAGGATGTGGGGCTTGGACTTGCCTCTACTGGATGTGCCTCCCCACAGGAGGCCTTGACTTATTGTGGGGAGGAGTGGGGGTTGGTTGGGAGGGGGAGGTTGGGGGCTGGAGGGGGGAAGAGGGAATCTTTGATTGGTGTGTAAAATAAATGGATAATTTTCTTAATAAAAGAAAAATGAAAAAAGACAAAAATCAAAATAAATCATTAAAGCAACTTTTTTATTTATTCTAACTTTACTATTATTGCTTCTTTACAGATGCTAACTCCAAATAAAATTATATTTATTGACACCAGGGATAAAACCTGAACATACAAATTTTGAAGAGAACATTATTCAGTCATAATACCTGTGTACAGTTTTTAAAATTTTATTCATTATGTAAACAGTGTTCTGTGCAAATGTATGCCTGCAGGCCAGAAGAGGGCATTAGATCTCATTATAGATGGTGGTGAGCCACCATGTAGTTGCTGGGAATGGAACTCAAGACCTTTGCAAGAGCAGCCCATGCTCTTAACAGCTGAGCCATCTCTTCAGCACAACTGCACCCAAATTTATGGATAAAGAAACTGTGGCCTTGAAATATACTTTCATCAGTAATTCAATAACATCTGAATCATTGGTCTATCTGAATCAGCTGTACCATAAATCAACAATCAACTGGCACCATCATTTTGTATTAAATTTTATATCATAACCTACTACTCTATGATTATGACTGTTGACATAATGACTCATTCAAAACATTCCTAACTAATATCTTGCCTTTAGATTCATTCAATAGTCAATGTAAACCCTTCACCTCCAATGAGCATAACCCCAGCATCTCCAGTTTTCCCTACTCTCCATTCTAAGATAATACATACATGGCACATTTTTTCCCATACAACTGGGGTGCATTAGTCTAAAATTCATGAATTAAAATTGGAATGCCTTTTGTCAATATAATATCTCCAAAATCATGTCAAATGCAAATGCTGAAAATCTGGACTCTCCTGGTTTATGTTGTCTGGTCTGGTATCTGGACTGCTCTTATCTAAGAGATCTTATTAGTACACAAGGGAGTAGACCTTCCACCTGGGGATAAGGGAATGTTCCTATTAAATTGGAAGGTAAGATTCTCACTGTTCTTTATGGCTCTTAAAGCTTCAGAAAAACAAAAGATAGAACATTCCACCATGATATAAAAGTTAAAATATGAAAACATAATACTAACCTGGGATTTGCATGGAAGTGATCTGCAATGTGTGTTTTTCACACTTCTGTCTAGACCTTGACAGTTACATAGTTACATGTCAAGAACAAAAACATGAGTCTATTTTGGATAATCATCTTTGTAAATTAGTGTATATAGAAGATTTTTCCCACAATTTGAAATATATGTT
The DNA here is from genome assembly GCF_004664715.2 of Peromyscus leucopus. NCBI lineage: Eukaryota > Metazoa > Chordata > Mammalia > Rodentia > Cricetidae > Peromyscus > Peromyscus leucopus. The sequence goes on from NC_051073.1 coordinate 29,072,588, forward strand.
ATACTGACAATACACAGAGGACTGACAGAAATCTTTTATATGTTGCAGAAAAACCAGGAATAGTGGTATTTTCTGCTCAGAACAATGGAGGCTGGTGCCTGAACTTACTGGCCAGACATGCTAGATGGTGAATTGAAGACAATTGAGAAACTCTATCTCAAAAGCACAAATTGGATCACTTCAGAAAAATAATACCTGAGGTTGATTTCTAGTCTCCAAATAGAAGTATACACACCTGAACAGAAACACACAAACATGATCACCTGAACAGACACCAACATACACAAACACAAAATAATAGGCTGGACATGGCAGCACATACGTTTCATACCAGACTTTGGAGGCATAGGCATGTGGATCTCTGTGAGTTTGAGGTCAGCCAGTTCTACATAGCAAGTTTAGGCTAGCCTGAGCTATCACCCTGTATAAAAATAATCAAATAAATAAAAACAATGAAAAATTATTTTAACACTATTTAAGCTATGACTATTTCATTTTCATAAACATTTTTCTAGATAAAAATGTTAAATTGTTAAGATAAATTAAAGTTTAATAGATGAAATCAACATTACCATGATAAATTTAGGTAAAATCTTCTAAATGTTTTGCTTCTCAGACACAAAAATCAATAAAGACTTGTGCTTAAAGAACTTCATAATTTATTTAATTTCTGATTCCATAATTGAAACATTAAATTAGTGGTTAATTATTTGTTAGTCAAAATATGACCAAAAGTTATTTTTATATTGATAATATTGCAACTTTTGTTGTGATTCTAATAATCTGAACAGAAAAAAATATTGTACTCATAAGAACTCCTCAAATACCTACACTTTTGGAAACTGAATATTTCTGCAACATTTGAATCCTAAAATTAAATATAGAATTCTTTATTCTATATTTAGTGAATTTATAAGCAGTGTCTTGGATGAGTTCCATCTCATGAAGTGAGCCTTAAATCTAACCAGGCATTGGTAGGTTACTCTCTCAAGCTTTGTGCCATTATTGACTAGTACACCTTTCAGTCAGGACATCATCACAGATTGGAAGGCTTGTAGCGGGGTTGGTGATTACCTTTCTCGTTTTGTAGAGTACAGAGTATCTTCCAGGTTCATGAACACTAGTGTGCAGGGCTGAAGAATCTTGGTAGCACCATCTAGGTTTCTCCATGTTCAGTGAATTGTGTACGTGTTGTCTTCAGCAATAGAGCCTTAGTGCCCATTTATAGAGGAAACCCAATAGCCTGAAGAACACCCTGGGTGTTTTTTTGGGGGGGTTCCATAGAGACCATTTGACTAACAACTCAATTAGATGTAACCCATTCCTGCTATAGGAATTTCATTTGATGATAAAAGATGACCAGTTTGGGATTTGTTTCCTCTGTTATTTGGCAATTTCATTTGGATCCTCTTTATATCTGTCTATATTTTAAGAAGCTTCTACTATATTAGTTTTCCATGCAACCATTCAAATGGCCCTTAATTTTATCTGTCCCTTCTTATATCCCCTCCATATGATCAGGTTTAAGGCCAACTGCATGAGATGAAACACAACCTGCACACTGCTGGAGTGGCCAATAACCTGAGACCTATGAGCAAACCAAATACTACTGTTCTGTCAGACAAAGGTAGCAATAAAAACACTACTAACAACATCCTGCTTGACTCAGAAGTCAGTGCCTTGCTTATAAACAGTCATAAACAGAGAATCGTTCTCTTGTAGTAAATGGAAACAAATGCAGAGACTGTCTCTGCACAGCCAGACAATGTGCAGAGAGTGAACAAACTTGGAACATTCCCTCATAAATGGCATGTCTTTATCATGTCTTTCGGGACCTCAGTGTTCAGAGAACTCTGAAGAAGAGGAGGCAGAGAGAATGCAAGAGCCAGAAGAGATGGCGGACACTAAAGAAACAAGGCCTTCTAAACACAGCTGACTAAAACACTTAGGAACTCATGGAGATTGTGTCTGTACACACTGGGCCTGCATAGATCTAAGTCAGACAGAGTTTCAGCACTGAGAGGAGAAGTAGCCACAGTTCCCATCCCTACCTCTGATGCTATATCCAATTGATAAGCCCTTGCAAATGCAAAATTAGCATTCTCTGCGAAAACTAGGAGTCTCATTGGATATTAAAACACACTTTAAGGTCAAATCTGATGTTCAGCAGTATATTGCAAGCACAAAATGAAGCAAGGCATCCTTGGAAGTTCTTTATCTCATAATGTTTTGTTATGGTATTTTTTTTTTACCTAACAGGTCCTTTGAGTATATCTTATGGCTTCTGATTTTATGTTTTTGTGGGATTCCGCTATCTGTGAATATGTATTTCTCTGTGACTGTATGTGTTCTTGTTCTTTTTATTTTGACACTTTTTTTTCTGCTTGTTTGGTTTTTACTTTTTATTTTTATTTGTTGGGGGTGTTTTTAGTTGTTCTATCTTATTTTATTATCATTTTAATGTATCTGTTTCCTAAGGAGTGTCAACTAGGGTGTGGATATGAATAGAAGTGAAAACAAATCTCTTTTCAGTAAAAAGAAAATGGGGGAAAATGTAAGTATATCATTCTGTTATAATTAAAACCATTCATGATTTAATATGCAAATACATTAAAGAAGACTTTCATCTTATTAAAATAATTGTCAAATGCAGTTTTATTATTTTTTAATTTCAAAATCACATATAAAGTATATGTAACATGCATATTGTTTTGAAGTGACTATTAAACTCATTTACTGTCAGGAATTATTTTGTACATAGGAACATTGGTTAGCTTGAAATTAAAAAAAAGATTGCCAATTGTTACATGTTTTTCTTGGACTATGCATACCATATATATGTGGTATACATGACATATATAATCTAACTACATATATAATCACAAGATTTATATGATCTATATAGCTTACTGAGTACATTAATGTGTTCTTCTGTTTAGGACAGAATATTTTGGACTGAATTATCTACTAGGGACCTTCACTGAATAAATCAGATTCTCCCACCTTCAACAGTAATGTATTTCTTGTAACTCGTATTTTATCGGTGGGGTTGTGTAAACTTCCCCCTCCATACTGGCATGTTTTCAAGTGTGGCCATTGTGGGATGCTTGCTTACACTGCAATATTGTTTTGATTTCATGAGTACAGTATTTCTGTGACGTCTAGAAGATACTGTCTCACAGGTGACATTCTGACCTTCTGCCTCATGTAATCTTTTCATTTCCTCTTCTGGGATGTTCCTGAGCCTTAGGTGTAAGCATTGAAATCTAGATGGCTTCCTTGGCCATTCCAATTAAACTCCAAGCTGGTGACCAAGTACTAAAAATATGAGCATGTGTTACCTATTTACATTTCAAAATACAGGGATCAACTCGCTTCCCCCAAGAAATCATGGTCCTCTTAGAATGCAAAATGTGTTAAGTCTAACTTGAAGAGTCTTCAAAATCTTAACAGTCCTAACACTTGTGAAAGTGTCTAAGTCAATCTTTACTGAGGTTCAGGTCAGTCTTATCTGTGAACACTTGTAAATTTTAAGAAAAAAAATTAATTTTCATATACAGGGACATAGTCATTCCCATTACAAAAGGAAGGCTACAGAAAGGAAACTCTGGACTCCAATACAGCCACAAAAACCTTCACCTGCTATCTGTCCTGCCTGCAAGATATGCCAGGACAATGGTGAAACAGAACATGTGGGAGTGACCAATTGATGTTTGGTTTAACTTGAGGCCCAACCCACAAGAAGGAGCCCATGCCCGACACTGCCTGGACAGCCAGGAATCAAAGATTCAATCTCCTAAAGAACTAAGATAGAACTAAACATGACTGGAAAAAAAATCAATGCAATCATTCCTAATAATATTCTGCTACTCAAATAGATTGGAACCTTATCTAGTCATCATCAGAGAGGCTTCCTCCCACAGCAGATGGGAGCAGGTGCGTATACCCACAGCCAGACATTATGCAGAGAGAGTCTAAATTGGAGGTCTCATTGATTTCCTCTCCTCAGAGATCATGGAACCACACAGGACAGGAGGAAAGACTGTATGTATCAGAGGATATGGAAGTCATCTGGAGAACATGACCCATTGAATCTACTAAGCAGGGCTAACAGAGACTGAAGGGGCAAATTGGGGTCTGCATGGGTTGCACCAAGTCTTCTGCATATACGTTATGGGTGTTATCTTGGTGTTCTTGTGAGAATCCTAACAATACAAGTGGGTGTAGCTCTGATTTCTTTGCCTACTCTTTTTTTTTTTTTGGGGGGGGGGGTTCTTTTATTTTTTTCTTATTAAGAAATTTTCTACTCACTCCTCATGCTATCCACAGACCCCCCTCCTCCCTTTCCTCCCCCAGCCCTCTTTCCCAAGCCACCCTGCATCCCCACATCCCCAAATCGAAGTCTCCCTTGGGGAGTCAGCAGAGCCCAGCTCACTGAGCCTAGGCAGGTCCAAGGCCCTTTCCCATTGCAACAAGGCTGTGCAAGATGTCACACCACAGGCACCAGATTCCCAGAAGCCTTCCCATGCACCAGGGACCGATCCTGATACCCCTGCCTGGGTGCCCCCCCAAACATTTCTAGCCAAACAACCGTCTTCCGTTTCCAGAGGGCCTAGTCCAGTCCCATGGGGGCTCCACAGCCACCAGTCCACAGTCCATGGGTTTCCACTAATGTGGTCCATCATCTCTGTACATCCTCCTATCATGATCTCTTGAGACGATTTTCCTCTTATTAGGTTGTAGAGCCACGGTATGAAGCTTTTACCTTATTGTATTGTGTCTTATTTTGTCATATCTGGCTGTTGTCTCTTTGAGATATGCTCTTTTCTGAAGAGGAAATAGATTTGCTCCAGCGGAAAGGGGAGGTGAGAGGAGCTAGGAGGAGAGGACAGAGGGGAAACTGTGGTTGGGATATATTGTGAGAGAAAAATCTATTTTCAGTGGAAAAGGGGGAGCAACAAGAGCAAGGAGACAAGAAAGCAAGTATTCTGTGAGCTAATAGGTTTGTCAAACACAGATAACTCTCCTTACAGGGTGGCAGTGAAGCGGGGAGGTTAAGGCACTATCTAGGTCATTTACAAAATGGATTAAGTCATCTGGAATAATGCAAAGAGTTCTGGGGAAAGAAATATTGTGAGCTAGATGCTGACTTACTTATCAGAGAATGTTAGTAAATAACAACATATGGAGAGATGTAATTGAATGATATTCAGTGATCTTCATACATTATAGATGGATAGGGAAATATGACAAAACTGGAAAGCAGGCTTGGGAACCAGTGCTTTTACTTCTATTTAGTTACAGTGTAAGGATAGTAGAGTCCAAGATATAGAGTATTTTTTCTCTTTCAAGTAGCCAAAGAAGAAACAAATCTTATATCTAAAAATATTGATGAATGAATGGCAAAATAGAGGGAAATTTGCTTAGAAATGCCACAGTGTATTTGTTTAGAAGCTGTGGGTAAAGAAAGTGGAATGGAAAGGGCTAAGGGGGTGACGTCAGCTCTGAATGAACCCACTGTAACCTCAGCATCATGGTTATGGTTGCAGTAGGCAGGGCTTCTGGGAGGTGAATGCATCATGCAGGCCCAACTCTCAGTGATGACACTGGTGTCCTCAAAGACCAACAAACAAACAGACAAAGAAGTAAATAAACAAATGGACCTCAGGCTGGAGCAAAGCTTCTTTAGGTCAAGTGCTTGTTGTATACACCTCGCAACTTGAGTTTGGATTATTAGCACTTAGGTAAGCATTGGCAATGCTTATGTAAGTCACGGAAATACTCATATAACTGAATCCCAGGGCTGGGGAGATGGAGACAGAAGTGTCCAATTGGTAAGTCAGGCAATCTGCAGAATTTGTGGGCTTCAGATTCAGTATACAGAATACAAGATAGAGAGGTATGAGAGAGACAATAACACACTATGGCCTCCACACATATATACTACACACACACACACACACACACACACACACACACACACACACACAAATATACAACACATACGCACATGTTCACACAAAATCATCATGCCAACAGATAATGACAGTGTAAGAAATTGTCAAGGAGAACCCATCCCCTCAGCAAATATTTGTTCCACTAACCATTGATCTTGGAGTTCCCAGCCTTCAGTACAACAAAAAATAAAATTTTTATATGCAATTCAACTTATGATATTTTATTTATTTTTGAAAAAAATGTTTTCATATAGTATATAGATTTTAAACTGAAATTAGATTTTTTTTTCCTAGAAAATATTCTGATCATGGTTCCTCCACCAACTTCTTCCAGAAACACTCCTCTTCCTCACCCACTCAAATCCAAAGACTTCCTTTTTCTCTCTCATTAGAATACAAAAATTCATTTAAATATAATAATAATAATAAATACAAACAATCCATAATATCATAAAGAAAACAAATAACAGAAATGGAGCCAAGCAAAAGCATAGGAAACACAAACAGAGACACACAAGTTTGCACACACAGATATCCCATCAAAACTCAAAACCTGAAACCATAATAAATATACAAAGTTAAAGAAATAGATAGATAGATTGATAGATTGATAGATAGATAGATAGATAGATAGATAGATAGATAGATAGATAAATGACCTGGGAAAATATTATGAGACAATAAATCTCCATTGAGTTTGTTTTGTTGTCCATCTACTGCTGGTTGTGGGGCCTGGCCTTAAGAGTAGTTTATATACTCAGTAGGACACCGTTGGAGAAAAATCACTTTTTCATCGCAAATAGTTATCAAATTGAGATAGACTCTCAATTAGGAATAGAGGCTCAGAGCTGTGCAGGGCCTGTGCCTGCTGCCAAAGCCTCTGTGAGTTTGCGTTCGTCTGTCCCACTCTGTGTAGAAGGCCTTGTGTCCCTTTTTCCTTCTGTCTATACTCCCTCACTTTTACCCTCTCTTTTTTTCTCCTCTTCTGTAGAGTTCCCTGACCCAGAGGGGAGGGATTAGGTGGAGACATCCCATTTAGGATTGAGGATTCAGAGGTCTCCCAATCTTTGCACATTGTCCAGCTGTGGGTCTCTTTTCCCAGTATTACAAATGACATAACATAGACTAAAAACATGGAAAAGCATATTGAAGTATTTCTCAGTGGTTGTCAGTGATTCCACTTTATCATTGTTATATGAAATTTTAAAAAAAATTATAAATAATTGTAGGTGTTTCAAAAGCATTAAATATTTTAATCATAATGTGCATAAACTGAAGGGTATATTTTATTTTATATGGAATATACAACAGGATGTAAAATTATATAATAAGAATTTGCATAACTATTTAAAATCACATTGCAAAAAATGGAAAACTAGTGTTCTCCATTGAAGAACACTTTCTTTTTTTTTTTTTTTTGCTGAAAAGTTTTCAATTGCAAAATACTTTTTGGTTAAGGATTGACTTTATGCCCTCTTCTCAGTGCTAATTTTTTTTTTCTGGATTGAACTCGTACAGTTCTTGAATATGATAGCACAATCTCAATGAGTCATATGACCATCAGCCCTTTCATGTCTGAAAAATGCTGTTTCCTAGGAGTCATTCATCACCTTTGACTCATAATCTTTCTGTGTCCTCTTCCACATAGGTCCCTGTGTCTTGAGGGGAAAAGTATAGTGAAGTCATTCCATTAAGGGCCAAGTGTTGCAGTTTCTTACTCTTCACATATATAAGCCCCGTTCCACAGCGGGCTGTAAGCATTGTAGCTCAGATGGAAAAGCATCCTGGCAGCTGGAAACAAAGGGATACCACAAAGTCACATCGCACAACAAACTTCATACAAGAAATTTATTGAGAGGGTAAAACCCGGAAGGGTGGCTGCTTCTGCTAAAGCAAGAAATAACAGCAAACTGAACAGAGGTTGGAACTTTTCTTTTCTGAGCTTTCCAGGGTGGAGATTAGTGGGATTTCAGGTCCATATGTTAGACTTCTTACTCTGCAGGATTGGGACAGGTTCCGGCAGTTAGAGCAGTTAGAGTATTCTGTGGGTGGAACCTGGCAGTTAGAGGTCTTTGGAGGAGGGGCCTGGCCACTCATGTGACTCCAGGGACTTACATAGACTTCATGGTTAGGAATAGCTGGCCAATGTAAAACAGATGCCATAGTGTGGTGGTAATCTAAATTGTACTGAAATGTGATTTTGATTGTATGTTAATAAATAAAGTTGCCCGGGGGTCAGAGCTATTAGAGCCATAGCAAGAGTGTGGCGGTGGTGGCACACGCCTTTGATCCTGGCATTCCAGAGATAGAAATCCCTCTGGATCTCTGTGAGTTCAAGGCCACATTGGAAATAGCCAAGCATGGTGGTGACACACTCCTTTAGTCCCAGAAAGCCAGCCTTTGATCCCAGGGAGTGGTGATAGAAGGCAGAGGGATATGTGGGGTGTGAGGACCAGAAACTAGAAGCATTTGGCTGGTTAAGCTTTCAGGCTTTGGAGCAACACAGTTCAGCTGAGAGCTATTGGGATGAGGACACAGAAGCTTCCAGTCTGAGGAAACAAGACCAGCTGAGGAACTGGTGAGGTGAGATAGCTGTGGCTTGTTCTGTCTCTTTAAATAGACGAACAGACAGGAAATAGGGCTCTCATTTGGGAGGCTGGGACACTGCAGGCGGAAGGGTGAGATTTTGGTTCTGAGCTCTGACCTCTGGGTTTTCTCTTTTGCATTGTTTCTGTGTTTCTTATTTAATAAGACGGTTGGTTACATCAATACCATAGTATTCTGGTTTTTGCTGTTTCGCGGTTTTACATTTTTGTTGTTTAAGAGAATAAAGGAAAATAAAATTGGGTGAGTTGGGAGAGAGAGAGGAGAGTTGGGAAGAACTTTGAGGGATAAAGAATATACCATATGAAAAATCTAAAAAAGAAAAATAGAAAGATAGATTGCTAGCTGTGATGATATATAATGTCCTCCAATATATTGTGAACCCTAATAAAATTTATCTTGGGTCAGAAACAGCCACTAAATTAGATATAGAAGCCAGACAGTAGTGGCACACGCCCTTAATCCTAGCATTCTGGGGGCAAAGATCCATCTAGATCTCTGTGAGTTCAAGGCCACAGTAGAAACAGAGCCAGGCATGGTGGCGCACACCATTAATCCCAGCATTTAAGATCTCATGTCTTTGCTTAGGAAAGACACATGCCTTTAATCCCAGGAAGTGATGGCAGGAAGCAGAAAGGTACATAAGGAGTGGGGACCAGGAACTAGAGGCTTTTATGCTTTTAGGCTTTTAGCAGCAGTTCAGCTGAGATCCATTTGGGTGAGGGTTCAGAAGCTTTCAGTATGAGGATTCGTGGAAACAGGATCAGATGAGGAGTTGTTGAGGTGAGGTTGGCTGTGTCTTGTTCTGCTTCTCTGATCTTTCAGAATTCACTCCAATATCCGGTTCCAGGTTTTCTATTTATAACACCATTTAACAATTTGTCTTACAGCTAGCAAAATGCTGTACTGAAAAATTCAAAAACTGTCAAGTCATTGAGAGAATAAAGGGAAATTAACTTTTAGTTTTAATGTAGAAAACTTTGTTTATACATGTGACATACTGAGGCAGTTTTATTATATACTAAAATATTAAATATATAAAGCTCTTGGTACTTATAAATAAAATTATATCTGATTTATAACCATCTTAATGACCACAGAAGTGTAGAGAATCAAAATAAATATATTATTTCAAAATCCAGGTCATCAAATAGCAGCCATGACTCTCTTCTCTGATCATTGACAAAATAAAAATTGATGTTCTTAACAGAAGTCCATCATATGTTAAGTTCCTAGTAAGTTGAAGGAATATGCAGACTTTTATGATGTTTTAATTTGCTATCATCGTATGTTGCCCTTCTAAGATCTGTACGTTTGTCAACACAACAGAACTTGTTTGTAACTTAATCCATCAATGTTCTATGAACTTTTGAAAGATCTTAATAAACTTATGGGGAAGAAAATGAAATATGGCAAAACTATGTAAATATTCAGTACATAGAGCATAATCATTAACAGAATCAAGCTGAATAATGAGTCATCTTATTTGTGTGCCTGTTCCTTTTAATTTTGTGTGTATCAGGAGGTACATGTCTACTACAGCACATACTTGTTGATTTCACAACAACTTAAGGAGATGATTCTCCCTTTGTACCACATGGTTCTTGATAATTTATCCCAGAAGCTAAAGCTACACTAAAAACTTATCGATATTGTCAGTCAATGTCTTTTGTTTATTCCTTATAGGAAGTTAAAAAATTATGAAAATATGTTAATATTTCCATCCTTTCTTTCTGTGATTGAAAGTATGGATACTGGTGGCTACATGAGCAATAAGAAAATATTAAATTATTTCAGGCACAATTTTCCAGATAATATGTATTTTCAAAGTGTAGTTGCACCTCTGTATGTTATAAACTTAGGAAGGAGGCAAAGAAAACACAAAAATACAGGCATTAACATATTACTATGTTCATATAAAAGGTAATAATTTCATATTTATTATAGTCAAATCTTTATGATTGTGGCTTTGTATTATATCTGCAAATGTTATACAGGGATCAGGTTTAAAATTGAAATGTACATGTGACTAGAATACTTCAAATGTAAATATAAAAGGAGTTTGTAGGGAAATTTACTGTTTTTCATGCTTATATAAAGGTAAGCTCTCCATTGCAAAAGAATATTCAATTAACATTCTGTGATTAGCATGGATTAAGTCAAAGAGTCCCTCACATTTTCCTGATTGGCTTTCCTCAAAGTTTATTTCAATCATGATGTTCAAATTTAAATTACATTGTTTTAGGTTCATATATAAATATTCAGCCTACATCGATGAATATAAATGTAACACCATTTTAAACAGCTTGAAGAAGCATCAATCAGAGCATCTGATGTAGAATGGTTTAAACAAACAGAGCTTTTCAGTAATATTGTCTTTGTGTGATGTATTTAAAACTAGTGCTGTAATTTTTAATATGCTAAAGCTATTTCAAATGAACAATAGAGATACAATTTAATTGTTACCTTCATAACTTTCAAGGACTGAAAAATCAACAAGTATCAACCCTACTCTCTGCAATAGAAAAGTAACCTCATCATTCTTAAAACATAAAACATAACTCTAAAATAAATCTTAATTTTAACATATACACCCCTTCACTTCATGACAAACATTGCAAGAATGAATCTTTTATTGAAAACAGATTCTTTTGTCATACAATACATCCCAAACACAGTTTCTACTCTCTCCTTTTCTCCCAGCTCCCCACCACATGGATCTTTCCCACAGATCCATGCCCCTCCTTCTCCACTCAGAAAAGGTAAGGCCTCTGAGAGACAGCCACCAAATGTGACAAGACAAAATACAGCAAGACAAGGCAAAAGCACTTGTGTTGAAGCTGCACAAAGCAACCCAGTAGGATGAAAAGAGTCCCAGGTTCAGACAAGAGTCAGAGACACAACTTCTCCCACTGTTAGGAGTCACACAAAATCACCCAGCTAACAGCCATGGCATGTGCACAGAAGACCTGGTGCAGACCCATGTAGATGAGCTTCATGCTTGCTGCTTCCATCTCCGTAAGCCCATGTGAACTTTGCTTAGTTGATTCAGTGGGTCATCTTCATATGTCCTTTATCCCCTCTGACTCCTACAGACTATACTCACCCCTCTTCCACAGGATTTCTCAATTTCCCAGGAGAGGGATCAATGGAAAGATCTGACTTAGACTCTCTTTCCACATAATATCATGGCTGTCTTTGCATCCACTCCCATCTGCTGTAGAAGAAAGTCTCTCTTATGATGATGACTGGAAAAAGCAATGGGTACTATGGGTAGTACAGCAGAGTATCATTAGAAATCATTTCATTTCATTTTTTTGTTTTGTTTTGTTTTAGTTTTGTTTGGTTCTGGCTTAGGTTTCTGCTATCCATTCTCTGGTTCCTGGCCAGCCAAGTAGGAACTTTGGCATAGGCTGGCCCTCCTGTAGTGGACCTCAAGTTAAATCAGATATTTGTTGGCTGATTCCACAAGTTCTGCACCATCATTGCCCCAGAACATCTTGGAGGTAGGAGAGATTGTAGGTCTAAGGTTTTGTGGTTGGTTTGGTGCCCAGGTTTCTCTTACCGCAGTCTGAAGAGTACCTTCCGACACCAAAGAGACTAGAACTTAGAGGTGAAAGCCCCATGCAGTCACCAGCTAGAGATCTTCCGTATTCAGTGAGCTGTGTGGAAGTTGTCCTCTTCAATGTCAACCTGCTGTTGGTTTTTGGAGGGCAACCTTCTGTCCTATCATCAACCTGACTTGTTTGAGAATCTCCATGTTACCCCTCTGATGATAATTCATATGAATGCAACAGAGTCCCACCACTGGAAACCTTGTCTAACTACAAGAGATGGCCAGTCCAGACTCCATGCCATACCTTATTAGGAGCCTCATAGAATTATGTTGCTGGAGGGCTTCTCTCCAGGTTCCCCAAGCCCAGCAGTCCCACAATCCATGTATAAAATAATCGCTCAGACACTTATATCACTTATAAACTGTATGGCCGTGGCAGGCTTCTTGCTAACTGTTCTTTTATCTTAAATTAATCCATTTTTATAAATCTATACCTTGCCACGTGGCTGGTGGCTTACCAGAGTCTTTACATGCTGCTTGTCCTGGCGGTGGCTGTACTGTCTCTCCCCTCAGCCTTCTGTTTCCCAGAATTCTCCTCTCTCCTTGTCCCACCTACTTCCTGCCTGGCCACCTACTTCCTGCCTGGTCACTGGCCATCAGTGTTTTATTTATATAGAACAATATCCACAGCAGAATTACCTTCCTATATTTCAGGAAGTTTACTCTGAACTAGATTTCTACACCAAAAAAAAAAAAAAAGTGCCGAGTTCCAGGCATCTTTCCCCATAATCTTCCCCTTTATCCCTGACCCTTCCATCCCTCCTCACCAGTCCCCATTCCACATTCAAAATCTATACCATTCCCCCTTTCCAGGGATGCATGTGTCCCAGCATCAGTACCCTTCTTTGTCTGACCTATCTGGGTCTGTGGCTTATAGCTTGATAATCATGCACTTGACAGTTAATAAGTAGATATTAGCTGTTAAGTACAATATGGCAAGTGAATGCATGCCATATTTGCCTTTCTGGGTTGGTCAACTCACTCAGGATGATTTTTTTCTAGTTGTGTGCATTTGTCTGCAAATTTTATGATGCCCCCCCACCCCTTTAACAGCTCCATTGTGTTAACATACCACATTTTGTTTATCTATTCTTTGGATGAGGAACTTCCAGTCTGTTTTTAAGTTTCTGTTTATTATAAACAAAGCTGCTATGATCATAGTTGAGCAACTGCCTCTGTTGTAGGATGGAGTGTCCCTTGGATGGATACTCAGGAGTGGTATAGCTGGGTCTTGAGGTGGATCAATTCCCAATTTCCTGAGGAATCACCATTTTGATTTCCATAATGGCTATAGAAGTTTGCACTTCTACCAGGACTGGAAAAGTGCTCCCCTTGCTCCAGATCTTTGCAAGCATAAGCTGTCATTTGTGGTTTTATTTTTTTCATTTTTTAAATTTATTTATTAAATTTAATTTTACATATCAGCCACGGATTCCCTTGTTCTCCCCCCTCCCATTCCCAGCCTCCACCTCCCCCTCAGGCCACCCCCATTCCCATCTCTTCCAGAGCAAAGACTCCCCTGAGGATTGAGTTCAACCTGGTAGATTCAGTCCAGGCAGGTTCAGTCCCCTCCTACCAGGCTGAGACGAGTGTCCCTGTATAAGCCCCAGGTTCCAAACTGCCAGTTCGTGCACTGAGGACAGGACCCGGTCCCAATGGTCGAGAGACAGCTGGAACTGACCTACTCTGGTAATGGGATGGCCAAACACCCTATTAGTCATGCCAGAAACCCCATCCAAGGACTGAGGAATCTGGATGCAGAGATTCATGGCTAGGCCCAGGGTGGAGCTCCGGGAGTCCAGTTGGCGGAAAGAGAAGGGTTTATATGAGCGAGAATTGTTAAAACCAAGGTTGGATAAAACACAGGAACAAATACCCAAATGAATGGAAACACATGAACTATGAACCAAAGGCTGAGGGGCCCCCAACTGGATCAGGCCCTCTGAATAGATCTCTGAAATATTCGAAGGCCACCTGGCCAAACATCCTAATTGTCATGCTAGAAACCCCATCCAATGACTGAGGGAACTGGATGCAGGAATCCAAGGTCAGGCCCCAGGTGGAGCTCCAGGAGTCCAATTGGCGAGAAAGAGGAGGTTTTGTATAAGAGAGAATTGTTGAGACCAAGGTTGGAAAAAGCACAGGGACAAATATACAAACGAAAGGAAACACATGAACTATGAACCAATAGCTGAGGACCCCCCAACTGGATCAGGCTCTCCGGATAAATATGTCATTTGTGTTTTTAATATTAACTATTTTGACATGTAAAAGACAGAATCACAAAGTAGTTTTGATTTGCACTTCCCTGATGACTAAGGATATTGAACATTACTTTAAGGATTTCTCAGGCACTTTAGATTACTCTATTGAGAATTCCATGTTTAGATCTTTACCTAATTTTTTAATGAATTGCTTGTTTTTTTGTTTTGATATCGAATTTCTTGAGTTCTTTCCATATTTTGTATATTAATCCTCTGCTAGATGTGAAGTTGGTTAAAACTCTTCTCCCATTCTGTAGAAGGGTACTTTTTCCTATTGAGAGTGTCATTTGCCTTACAGAATATTTTCAGTGGCATGACGTTCCACTTAATAATTGTTGATTGTAGTGCCTGCACTATTTACTATTGGTGATCTGTTCAGAAAGCTGTCTCATGTGCTAATGCAGTCAAGGTTATTATCCACTTTCTCTTCTATCAGGTTCAGTGCATCTGGGTTTATGTTGAAATTTTTTATCCACTTTGACTTGAATTTGGTGAAGGATAAAACGTATGTATTTATTTACATTCTTCTACATGCAGACACCAAGTTTGACCAGCATCATTCATTCAAAATGCTATCTCTGTTCCAGTGTGTGTATTTCTAGCTACTTTTTCAAAAATAACATGTCCATAGTGATGTGGATTTATGTCTCTTCTGGTCAATTCCACTGATCAACATGTCTGTTTTTGTGCCAATTCCATGTGGGTTTTTTTTTTATTACTATAGCTCCATAGATTGTGCTGGGAATTTTGGTGTTTTTTGCCTTGAATCTGTAAATTGCTTTTGCTAGGATGGCCATTTTTATTACATTAATCCTGCCAATCCATGAGCATGGGAGATCTTTCCATGTTTTGATATCTTCTTCAATTTCTGTCTTCAAAGTCTGAATGTTTATCATACAAGTCTTTTACTTGCTTGGTTAGTATTACCCCAAGATACAATGTAGTACTTAAAGTTTTGGGTAGAACAAAAAGATAACTTAAGGAAATCAAATGAATGCAAATTGGAAAGGAGTACTTCAAAGTGTCATTTTCTTTTGTCAAAGCATCAATATTTGCAGATAATATAATAGTATATATAAGTGACCTTAAATTTTCTACCTGAAAACTCCTACAATTGATAAATGCTTTCAGCAAAGTGGCTGGATACAAGGTTAACTCAAAAATTTTAGTAGCACTCTAATATACAAATGGCAAAAGGACTGAGAAAGAAATCAGCGAAACAGCAGCTTTCATAGTAGCCTCAACTAACACAAAAATATTTTAATGGGTGAATAATATTTTCTTTGCATCACATATCATGCACAATTCACCACTCTATGTTTCATTGTTTGTTTGGGAATACAAACCAGAAGTCTATCAGGATAAATTCATAATGAGAAAGGTAAAATGATTTGCCACAATTTCATCAGATTCATTTTTCCCTTTCCATCAAAGATTTCCATCAAATCATTCCACTTTATGGAACCTTTCCAATGTAATGATCTAATGATCTACCATTTTTAATGGATTGCCAATTACCAGGTCCACAGAAACTAATAACTTGGGTTGCTACACAAATTGCTGACATTGCCCAGCTCCTGTTTTTCTTCCAGTGCTTCAGATTCCACAAGCAGAAATCATCTCCAATTGAATTCCTCATTAAGGCATTAACACTCCACTCTCATTGCTTCTTGACATTCCACAGGCTCTAGGAGCTTCCCGCCATGCCACTGCATCCTCACGCTTGTTCTGCATTTTAGCTTTGCTGTGGAACAGCTCCAGTACCACCTTCCTAATTGGTTTCAGCTTCTTAAGTATGATGGGCTTCACATTCTCTCCATGGACTACTCCTTTTCTCATCCTATCCTATTCACTTCCTGACCAGTGAGTTTTCATAAGGAAAGTTTGCAATTTTATAATTGAAATCCTATTGCTTGAAACCACTTAGGACTTCATTATTAAAATACCAAGACTGTTCAACCAGAAAACGGGATTGTATTTAATATTTGTGCTAAAATAACTAATTTAAGTGTTTTATGTTTAATAATAATCAAGGTGATTAGTTATGATAAATCAAATATTAAGTGATGTATCTAATATATTTTTATTCTCTAAATGGCATTTTATTTAATTACACAATAAAATTTTATTCTTTGCCATCTTAAAATGATTATTCATTAGGACAAAGAAGTGTAAACTTTTAAAATACATGGATATATTAAAACTTCTCATTTGATAAATTGTAGTATCTTATTGTTGTATGACCTTAGGAGAAGTACAAATATCATTTCTTCCTAGATAGGACACAATAGCAGACCAAATTAACAATATCACCACAATCCAGCTTAGCAAAACCAATTATAGAAGCATGAATACTAGAAGCAGCTGCATCACCTAAGCCTCTCTGAGGTTTCATACTTGGATTGTATGCTCTTCAACCTGTAGGAGGTAGGAGCATGTTTTCTCCTCAGGAACTCTTTTTCCCCCCCTCATAACCTTGCATAGGGGAATTGTGTATCTTTCAAGTTTCCTTCCTGAGACTTGGACATCCTTTTACTTTTTTCATCTTCTAACCCTCCTTATTCCTCCAGGAGGGAGTCTTTTCAAGTTGAAGCAGTTGCTACACATATTGACTGAAAAGCATCCTTTCTTGCTTATAACACAGAACCGACTACATGTTGCTACCATTATTATTATGTTACTTGATCTAAACTTTGGGAACTATCTTGGTTTGTTGTGTCAAATGACAAAACATCTTTCCCATTCTCAGTAAAACTAAACATGCCCTAGCATTCTTACTGTATCTTAAATTTTGGCTGAATAACATTTATAACCCTGTCTTTAAAATACTATTTTTTCCATCACAAAAGAGGCAGAGGGATGGCCTCTTGTCATGTGATTATTAGGTAACACTCTGAATCAAATGCTTTCATTCTACTTTCTAGAAATATGGACTAAATATTATGTAGCAAATATAAACTTAAGTTGATAACTAAGAGATGTAAATGCATTATTTACAAAAACTTAATTTGTGTTTTCTGTAATATTATAATGTATGAATATATATATCTTACAGTATTTTATTTGATGATCATTCTTAAAAGTACAAGTCCAATTTTCATTTACTTTCCTCATTTTATATCAAATCAGTCACAGTATTTATGTTTTATTTAAGGACATGCTTTTGTTAAGCATAAATAAGCACATCTAATACAATATAATGTGGAAGTCTCTTTGCAATGTTAGTGTTTAATGTCTTTGTCCTGGAATCCATTGCATAAATCAGCTCATTTATGTATTTTATGTTCCAGAGACTCCTTTTCAGTGGCACTGTTCTGTTGTTCAGTCCTTTCATGCTAGCATATTTCCTACATTGTTTTATGTCTAATGCAAGATCTGCCATTAATTTCATTATATTTTCTATCCTGATAAAGTCTTCTTTGATTTTTTTATGGATTCATATGGCTCCTTCATTGTTCCATTTTATAAACTATTAACTTTCAAAGCATTTGAATTATGGGAACGTAATAAATTAACACAGAAAGTCTCAACAGCATGTCTTTGCAAACATGAGCTGAACAGGAAGAACCTGACAAACTGGGTGTGAAAAAGCTCACAAGTCATCGATGATGCACAGAGAACTATAGGCACCTGAGGAAACCACAAGGGGAGATGCATTTTTCCAAAGGAAAAGCACACTGATTATGGTTGTTCAGTGAAAACCAATTGCCCAGAAAACATACATAAATACAGGTAACATTATATAGACTGAGCAGGTTTTATTTAGATATGTGTTATTTAGGTGTGTGTGTGTGTGTGTGTGTGTGTGTGTGTGTGTGTGTGTGTATGCACTAAGTAAAAAAAAAGGTTATGAAATTGTAAGAGAGCAAGGAGGAATGTATCGGAAGGTTTGTACAGACAGAAGGAAATGTAGAAATCCTGTACTTATATTCTCAAATATTAAATATATGATAAAAATTAACACTATTCTTCTGTAAGATGTTTTTATATAATATTGATTATCTGTTCATTAATATTATTTCTTCATTTTCCTTTTGTTTTCCAGAGTTTAGATGGTACACAAAATCTTTGCATATCTTCTCATGTATTCAATTTTTATATCACTAATAATCATTTTCTGCCTCATGCTTTTTTCATGGTGTTTTATCACAACAACAGCAAATAAATTGTGACACCCATAATGCCTAAACTTGGTCTTTTCATAGAGTCCTACTCACCTCATGTTCTATTCATAGGAATATATATATTTCTTTTGAGACAAGGTTTCTGTGTTTAGCTTTGGATCCTGTCCTGGAACTTGATCTGTAGACCAGGCTGGCCTCGAACTCACAGAACTCACAGAGATCTGCTTGCCTCTACCTCCCCACCTCCCCAGTGCTGAGATTAAAGGCTTGTACCACCACCACTTGGCAAGGGAATTGTATTTTTGATATGTTGCTGATTTAAACAAATTGATTCACTTCCATCCATATATTTCATTCTATTGTTGAGGCTTTACAGTGCTTCTCTTTGCTTATTACAATTTTCTTTACAAGCAATATTTCAGTTAATTGTTTCTTCCTTATTTCTATACTTTTGCTGAAATGTATTTTCATATTCTCAAATGACTTCCTTATTTACTTCAGCTACTTGTGCTTTCTATAGTTCATTCAGGAGAGTGTTTTATTCTCTTTGAATTAATTTATAAGTTCATTTGTATTTTTGAGTTTATTTGTATATTATGAAGAAGAAATTATCACTTTCCCCTCTACAGTTTCTTCCTTCTAGCACTTTCTACATACTCTCCATCAAACTCCTTCCATGCACAGTCATTTTCAATTGAATAACCTGTTTTAATTTGATTATGATAGTTACACACACACACACACACACACACACACACACACACACACACACACCCCAAAACATTGTCCAAAGAAGCAGAAGAGCTTGAGTCACCAGAAGGTGGTAAGACAGAGAAGGAATCTCCCATTCATGTTTCAGTTGCTTTCATATTGCTATTGCAAATTAGACAAGAGGTAATTTAAGAGAATAAAAGATAATCCAACTACTAGTTTGAGATGATACAGTCAAACAAATAAGTATCTGACCTGGGTATGATACTCACAAGCTGTAACACCAGCATAAGAAAACGGGGAGGGGTGTATCACCATGAATTTGAGGGCAATCTAGTACACATAGTGAGTTACACACCAATGAGAGCTACAGAATGAGAATCTGTCTCAAATGAATCAATAAACATATGAACAAACAAACCCAGTAACAAGAGTATCCGAGTTGAGAGAAACTCATAATTCTGCGGGTAGATAACATATGAATGCCAATGCAGTTAAATGTCAATTTAATATAAATTTATGGTGTGCATTCCTTTGAAGGTCCTTTCCTTAGCTGTGCCTTTTAATACACACACACACACACACACACACACACACACACACACACACACACATATATAAAACAATTAAAACAATTTTGCTTTTGTTAAAAATGTTTTAATTCCCAAAAGGTTGCTTTTAATACCAGTGAACCGTAACATTCCCCTTAAAGTAGTTTTGTGTATATATACGGTATTGTTGTATTATTTTTCTCAGAATATTCTTAGACACAGTAAATTAACTAAAAAATAGCTCTAGTTTGCTAAGATAATAAGAACTAGGCCACACCTGCATGACCTCAACAATACTTCCAGATGAGACTGTGTATTCTGCCAGTAGACAATCTAAGCTGGGAGCCAGCTGAGGTGCCAGTGAGGTATGAACAGTAGGCTCTGAAGCTTTGAATAGAACATACATTCAGACTTCGGCATCTGGTTCCTACTTTTGCCAAATGTACCTTGTTTGCATTCACAGCTGTTAAAGTGTTTGTTGAAAAGGATAGACTAGGGAGAAGAAAGAGATTGGTGAGATTCATGCCAGCTTCTGTGGGAGGCAATGTCAAGCCAACATGCAGATTACTCACAAGAATGATTTGCTTTAGAAATCAGTTGTCATTTATTAGAATAACAGTGGTATATGGTTAGCATGAACTTCAGGCTATAGCACTCAGTGTTCTGCTTCATCACAAATTACAAATTATAATTGTGCCAATTTAATTAACACCTAAAAGGCAAATACATCTTCATTTGCTTCAAATAATATAATCTGACAGTTTAGATTGAGTTATTAGGGGCAGGCTTTCATATAGTTCTCCAATCATACTTATTATTTTGGCATTAATAAATAAAGTGCCTATCTGGTGCTAGTCTATCTGAAATTATAAACTACTAAAAACTGACTGAATAATATATGAATTAGTAAAATGTTAGAAATATGTACAGCTACTCTATGATACTATTCTTTTGCTGAAACACACTTTAAAATAATTTTGAAAGTGGAAAATCAATTTATTTATATCTTTCCATTATAATCATGATGTTAAATTACTTCTATCATATGTTTTTCTTA
This sequence comes from Peromyscus leucopus, assembly GCF_004664715.2. NCBI lineage: Eukaryota > Metazoa > Chordata > Mammalia > Rodentia > Cricetidae > Peromyscus > Peromyscus leucopus. The sequence goes on from NC_051073.1 coordinate 29,093,472, forward strand.
GTAACGTGAGCATGAAATAGCACAAAATGTGAATCATATATAATTGACAATAAACTCAACACTTCTCCTATGAAATTTTTGTGAATTTCTCATGTTCCATTGAAATAAAACACATGGGAATTAATAAGGAAAGGGCAGTCATTTTATAACTTGATTAAAAGAAGGAGGCACTGTTCTGGCTTGTAATTATAATGTACAGCGACTAATAAAATTATGTGCTATACTTTGAAAACAGGTAAGACTTTGAATGCATTTGCCAAAAAGAAGTTATAAATGAGGAAATGGATGTATGTTTAACTTGACTTAAATATTAAAGTTCTATACATGCATCAAAATGTTGCACCACACACCATTAATATGTGATTAGTATATTACAGTGAGTTAATCTTTTTTTGTATTCAAGAAGTAAAGACATTGAAAATTAATAATGTAATATATATATATATATATATATATATATATATATATATATATTGTTTATAGTCCAGGAACTAATTTTACCTTCATCTCTTGAGACTAGTAACAGTTGACTAATTTTGTCCTCCACTTCCTCTACAGTTCTGCATTATGCTGTATTACATACAACTGTTCTTTAAGGTACCATGCCTCATCTCTAGTGTAAACATTGTATAAGAGCATCCTGCTCAGCTTACATAATCAAGAAAGGACCCCTGGCATTATGATCAGTGTTCCTTTAGTTATTTTACTTGTGTGGCCATTGGGGATTGGAATTTTTACAATGGAAAATGCAACTGAAAGGTTCAGCCCAAAGTCAGAAAGGGGGCCAAAAAAAATCTCAATATTCTCTGAAAGATGGTCTTTCTTCTGAAACTTTGTGACCCTCTCATTGAAAAAGTTATTTCAAAAAGACAGATAGTAAGAGAGACTCACTTTGCTCATGATGAAGGAAGAGTATCCTGCTGCTTTCATGATAAAAAGAATAGGAAATTTTTCTTTAGTTGTAACTTTCCTTTTCCTTTGTGATTAAAGAGTCTCTAGTGATCACAAGGAAGTCTCACCTAGATTTGTGACAATAAAATTAATGACAAGGATCCTGATACTAAGAAAGGTTACTTCACCTACATGATTTTTTCTATACAGTGTAACTGGTATTTTATTTTAATACAGTCTTAAAAAAAAAGGTCAATACCATGGATGAACCATATTTTAAGTAAATGTTTGATATTGACTAAATTGTACTATGCTTTAAACTTTGTGAGAGTTATTAAGTTAAATATAACATTTAGTCTATTGACTCAACTGCTTTCAAATATAGTAAACAAATCCAAATTACACTTGTTTAAAAACTGTAAGATTATGATTGTTATACAATCAGAATTTTGAAAGTAAGATTATACCAATTGGTATAACCTCTACCTCACTCTAATTGTCTGAGCTGTTTGTTGAATTCCTTCATGACAACAGCATATTTAATGCCCCATTCCTGAGGAAATGCAAATTACCATTGTCCCAAGTGAGAACAAGCGTGGATCAGAACACATTCCAAGAATGGTGCCCTGTGGGAAGATTTCTGAGGGCTTATGAGAAAATTCCATGAAATTAAGACCAGAGTCTTGAGACCTCATTTTCTTCAAACACTTGAAATTGTTCTTGCATGATGCTCTTGTGCCCCTCCCAGGTATAGTGGATTGGAGTGAGTTTGCTTTAGATGATTTGTTACAATTAGCTATTGTTTGTTTATATGCCTCTGAGGAAAGACATGATTTTGCCACTTGCAGCTTTCCCTTATGACTGTGCATTTACTCATGTGACTCCTCTTAGCCCTCAAAGTTTAAATTTTTTCATGCTCTGAATAAAGTTGGCTATTACCTGAGACTTCAGTCCAGCTCATTTATTGACTCCATTCTCCCGGTTTCCACTACCACTAGAGCTGTAAACAAGTGTATTAAACATTTTCTTGAAGGATAATCCCCGAACAATAATTGCTTCCTATGTAAAGGCAGATAGCTGCATTTTCCTCATTCATACACCTAGATTTTTGTGTATTCTAGGTCTAAAGTTATATATAAAAAAAGTGTGCTTACAATGTTCCTTCACTAGTGGGCCAAATACCTGATTAAGAGAATCATGAAAGTTCAAACTTTTGATATTTTATTAATATTAAAAAGGGAGATATGATACATGCCATGACCAAACTATCATCTCCTATTGGAGAAATTATTTTGGCCACTCCACGTAGTTAAAAGGATATTTATTTAATGGCGTAACTCACAAATTAAGTGAAAGGTAGGTCACAGGGTCTGGGGAAGGTGTATTGCAATCCAGCGGTGTTCTCCGGAGCTCTGCACAGTCCACCTTCACCGTTCAGCAACCGTGACAGTTGCCAGAGTCTCAATGGGGGTTGGAACTTCTAGATCCAAGCTGGAATGGCTACCCACTACATCTCCCCCTTTTTGTCTAAATAAGAAGGTACTAAACTAATACAAGACTATATACAAAGGAATGGTTATCAAATATTGTCCAGAAATAATGAGGGATAATGTTCTAGATAAGATGTAACTACAACCAATGCAAACAATATCAAGGAAGAAACACATATGAAAATCCAGAGAAGTATAGAGCATAGGTAAATGGCATGTTATAAAGATCATTCAAAGGTGTCCTATCCTAAAGAACCTGAATCTAATACTAATATGTTCTATCTAAGATATTATATATACTAAGTTGTAACTTTGCAGGCGGGCTTAGGTACCTGCCAGCTAGGGAGGAGAGGGCGGGAGCCGCCCAGGCCTTTGGAGTTTGCCCCACGTGAGTGCCAGATATTGGAGAAATTATTTTGGCCACTCCACGTAGTTAAAAGGATATTTATTTAATGGCGTAACTCACAAATTAAGTGAAAGGTAGGTCACAGGGTCTGGGGAAGGTGTATTGCAATCCAGCGGTGTTCCCCGGAGCTCTGCACAGTCCACCTTCACCGTTCAGCGTCCCCGACACAGAGAAAGCACACAGAGAGAGCGCTGGCCCATCCAGCTCGGGTCTCCAGGCACCTCCCCTGGCCCCGCCTCATAGGCGTGACAGTTGCCAGAGTCTCAATAGGGGTTAGAACTTCCAGATCCAAGCTGGAATGGCTACCCACTACAATCTACCATCACACAGAAGTAAGGATGCCCCAGACAATGTATCTCCAACACATATATATCAACCCTCCTCACCAGCACCTACTGCAGATTAGCAGGGCATCCCCAAACCCCGTCTTCTGTGCATACTTCTACCATTTTACAGCTCCTGCCTGTATAAATAAGGGTTCCTGATAACCTGGCATTTACTTGTCCTACCAAGCTGGCACCCATCATGGTAACAGATCCTTGGCGGTATCAGGTTTTAGGCATACTTCCGTTGTTCCATGGGCACTAGCACCGCTCCCTAAGAAGTCCCCAAACTCCTGCATCAAGGGCACACTTTCACACTCAGCATACTCACCCAAGCCAGGCCTGTAAGAGGTCTCTGACACTCCTAGCCATGCCAGAACTTTCTTCTGCAGAGTGCCTGCTGGCTCTTGAAGCCAAAAGTATGCTGTAATCACCCTGCCTTAGATCTAGAATATAAAATATCTTATTGAATTCAATTATTGAAACCCACTGCAATTACACAACTCTGCCAATGGCTCTATACTCTATTCCCAGATAAGTGATAGGATTTGCTCTGTCCACAAATATTATGTACTCATGAGACTAACAACATTCATCCTGTCAACTTGGATATCTTCAGATCATGAGCTTTGATGCAAAGTACCACACGCCTTATGAACCCTTGCTCTAAAGATTAAAAGCACATGCTCCAGCCATACTGTATTGTTCCATGAGGATAGAGGCTGCTAGCCTTCCCTTTTACTCCCCAGAGCTGAGGTTGTCTTCAGTATCCCTCAATGCCATGATTTCCACAACTGAACTGTAAGTAAAACTGGGCCTAGACAACACTCACAAAGCAGAGGGAATAATAAGGACCCAAAACAAATGCTCACTGAACTTGGGCGTGCCAGAAAGCCCAAACAAGCTAAATCCAGATGTGTGAATTCCAATGCAATCCAACGGAGCATGAAAATCCAACTCAAAATGTATCCTCAAAAATTAATGGATATTTTTCATATCATTGGCCACCAATGACAATGATTCAGATGAAACTCCAATCCACTGAAATCATCCAAAAACTGATTGTAAATATGATCAAAATTACAAATAAATTCATAAATCAATTCAAAAAGAACAAAACTCTCCTGAGTGAATTTTAGAAAGCACAAGTAGATAAATAAAATAAGAGAGTCAATTCATAATATGAAAAAAACATTTCAGCAAAAAGGTAGAAATACAGAAGAAACAATTAACTGAAATATTACCTGAAATAAAAATTATAATAAGCCAAAGAGAAACATTGTAACGCCTCACCAATAGAATGAGAAATATGGATGAAATAATATTGGAAATTGAAAAGTGGATGTAATTGGATCACTTTGTTAAAATTAGTAACATATTAAAAATATAAATCCCTATGAATAGAACAGGAGGTGAGTATGAGAATATGAAGAGACCAAATTTAGGTATTATCAATGTCACACTTTACTTGCTATTGCTACGATAAAACACCATGAACAAAGCAACTTTAGGCAGAGAATGATTATTTATAATTTATGGTCAATCATGGCGGGAAATCAGGGCAGACACTCAGGACAGGAAAGGAAGCATGGTCACAGAAGATTGATGCTTACATGCTTTCTTTCCACTGCACATTTGTTTTGTTTTTGATACAGTTTCCTTGTGTAGTTCTGGCCATCCTGGAGCTTTCAATGCAGAACATGATACCCTGGAACTCAAAGAAACTCTATGGCCTCTCCCTCACAATATTGGTATTAAAGGCATTCACTACCATGCCTGGTTCAGTGCTTAAAAAAATACAACCCAGGGTTGGACCATAAGCCTAACAATCACAATGTTCACAAATGGATGAGTACTGTCACAACTATCACTAATCAAAAAAATTCTCCAAAAGCTTAAAGACGACAATTGTTTCTGATGAGAAAAAGGCCACATGTAAAGCTGGTAGCTGAACTTGTCATGCTGCTGATTTTTACAGCATGAGAGCTGTAGGTTTGTAGGGATCTTGAAGGGAAATTTGGGTTTTCATAGTGAGAAGACAAGAGAGGAAATTCTAAAAGTGCAACTTCAGTTCCAATGGAAGTCCATTCGTACACACAATATGAATATACAGCACCTACACAAGCTTATGTCTATTTGTAAGTGACAAGAACACCCTCCAATAAATTCAATAAATTTTCAGTTAGTTTTATTGAATGGAAGTCACTATTGTAACTAAAACCTTTGGCACTGATTGCTATGCAGGTCTGGTGGTCCAACTGTAAATCTGGGCATATAATATTAAGGACAGTTTTGGAGCTGTCTGATGTGAAGCATATAAAGTCTGAACTGCCACAGATAATGTCAACTTAAATTATTATTTCCATTTCAGCACAGATTATAGGACAAGAAGACATAAATGGAAATTAAAAAATAAATTCAGCACATATTTCAGAAAGTACCTTTTCATGTGGAGAATAATAAATACTAAGAAGAGCCTGCAGGCAAAGTTGTTGAGGCAAAAAAGCAGGAATGTCATTCAAGAAACAATTAGATGCCATCCTTGGGGAAATGGAGTACTGAAAAGGATATGCCTTGATGGACCAAATGACCTTTATTCTCTCTCTAAAAATCTCTCATGTTCTTATAATTCTAATGGAGAAATATTTCAGCAATTTGGCCTCCAGCAATGTCAATTCTTACCTGAATTATTCACCCCACCAGTTCACTGCTGAAGAATCTCATAGAACTACAAAGATTGTATATTGACCAAATGTAATTGCCAGAGTTGTTGTTCATGGGCACTTCCTTCACAGGGATGCATTAGGTCTGTGAGTAAAAGAAGCTTGATTATAGAAGAAGCATCTTTTCAACCCAGTATGATTGAAACATGGCTTAAATTGGAGAAGTGAAGCTTAACTAACTTCATTAATTATAGAGAACATGAGGATTAGTTAAAACATCTTCTTAGCAATAGTTATTTCACCACATGGCTGATTCTAGTGTAATGTAGCTTATATAAATTTGCTTTGTTATTGTTTCTGATATGTAAATGGGCTTTTTTGAGTGATTGATTTTATTTCAGGAGAGTATTATAAACATCAAAATGAGAAAATAGTGACCTAAAATATGGTGATCACGTCAAACAAATGCATTTTGTAATAGCATAGTTTAGAAAGTGGGTAAGTGATACATACATAATTTACAAATCTCATTTAGTACATTTGAGAGTATCAGGAACTTAGTCTTCTGTAGGTTTCTGGTCTTAGAGGTATTTCACTGAATACGGAATTCTTGAAAAACAAAGTTTATTATGAGAAGTCCAATTCCGAAGATGTTAGCAAAGAAAAAGAACAGGTTTCTTTTTTTTTTAATCTGTCATCTAAATAGACTCCTAGATTTCCTTCCATGTCACAGATTGTAACTTGTTAATATTGAAAAAATATTTTCAAAAGCTAAGAGAAGATCACAAATTATATAGTTCTAACAAAGGAAATTAAAGACGTGAATAGTTGTCAACAAGTTTAATTTATGAAAAAAATATGTTATGGGTAGCCAATCATGAAATCTATAGCAATTGTATTTAAAACTATATGGCTTCACTATAATGCAAACTTCTGTAATTAGTCATGTCATCTACTAATATAAAAATTATACCTTACATACCAATATAAAGAATTATGTAACAATATAAAACATTAGCTAGTGAGTTAAATGGTGAATTGTGAAAAATAATTAAAGAGTGAAAATATTTTATTGTACCTTAGAATATGTAGACTAGGTTATACAAACTTTTAAATGATTATGCACTCATAGTTGTGTTCCAAATAATCTCCCATTTGACAGAAAAAAAAAATATTTTTCCACATAAAATATTTTAAGTGTTGTAGAGAAAAATCACATGACTTAATATGAAATTTGTTAAATAACACTCATTCATTTAGAGTACCTATATTAGGTAGGTAAGTATTCCAACAGAACAAGAGATTGCAAAAAAACCCCACCAAAATATGAATATATGAATAATTATAAAAATAAATTATTTCAAAGATTTATAATATTATATTAGTTGTTTGTTTTAGCATAAAATAATATTTATTGTGATGATATTTTATTTGTGCTTTAATAAATAAAGATTGTCTGGAGATCAGAGGAAATAGCAAGCCATTTTAAGTAACCAAATAATTTAGGCAGTGGTAGCACAAGCCCTTGATCACATCACTTTACAGGCAGAATATCTGTGTATTCAAGTCCACATTAGGGAACAGAGCCAAGTATGGTAACACATGGCATTAATCCCAGTACCAACCATAGAGGCTTGTACAGACAAGAAGTGACAGAGCTGGTTAGGAAGAGGAAGTAATGTAGCTAGACAGAGAGCAAATCAGATGACAGAACAGCAAGGCATATAAGCGTGGGTACACAGGAAGTCACTCCCTTTGGAAGAAGCAGAGTTGGTGAGGTAAGGTTTGCTGGTGGCTTTCCTTATCTCCCTGATCCCTCTAAGGCTTTCATCCCCATATTTGACTCCATTTTTTTTTTTATTTAATGAGAACATTTAGAAATTCATCTACAATTTATCATTATTTTCTCAACTTTTTTGTGTTGGCATTGTCACAGATCTTTTTTCAAATGGTATGCATTATTATTCTGTATAATCTATTTAGATTTTGTTCAATAATACTCATAATGAGTCCAATTTTATACTATACTGGTTTGAAACTATCTATACTTGTTTACACCAATATTTTTAGCAAAACACAAAACATGTTATATTTTCACCATAAGGATATCAAATAAAATTGTAGCTTTGTAAATAATGTTTCACTTTTTTAAATAGTGCTTTATAACATCAGAGCCTTATCAGGGTTTTAGATGGATGTTACACTTTTTTTTTTCTAAAAATGTCTAATACATCAAAATGATATAATGATGAATAGTGCATACTAATTTATTAAACTGTGATGAATTTTTTTTTATTTAAGGTTAAGAAAAAAATTTTTTATATTATTGTAAAATCCACTATTTTTCTCTGTGTTCACAGAGGTTATACATGATTTTAAGATTTTTGAAACAGAGATGACATAAAATCCTTGGCTCTTCTTTTATTTGAATCTATGCAAGTTAGCAAGTGAAAATTCTGGACTAGATAATTGATTCTTGACATAACAAAATACTTACCACAAAGGAGAAGTGAAGTATGTATTCTATTACAGAAGGTCTAGGTAGATAGGCCTAACACAATCCTACTGAGAAGAATTAGAAAACGCAGGAAACTTCAAACACTTCCTTTTGTCTGTTTCAGAAATCTTAGCAGACTCTAAAGAAGGAAAGTGCCCACAGAGGAAAAAGAAAGAACAGAAGTCACTCAACCTCTCGAATATTTTTACTTGAACTATGCTTCATGGTGGTCTCTGAATTTCCTGAACAAGTCAGTGACAATATAAAAAGACCATTCAGAAAATTCAACATGAAAAAATATTTAGTGAATGACATACAAATAAAACGATGTATATTCCCAGCATTGTGTTGAGTGAGGCAGCATCAGGTTGAATAGGAAAATCAAACTGGTTTTATAGCAGGTGTTCCATCATTAGGCACTATTAGCAGCAGTATGTACTGTTGGTGCCCACTCTTGAAAATCAGATTTTGGAATCAACATCTGTTTATAGGTTACTAGACAATCTCATTCAAGTTTCTGATTATAAATATGCTATTAATTTTGCCAAATAGATTTTTTTATTGCCCCATTGAGATGATCATGTATAATTTTAGTTCTTGAATTTCAATGAAGTTTTGTAATATTTTTCTTTCCAAATTTCATACTGGAGGACTCTATATTATTTTCACCAACCCCTATTCCTGATCTAATTCCTCCTATGTCTCCACAAATTTCTCCCAAAGTCATGAGCTTTTCTTCTGGATCTGGGTGGAAAGCCAGGGCTAAGGGAAGCTTACCAACTGTGGGTAGACCAGCTTCCTGACCCTTCCATAGACAGTCCTATCCAGCATCTACAGAAACTTGATGAAGTGTTCCCTCACCATCTTAGTTGTAGTGTCTGATACCCATATATCATCTGAGCATTCATGCTGTTGAGACATATTCCTGTCAATCAACTTAGAGCTGTCCTTCATTGGGAAACATAAATGTGCTGCTTTCATGTGCCCTCTCACTCATGTTCCCTCCCGGTCATAATACCAGAAAGGAATTAATTGTCTGAAGGCTATTTTTTTATTTTGTATAAATATTGAATTAAATTGGATATTTTCCTATTGAGCTGGTGATAGAGCATCTGGATCTATGCTGATACTCACTATGAACAAGTTAAGCATTGATTCCCATAGGGCAAAGGTAGCAGAGAGGTGTTCCAACTGCTATTATGGTTCTCTTGGGACATGTGTGATGTCATCTTGTGTTCCTACACCCATGACCCCTACTTGTTCTTATGACTCTTTCCTCATGCAATCCTTCTTAGGTGATATTGTGTTCTGCCCTAGGCGAAGTTTATTCCTTTGTGAAAATTATCAACAGAGTTTTGTTAGGCAGTGTCCAATATCCCTTGTCCATCTCCTTAAGACTTTGTTCTGGCTTCCACTAGAAGCATTAGTTCCACTGTGGCCTGGCATAGTTGAGAGCAGATTATCCTCTGGTGAGGAGCTGTAAGAAAGTGTGGTTTCCTTTCTATGATCCCAGTGATCATTCAACACATTGACCAGCTTTTTCTACCCTAAACATCCTTTTATTTGGATTGTATAATTGTATGGCAAGCCCACTGTCACTGCTCAGCACTGTTAGACTAAATTGTTGACCATAAGCAGACAGCTCTACTGGAGGGTGGTCAGAGCACTGTACAAAAAACAGAATCATCACCACTCCTCATTGGTGACAGTGTAAATTGGCTGGACATTCAAGGGATGGAAAGTATCATGGGTGAATTCAGGGTCCGAGTTTGTTTGTGTAGCCATATATCTTAGAGCCTTGATTAACATACCATAGGTTGAATTTCTTTTGAAGTAAGGAACATTAAGAGATGTTTTCTATCACTATACCGATCTAAATAAAGAGACTTCTGGTGAGATGAAAAGAAATTACACAGAAACTCAAAGACTTAGGAAGAAATAAAGAACCCTAAAAGTGACTCTATGGACAACTATGGAAGACAGGACAAAAGAAGTCAGAGATACTGTGTCAAAAGCCCCCAATAGAAATATCCTAGATTCAATAACATGGAGATGTGACTTTTTTGTGTGACATTGATTGGGACTGTGGGGAAAGTCATTATACATTATTTATTAATTTATTTATTTTTTATCATTTCATACTTGCCGACTGTATTTATAATTACCCCCACCATCTCCCAACTTCACCCTGTCCCATGTCCTCCAAAGTCCCTGAATAGTTCACATCTCTTCTTTAATTATTGCTTAGGAATAACCACTTGAGAGTAGAAAAACTATTAGGGGCAGAACCCAGGAGAAGACAAATTCTCCCTAAACCATTGTCTATAGTTCTTGACTTAGGGGTAAGGTCCTGTGAAATTTCTTCCAACAACTGTGGTATGTCAACTTGTTTTGTCATTGTGGATGTCCTAGTTAGGTAGCCACATATCTGAGATTCTATGAATGCAGGTCTCTATAATATATAGAAGAGAAGAACTTGTAGCAGTAGTCCTAGTTCACTGGCTCTTACAACTTTCTGCAATCATTTTGGTGTTGTTCTATGAGTCTCTAGCATAGGGGTTGTATTTTTGATGTATCAAAAAATGAATGTAACCCTACTGTCCATAGTTCTTGCATTTTGATCAGTCATGGATTTCTCTAGTGCTTTCCTTTTTTTTTTATCCAAAAGGAAAGTTCTTTTCAGAGGGATGACAGCCATGCTTATTTTTAGTTATAAGTAATAGGGACATAGTCAAAGAGTATGCTGCTTTTGGAAGATGATAGTAGTAGGGTTTTCTCTAGGGTACATGACCTCACAAGCCCTTGGTGAATGTCCAACTACTGGATGGCTGTTGGTTGTTTTTAAGATATCAAGATATAAATGTAACTATTAAAAACCAGAGCATATCTTACCATTCTGCTAATTATTGTGTTTTGTACACTTTACATCTATGCAAGACTATTGATTGTTTTCTAACCTTGGATGCTTGCAAAGCACCTGAAAATATTGTAAAGTCCAGTCCCCAAGGACAAAGTTTCTAGGTCTGTCACAGCTCCATTCCTCTGAGCTCTATATCTGAAATGTGTCTTACTTTCAAGTTCTTGGAAGCAACCAAGGGCAAAAGAGATGAATCCAGTATTACTCTTACACTATGAATATGAGATAGCATTGGGAGTTTCAGATTTAGTGTTACTCCCCCATTCCTAGCTACAGACATTGTAATTCTAAAGTGATTTTCACTATAAGTCTAACTGATTCCCCTACTCTTTGAAATTTCAAAAACCTCTTGACACCCCCTGCCCCCAGTCCCTTATCTGACATTTTACCTCTGTGTTTATATGGATTGTAGTTTTCAAAAAGCAATTCATCTTTTTCTTACTCCTGGAAGGGAAGCAATTTTCACCATAGCTGTGTAGAATAGTTAAAGAAGGAGTCAAACTCTCCCATGAGAATTTTCCTGAGGAAACAAGAAGGTGCTAGAGAAGTTTTGATGAGCATATACAGATTCAAGTATTCAATGCTAAAAAATTAGTAAGATTATAAATACAAAAAGAAGATTAAATTCTCAGGAACACTTGTACCATTTTGAGGATGCAAAGTTATTTACAGTGTCATAATTATCCTGTGTACCAAAACTTTACATTTTGAAGTGGCAGTTATTTACAGTACCATAATTACCCTGTGTACTCAAACTTTACAAACTCCCTTTGTTCTGAGATAAAGAACATTATGCACATTGATGTATGACTTATTTATGTTTGGCCTGCATCAACTTCTAATCTTTTGTTGTTATTTTCTTTTAGATTTCTCCTCAGTATTTATCATTTTAATATGTATTTGATTTTTAATCAATGATAATGATAGTTTAACATTTATTTCATTTATTTTTATTAAATAAATTTTTTCAAGCCATGAAGCTATAAAATATTATATTTTGTACTTATAAACATAGAAAGATATATTGAATTTATCAGTAATTAATAATGCTTTATTTTAACAATGAAATATTTTGTTTGTTTTTCTTCCTCTTTCAAGTATTCAATTATTTTAGGCAGCACATTATTTGTATGCAGTATGATTTTTATACACATACACATAGACATACATGCACACACCTGTGGTCATAATCACTGGGTTATAACTTATCCTCTAAAGAACAACTCCAAACGGAACCTTACACATTGCTTTCTCTCTTGAAATTTGCAAAATCAGTCATTCATTATTGTCTCCTAGTAGGTGGTAATTAGGTTATATTTTACTGCAGTGAGTTAGTGATATAAAGATAACATCGGTTTTCTTATTGCTATATTCTAATTTTGGAATGTTTTTCTGCTTTTTTCAATATTTTATTCTTCACTTGGATAATTTTCTTGTAATCTTCACAGTTCCCAGTGAAGTCATCAGAAAGAATGGTGGATCTTACTACATTCTTGATTTAAAAAAAAAAAATGTGTTCTTCATATCACTCATTCTAATCTCAGACATTGTTAACTGGATTGTCAAATTCCAATAATTAGTACAAAATTAAAGGAAAAACTAAAATAAGATGATTAAATTAAAAGGAGGAGAAGAGTGCAGAGTGCAGGGTAAAGGGTGAATTATATAGGCGGTCAGCTAATAATAGAGGCTTTTTGTAAATCCATATGGAAATATACTACTCTAGAAGCTTCCAAAATATATACATATATAAAAATGAATCTAAATGGGGTCACTATATGATACAGGAGGTCATGTCACAACTACATGGCATCAAATAAATCTCCCAGTGCCAGGAGAGGTCCAGTAGAATCTCATGAAACATCACAGTTTCTTGCTAAGTTTGTTAGTTACTATCTATAACCTGATGCCAAGGCTCTGTTGTTGAAGACACCAATTACATATGACATTGAACATTGAGAAATGGAGATTTTGTCAAAGTATAATCCTCACTTCAACTGATTAGAGTGAATGAGTGAATTAGAAGCTACTTTGCATGATACCAGAGGATAAAATTAATCCTCAGTATCACCAAGGTATAAAGCCTGTGACCAGCAACTCTGGCATGCCTACAAGATACACTGAGGCAACATTGCCATGAAATTTATGAGAGTAACTACTCATATTGTATTGTATTTAATGCATACTGAATTAGATTTAACTCATGCCTGATGCTGCTAAATTGTCCAAGAACCTGACACTGAATATGTCTTGAGCCTTATGAAAATCTGTTACTGTTATTCTGCTAATGGGTGATAGCAATAAAATTATTACTAATGAAATATTGTTATAGTTATACCTATAGTATATATGATCCATCAAAAATCATTGGAGAAGTTTCTCCTTATAGTACATGAGAATTAACACAGAGACCAAAAATTGGACAATGAGCAGTGAATTAGAGATTTTGAAGCACTCAACCTTAAGTGGCAATTTTTTTTCAAGCCTCCTCCACCAAAGGCCAAGGGATCTATGTTTAAGAGAAAGTGGAAAGACTGAATTGAATGAGCTACGGGTAGTAGATGAACCCAAGGAAGCAGCATCTTCTAGACACAATGAGAATGATATACATATGAGCCCAAGTAAAGTGACAGCATGTGAAAGACCTGTATAGGTTTAAACCAGGAAAAAAAAAAAAAAAAAAAAAAAAAAAGCAGGACTGAGAAGGGGAAGTGAACAGAAAAAAAAATTACATTCCCAGTCAAGAAACTCTTTACAATTTTACAATTGATGTCTGCTGGGACAACACAAAATGGTCTTCATGTTTTATTGCTTTGCTTTTTGTTTGAGGGGAGAGTAACTACTTCCTCCTCCTCCTCTTCTTGTTCTTCTTATCCTCCTCCTCCCTCTTCCTCTTCTCAAGGGATTATTATTTATGAAACTCTACACACACATTCTAACACATTTTAAAACACTACTTATGCTACAGAGTCACTAAAGTTTGGAGATTCAGATAAGTGATGAGTGTAATTTTTTCATTCTTTGCTTTGATTTTCATTTTTTTGTCTTTTTTGCTGCTTCTGTGTTGATTTTACTTTTTTGAGGATGAAAATAAAAGACCATGAAGTTCTATAAGTAGAGAAGATGTGGGAGGCTTCTTGGGAAGGAAATATGATCAAATATATTGTTTGAAAATTTTAAATAAAAATTTAAAGAAAAGAGAAAATAGACTCATGCCTTAATATTTTTACATGCATAACCCAGTTTTAAAAATAGGTGATGAAGAGATTGGTTGCAATTATGATATTTCAATATTATCAGATATCTAAATAATGATACTATATAGGACATTCCAAACATTTAAAGCTTAGTAAGTAGTTTTGACAGAAGCAAATAGAATCACAGGCATAAATACTCTTATTAGAGTGAAAAATTTTGAGCAAAGACAATAGCTAAAGACGTAGATCCCCTTAAATTAAATTTACATTAGATAGAAGTCGACAATGTAGCCAGGGTTACATCTGAGGATAAATAAATTAATGTACAGATTCTAGGTGAAGATAAAACTTTATTAAAATAATTCTGAGTTTCTAGGTGTTGAATAAAGTGACAAATATGCTTTATTATATTTGAGATGAAAAATCACATTTTCTATTATGGTAGGAAAATTCTGACCACAGATGGCCACCCATTGGGAGGGAAATACAGTGAAGTGAAACCTTGATGAAAAATGAATCTGTGAGTAGGGAAGTTTACATTTGGTAGAAAATATCTTTTCATGATAAACCTATAGAACTCATTCTTTTGTGGGGTTTAAAATAACTAAAATAGCCTTGTTTTAATCTTTAGAAACTAACAACATGGATTACTTTGTATATTTAAGCATGTATATACATTTAATAAACACTTAAATTGAAAAGACAGTAATTTACTTTTATTTATATTTCTCCCAAAACACATTATATAATTAAACTGTAATATATATATATATATATATATATATAAAA
The DNA here is from genome assembly GCF_004664715.2 of Peromyscus leucopus. Lineage (NCBI taxonomy): Eukaryota > Metazoa > Chordata > Mammalia > Rodentia > Cricetidae > Peromyscus > Peromyscus leucopus. The sequence continues at coordinate 29,108,645 of NC_051073.1, forward strand.
TTAAACTGTTATATATATATATATATATATATATATATATATATATAATATCTTTTAAGTTTCCACTTCTATCCCAGGCCAAATCTTACAAGCTCAATCAAAACAGCAGATGCTGTACTCTAATGCTGTATATAAGAAGGATAAATATCAACAGTGTTAAAACTCTTGTAGTTTAGGTACCATGACTTAGAAATTAAGTTACTACCACCACTACTACTACTACTATTACTATTATTATTACTATTACTACTACTGCTATTATAGCATCCATCACTAAAATTTATAGCTTATTTGTTGAAAAGGGAACACAAACTCTCAAATTGAAAGAACTAAAAATGGTCCAACCATTTCATTTTTATGATATTTAGAGAAGTTCTTGTATCTACCTGTACAATGATATCTTTAATTTGGTTATAAGTACAAAAGTATTTTATATAAGAGTCAAGAGGCTGAATGAGCTAGTGTATATGAACTCTACCCAAACTGCTATGGACAAAATGCATAGCTGCCATTATTATAAAACTATACACAGAGGCTGGATAGCCCAGAGACCTAGGATAGAATCAAACATGATTGTGACTGGGGAAAAAAACAAACAAACAACAACAACAACAACAAAAGTCAACTAAATGATGCCTAACCATAGTCTGCTGTACTCATAGACTGGTGACTACTCCAGTTGTCATCAGAGAGCCATTATCCAGTAACTGATGGAAGCAGATGCAGAGATTCACATCTAAGCATTAGGCCTAGCTCAGGAAATCCTGCTGGAGAAGGAGGAAGAATTTCAGGAGCCAAGAAAACATGCAGAATCAATTATGTGGGCACATAGGAACTCACATAATTTGAACTAAAACCCAAGGGACATGCATGGGACCAAATTAGACACCATATTAATGTATATATAATACATAATTGGTTTACTTGTGGGCTTGGTAATCTATTCCTCATACCGAATTGCTTTACCCAATCATAATACAAGGGGCTTTGCTTTGTCTTACTGTAACTTGATATGTCATGCTTTCTTGATACGCAACGTATGCCTGCCTCTTTCTAAAAGGAAAAGGAGGAGTGGATTAGGTGGGAACAGAGAGAATATGAGGAGAGGGAATGGGATGATTGAAGGATGGGAGGAGAGGAGGGAGGGGAAATTCTGTAAGAGTATAAAATAAATAACTAAATTTCATTCTAAATCTCTAAGTACACATTGTAAGACATTTTAACTACATCTTAAATTACTGAATCATTAAAGTTTAGAGATTTAAGATAAGTAATGAATATAACTCATCAACAAAAAATACAAACTGCAAATCTGAAAATCCTTTTACATTGTATACTATATTATCTGATTAGAAGTTAGTATCTTCTTTTTTTCTAAAGGAATCCATTACCGGATTCAACAATATACAAGAATTTGGAGATCCTTTTTTTAAGGTTGGCAAGGAGTTGGATATCCTCAGAGATACCGCTTAAAACTTTCAAACATTCATCTTTTGTGAAGCAATCATCAAATGGCTTGCCGCTAATAAGTTAAAAATGACAAGACTGCCTCAGGGCTTTAAGGGTCAACCAGATTTTTCCCTAGGTAAAATGCATTTATTTATTTATTATCATTTCCCCTATTATTATATTTTTGCTCCGTTTCCCCAGATCTAATATCCCAGTCTCCTCTCCAGCTCTGTAATGGAACACCTGTGGCAGCCTGCATGCCCCCCTGTCCCCATCCCTTACATATCCCACATACCTCCCCCTCCCAAACACCCTTCCCCAACACTTTGGTTTGTTCTACAGGACAAACATAGTTGGTACTCCCTGTTAACCCAAGGGCAACTCCTTCCAGAGAAACAAGTAGTTTGACAAGGGATCCACACCTTTCCTTCTGCTCTCCAGACCCAGTCCCTCCAGTCTCATCTGCAACTCTGTAACAGAAAACCTGTTGTGGTCTACTTTTTCCCATCTATCTCCAATGGATCAGAGAGATCTTATCCCCCTTCATTTCCACAACTCATTCCATTATCTGAGCCTCCAACACTGGCAGGCATACCCTGGGAGCATACAGGCTGAGCAGGCCAGAAAAACCGGTTCACAGAAAATTTCCTTCTAGGCAGCACAGCACACAGCAAACATACTCTTCTAAAGGCCAGAGAGGAGGAAGAAACTAACAAAAACAAAAAAAGATATCATCATTAGATGATAATCATCCTAATCTCAGATACCTAGACACCAGCATAAAAACACAATCAATAGTAACAAAGCCAGAGCAATGTCTCCACTGGACCACAGAAACTGAAACACAGCAGGGGCTGAATATTCCAACATAGCTGAAAATCTAAGAGGACTTTAAAACAGCATGTATAAAGATGATAGTGGTTCTTAAAGAGTAAATGAATAAATCCCTTAAAGAAATCCAAGAAAATGCAAACAGTGTGAGGAAATGAACGAACCTCTTAATGATTTCCAGGACAGCACAAACAATTCATGCAAGGAAATGAGTAAATTTTATAAAATTGGAAATATAACTGATGAAGAAAACCCAAACAGAGGTAATTGTGGAAATGAAAATTTTTGGAATTAAAATAGGAACTACAGAGGCAAGCTTCACTACCAGAATACAAGGAATAGGGGAAAAAAAAGAATGTCAGGATTTGAGGTTATGACAGAAACAAGCAGATATGTCAGTCATAGAAAATGTTGAATCTAATAATCTCCTGAAATTCACACCAAGAGAATCTGGAACACCATGAACAGACCAAATATAAGAATAATAGGAACCGAGGAAGGTGAAGAGTCCTAGCTCTAAAGCCCAGAAAATGTCTTCAACAAAATCATAGAACAAACTTGTCCTAACCTAAAGAAGATGAGTATAAAAGTATAAGAAACATACAGATCACCAAATAGATTGGACAAGATAAGAAATTCCCTCAGCACATAATTAAAACACTATACATTTAGAAGAAAGAAAAAATATTAAAATCTGCAAGTGATAAAGAACAAGTAATATGTAAAGGCAGATTTAGATTTACAGTTGACCTCTTAATGGAGACTCTAAAAGCCAGAGGCACCTGGACAGATGTGCTGAAGACTCTAGGAGATCATAGATGCCAGCCCAGACTAATATTTCCAGCAAAACTTCCAATTACCATAGATGGAGAAAACACAATACTCCATGTAAAAGCAATATTTAGCAGTACTTATCTAAAAACCCAGTCATACTTAGGATACTTGAAGGAAAATCCCAACCTAGAAATGCTGTGGAATAATCCTCTTGTACATTGTAAAGATTTGTTATTCAAATTGGATTAATAAAAAGCTGATTGGCCAGTAGTTGAACAGGAAGTTAGATGGGAAGGCCAAACTCAAAATGCTGGGAAGGAGAAAGGCAGTCAGGAGTCACTGCCAGAGGAAGCAAGATGAGAATGCCACACTGAGAAAAGGTATCAAGCCACATTGCTAAACATAGATAAGAATTACAGATTAATTTAAGTGTAAGATCTAGTTGGTATTAACCCTAAGCTAATGGCTGAGCATTTATTAAGTAATATTAAACCTCAGAGTCAATTATTTAGGATGCACCTGCTGGGTATTTTGGAGTCACTGACAGGACAGAAACTTCTGCTTACATATGGTAGCTGACATGAGGCTTGAACCCATGACCCTGAGATTAAGAGTCTCATGCTCTACCAACTGAGCTAGCTAGGCCCTGCTACCAAAGTCTTATATGGTCTTTATGAGCAGCCAGCCAGCAGGCTACTTAGTGGCTGTGTGGACCTAGAAATGTCCTAGAGTTGGAGTGGTAAACATAGTTCCCAGAGTTGTCAGTAAACATACCTTTGCTATGAGAGTAGACTAGAACCAAAAGGAAGGAGCATGCCATGATCTAAGTTACACAGCAGTTTATTTTGCTGACCCAAACATAAAAGGTTACAGATATACATAAAGACAGATTCAGATGGAAAAAAAAACTTGAAATGAGTCCCCATTTGTTTAAAAATATACATAAGCTTGGGAGAGAAAACAAAAAGGTTAGAGAAAGTCCTTTAAAAATTAAAGTATTATTTTTAAAAAGCCACTTAAAGATTAAAAAAATGCACAGAGAGTCTGGTACTGTATATTATTGTGTTGTCTTTATTTATTTATTTTTTTGCTGGCTAATGAAAAAATGATAACAGCTCAGAGACTTTTGACTAAGAAAGCTGCTAGATTAAACTAAACTATATATTTTAAAAATATCGTGACTTCAAAATTTAAGTCAAAAGATAATATTACTTTGGGAAGGAGGTTCTGCTTTTGTGTCCACAGGAAATGAGAGGCTCTGGATTCATTCTAGGTGAAGAGAAATCAGGTTTGATCGAGAAAGATCCCTTGAAAACTCACTTATGGAAAAGGATGGTCCATATGATCCCACATTTTATATCACCTAAGTTGCAGTTTCTTCTGAGTTCTGCATCCAGAACAGCTTCAAGGCTGCAAACTATGATGATCCAGCTTCACAGAACACTTCAGTCAGGACTTGACCATAATCCAAACTTCTCTCAGAAGTCCCCCATAGGTTACCAGCCTCCTAATCAGCAGGAAGTAGTCTAGAGAACTACATCCACATTCCCAAAACATGTATTATATATGTTTGCCTTTATTTAAGTGGTTGATTATAAATTGTTATTGGTCATAGCCAATTGCTTTCTAAAGAAGAAAGGGAGCTAGGACATAAAAATAACAGGATGAAAGGATATATTATTTAATCCAAAAACCAACTATTTATCTTACATACTTATATTTGTATAGATTTTGGTTTATTGACATAAGTTTAAAGTTAATTTTGTTATACTGTATGTATATTTCTACTCTTGTCTAGGGTATTATGTGTATGCAGCTCATTTAAAAATGTAATACACAATTAAAAATACAGATTAATAGTCATCTGTAATAGCAAACTTATAGTCATGTTAGGTTTGTATTCAAGGTCATACAAAGATATATTTCCCATATATAGGTAATATTCAAATACCTCAAAGACCTACAGAATATGGCATTTAAAATGTTTTAATAACTTAGATTTTCTTGACTTAAAATAGGATGATGGGCATCTAAGAAATTCCACATGGAGTTTGTTTTCTTTGTGGCAAAAGTTAACTAGTGTGCAAGAAACTGCCCTTGCCTCTACTGCTGACAATTGCTGTCCAAATTGGATAAGCAGGACACAAAAGAAAGTGACTACTGAACACCAAGACAAGATTGTATAGTCCTTCAAAAAATTCTGCTTCACAGGAAAGTATATCAGACATGCTAGGCTTGTAGGCCGCAGTTGGATGTTCCAATGTTGCAGAGGAACTTTGGGTTACTTTCCAGGCAGCCTGATGTCCCTGCCATTAGGTAACATTTCACACTTCTGGGGTCTTTGATGGAGTTGAAGGCTACATAGTTATAATTATAGATTTCTTTAGTTATAATAAAAGATAAATTAGACACAAAACTTTAGACTCACCAAAATAAGACAGATAATTATGTATTTTCTCTAATTTTGACAAATGCAAATGGATTTGAAAGTATTACTGTAATTCTTACTTAATAATTGCTTTTGTTGTACATAATCTTACTAGGTTAAATTTAAAACCTTCATTTTAATTAAACAGAAAAGGGGAAATGCTGAGGGATAATCCTCTCGTACACTTAAATATTTGTCATTCAATTTGGTTTAATAAAATGCTAATTGGCCAATAGCTGAGCAGGGATTTAGGCAGGAAAGCCAAACTGAGAATGCTGGGAAGGAGAAGGGCAGAGTCAGGCGTCGCCAGCCAGATGCAGAGAAAGTAAGATGAGGATACAACACTGAGAAAAGGTACCAAGCCATGTGGCTAAACGTGGATAAGTATTATGGGTTAATTTAAATGTAAGAGCTAGTTAGTCATAAGCTTGAACTACCAGCTATGCATTTTTAAGTAATATTAAGCCTCCAAGTCAACTATTCAGAAATCAGTTAACATGTATTTGGGAGTTGCTAGTAGAACAGAAATGCCTGCCTACATAGGAAGATTAATTGCAACCATAAAAACACAGGGAATTAATAATCCAAGATCACCAAAATCAATGAAGAGAGGCATGCGTGAGCGCATGCACACACACACACATCCACACACACGCACACACACACACATCACACGCACACACTACCACCATCACCAGCACCACCAACAAAGAAACAGGAATCTACAATCATTGTTTATTGATATTTCTTAACATCATCTATTTCAATTCCCCAATAAAAAAGAAGGCGTAACAGAATGGATGAGAAAAGTGGACCCATTCTTCTGCTGTATCCAAAAAATATACCTTAACATCAAGGATAGACATTGCCTTAGGGTAAGGGGTTTGGAAAAAAAAAATATTCCAAGCCAATGTAAATAGGAGCAAGCAGGTGTAGACATTTTAAGATCTATCAAAATAGACTTCAAAACTATTCATAAAAGATAGGGAAAAATATTACATATTCATCAGTGAAAAATCCACCAAAATGACATTTCAATTCTTAGCACTATACCCCAAACACGAAGGCACACACATTTTTAAAGAAACATTATTACAGCTTAAATTGCATATTGACCCTTACACATTGATAGTGATAGATTTTAGTACACTACTCTCACCAACTGGAATGTCATCCAGACAAAACTAAACACAGAAATGCTAGAGCTAAACACTGTAAACCAAATAGACATAACAGATATTTACAAAACAGAACATTTCACCCCAAACCAAAAGAATATGCCTTCTTCTCTCTACTTCATAGAACATTTTCCAAATGTGGCAACATACTCAGACACAAAGCAAGTCTGAACAGATCCAAGAAATTGAAATAACTCCTTGCATCTTATCAGACTATCATAGATCAAAGCTGAATAACAAGAATAGAATAACAGAAATACTAATTTTTTTTTTGTAAATGGAAACTGAACAAATCTCTACTTAATGAAAAATGGGTCAAGACAGAAATAAAGAAATAAAAATTAATCTACTGCCAGGGGGCCCCTTAAGCAGATTGAGGTACACAACTGTTGTACTATGGAGAGGGTCTAGTCTAGTCCCATGCAGGCTCCACAGCTGTTGATCTAAAGTTTATGAGTTCCCACTAGTTTGGTTTGGTTGTCTCTGTAGGGTTTCCCATCATGATCTTGATGCCCCTTGCTCATAGAATCCCTCTTCTCTCTCTTCACCTGACTCCTGGAGCTCAGCCTGGCATTTGGCTGTGGATCTCTGTATCTGATTCTATCAGGTCCGGGTGAATGAGCAGACTTTTTGGAGCCCACTATGTTTGATGGGACACCTTGCAAAGCCTTGAGACAGCAGGAGGGGGTTGAACCTGCTGTACCAGGCTCTGCTGACTCCTCATGGGAAGCCTTACATTCTTGTAGGAGGGAATGGGGGGTGGGAGGGGTGGTTAGGTGGGAAGAATGGAGGGGTGGGAGGGGTGGGAGGGGTGAGGAGGAGGATCTGTGATTGATTGGTATGTAAGATGAATAAAATTTTTCTTAATTAAAATAAGAAAGAAAGAATGTTTAGAATTGAATGAAAATGAATGCACAGCATACACAAACTTATGGGACACCTTGAAAGCCGTTCTGAGAGGATATTCATAGCAGCACTAAGTGTTTACATAAAATAATGGAGAGATCTCATATTAGCAACTTAATATGCCCCTGAAAGCTCTAGAACAAAGAGAGGAAATAATATTCAAAAGAAGTGGATGGCAAGAAATCATCAAAGTCAGGGATGAATCAATAAAATAGAAACAAAGAGAACAATACAAATGATCAATGAAACAAAGAGTAGATTCTTTAGGAAAATAAATATGATTGCCACACACTATCAAAATTAACTAAAAGCCAGAGAGAGAATATCAAAATTAACAAAATCAAAGATGAAATGGGGGACATAACAACAGACACCAAAAAAATCCAGAGAATCAGAAGAATATACTTTAAAAGCCTATACTCCACCAAATTGGAAAATATAAAGAAATTGATAATTTTCTCAATACATACCACTTCTCAAAGTTGAATCAGGATCAGATAAGCAATTTAAACAGACCGATAACCTCTAGTGGAATAACAGCATTCATTAACAGCCTCCCCATCAAATAATAAAAGGCCAGAGTGTTTTAGCACAAAATTCTACCAAACTTTCAAAGAAAAGTTAATGCCAATATTATTCCACAAAATAGAAGCATAAGGACCATTGCCCAATTCATTCTATGAAGTCACGGTTACTCTGTTACCCAAACCATGTAAAACTTCCACAAAGAAAATTACAGACAAATTTCCCTCATGGACAAAGAATCAAAAATATTCAATAAAATACTTATGAAACAAATCCAAGAACACATCAAAAATACCATTCACCATGACCAAGTAGGGTTCATCCTGTTGATACAGGGATAGTTCAATATATGAAAATCAATAAATGCACTCTACTATATAAACAAACTGAAATAAAAGAACTGTGTGAATATCTTATTGTATGGAGCAAAGGCCACTACATCAAGCCCATAGCCAGAATGAAGTTAAATGGAGAGAAACCCAAAGCTATTCACATACATTTTTATATGGAGTCTACCCTATGTTGATTATATGTCCTTACCACATTTGCTACTTTTGTTGCATATCACCCAATGGCAAATGCATTGGATTATTTCTGGGCTTTTTATTTTGCTCCACTGTCATTTAATTTTGTAAATCTGGGGGTGGCAGAGGTGACTCAAAGATTAAAGCACCTTGTGCTCTTGCACAGGAGTCTAGTTCGTTTCATAATATCAACATGGTGGCTCATAATCATCCGTAACTTCAGTTTGGTGGACCTGACAGCCTTGTGGCTTCTCTAAGTCTGCAAAATGTGCATGAACATATGTGGTGGCTAATGTGCACACACATAAGAGAAAAATAAATCATCAAATATTTTAATGAACTTTCTTTACATTTCCTGATTCATTTATCAAATATATAATGTGTTATGTATTTCATACATGTTTATAACATTCTTGCTATTCTCACCAATACCTGAATTTCTCCTGCAGTCTTCCAAACATTAAAACAACCATCAATTCCCTGTCCCATATCCATGCCTTTGTCAGGTGGCTAGCTGCAATACTACAGTGGTTAGTAATCAGCCATGTAGTTTACCTTCTTTAATATTACCTTTTGAAAAGCCCATGTACCAAACAAATACTTAAATATCATAACTCAAGCTACCAAAATTGTCAATAAACTTTTGACCAACATGATTTTATTTTTTTTAACAGCATGCAAGCACTAGCCTAGAGAAAGAGTTGATGGGTCCTTTCCGTTTCTAGCCCATTGGTATACAGGAAAGACATTATAGTTTAGGAAGGTAACTAATTAGAGGTCTGGCTTTGGTCAGGAGGTTTTAAAAGATCACCTAGAATGGATTTTGAGTGAAATCCAGAGGAAACATTCATGAGGAAAACACCTAGAGACCCACAGAATTGGGAAATATTGGGTAAGGATTGCAATTTCCAGTAAGGTATCTGCTACCAAATACAGGTACTGAGTACTGCAAAAAAACAACAAAAAAAAAGTATCAAAAGTAAAAATAAAAAGACTGAAACTAGATATTTCATATTTACCTATTTTTATGTTTATTCATTTTATAAGCTATTTGTTCCAGCTACCCCATATGTACAATAGCTAATGAAAAAGAGTAATATATGTGTACATGAATTATAGCCATACCTATGTATATATTTGAAACACAATATAATTTAAGATAAAGCATTATACAAAATTGTCTCTCGTGAAAAATAGAGCTTCTTTGCTAAATAGTGAGAGCTGCATTTACTTGTGGACTAAACATTTGAAATGGTTAGAAAGTATCCTAGGTTACTGAAGTAGCAGTAGTCAGCTTTCCTCTGAGGTCCATGTCCCCACCAGTCCCAGGTCCTGTGCTAGGGCAAGGTCTAGCTGTACCCAGGGCATATCAACAATACTGTAGACTAAACAAGACCTAAAAATAACACCACCAATTGAATGTGAAAGATGGGTGAATTCTTACAAGGCTTCATCTCTAGAAGAGAATCTACAGGCAATTAATTATTGGTTGGAAGAAGAGGGGGAGTCAGTTTTACACAAGGACAAGCTCCATCCATGACAGGTGAGCCAATCCCGAGAGATTAGCCATAAAAACACATTATCAACACTAAGTGATGTCAGCAGGCTGTCTTTATCAACTTATATGTAAATATATGTAACAATTTTAATTAAAAAATAAGCTATGAATTTGTTGTGTAAAGGATGTGAGAACAATTACACAGAGGAGGAAGACGAGGAAAATGAAGTAAATATGATAAGAACAGGTAACATTCCCAAAAAGTAAGTTTAAAAAGAATATCACAAAATACATATTTAATTGAATTATTTCTAAGGAAGAATAAATTACTCTGCACATAATTTACATTGAAGATGTAAGTTACCCAACTCCAGGAAGCAGAGAAATGAACTGATTTGGGAATCTCTATGTATTTCCCCTAAAGTGCTCTGAAATCATTCTACTTTTAAAAATTCTTTCACATTTTATCTTTTATTAAATTAATCTTATTTTAAAGCCATTCTGAGAGGATGCCTTTATATTTTAAATTAAATTCTTAAAGCCATATGATTCAAAATTTTGCACTAATAAAGTGAAATCTTTGACCTCAGTTATTCTGCACATGTGTTCTGATTGTCAAAGTAGATTTCATATCTAGCTATACTCCTTTATAAAATAGCAACTACACATTTACAGAAGAAAGAAAATGATAAAAATGATATTTGTCAGTACACCATCATTCACATGTGCTAACAGATTATTTTTAATTGAGAAAGTGACAGGAACTTAAATATATTTAAATTATTTTCAAAGATTCCCTTAGCTTAAAAAGTGAGAACATGAAGAAAAAAAAATGAACAGGCAGTTTTTCAATGAATAATAAATAGATAGATGTTTGCAAATAAACAGAATCAACATGGGTGAGACTCAAATGCAGTTTTGTATGCAGAATGGATTTTCCAGAAGAAACTTAGATAACAAGCCAATTAAGCTGTTCCTATATGCAAATGAGAAATTGCAATATAAGTAACCTGAGTAAGGAAGGACTACAAAATAAAATAATGTATTTCTTGTGCTATGTCAAACAAGTCAAATTATAAGCTGTCAAAGGAGTAAGTATGCTTCAAGTGATCAGCAGCTAAGGGAAATTGCTTAGTAAAATGTATGATGATGGACAGCATTTGAATATTAGCAGAAAGCTGTATCAGCATTTCACAATTAAAAATTCATTATAACTTTCAAGGCCAGGATAACATTTAGTAAATAGAAGCAGCATGTGAGAAATTTGAATGAGTTTATAAGGACTTAATAGGAAAAAAATCAGTGCTCAAACTAGTACACCTCAAAATAGCAACTCATAAATATTCATGCTCTGATACTTTTTCCACTAACTAAATCATGAAACCATGAGACATGTTGAAAATATTATTAGTATTATGTCATTTATTTCAATTATATCCTGTAGTATTAGTTAAAATAAAATGCTTACGTAAAATGAAAGAAAATATTGATGTTCAAATCCTAGCTCTCCTAAGGAAATATTTTCATTGTCTACTAAACAGATATGGTGTCTTCTAAATATTCATTTCCTGCTATAATTTGAAGGTTAAATATATCTCCCAGGATTGCTATTCCCAGACGGTGAAATTGTTTTGGGATATTATAAGTCCTGGTGGATGCAGATGGTTTACTAAAGACCAGCCTTTTCGACATTTGTAACCTGGTCCTGCTGGTCCTGCCCAGTATCTGCTTCCTGGTTGCCCCATTACACTGTAACCAGTTGTTTCACAATCCTACAGAAATGAGTTGAGGCATACCTATCATCATCCACTGGCATGATGAACTAAAATCTCCAGAAACTGTGAGCAAAAATAAATCTTTCCTTGCTGAAAGTTGTTTCTGCCAGGTCTTCTATCACAACAATGAAGCAAACAAGAAATTAACCATGCTATCCCCAACTGATAGCACAATCATACATATTAGTCATTGCTACACTTAAAGACTAGAAATCCTTTATGGAAATTTGTTTCAAAAGTTAGTCTTTTGTACAAAACAAATAATTTAGAAATGTTGATTAACTTGGAAATATGATAGTTTCATTGCAGTTAAAAGAGGGATGCAATTAAAAGTCCTGTATTATTTTCTAATATCATGAGATTAAAAGCTGTAGAAGACTATGCCAAACAGAGACTCCACCTCTGATTTCTTTTTACATATAATGCTCAAAACCATTTTAATATGCTGCTTACATTTAATTCTCAAGAAGCTGAAAATAGAATCCAAATCATTCTTGAAAACTCAGATTACTTTACAATGCAAACTTCACATTTTATGAGAAAGCAATGCTTTTACATGAGCCAAAATCAAACCATTTAGAAAGAACTTAAATTAGCTGTTGGGTCAAGAGCTCACATCTCTGGTTTAACCTACCATTCTGTATCACATTTCTTCTCTGTCTCTTGTGTACAAGAAAACCAAAACACAGCCACTCAAAAATTAGGAAGACTATATCTTATAAAAGTCTTCTTTCATTCAAAAGCCACATAAATTATTAGAAAGCATATATATATAGACTCTGTAAATTATTCAAAATATGGTGTTTAATCAGACTTGCCACTGTAGCAAGCAAATATGGTAGAAAGTTGTGCTTTTCTTAGGCACTTAAATGAAAGCAACACATAGCAATTTTATAAAATTTAAACATTAATTTACTGAGCCACTAGTGAGAAGTAATTCTGACTTTATATGTCATCTTATTGAGTATACTTTTGATATTTTACTAAACTAAAGTTTTGGCAAGTCATAAAATGTCTCCTATTTTATATATAATGTAAAAGCTTTGAGCCATGAATGAAAAACAGCCCTCCAATGTATACTTTTCATTAATATCCATCAGAGAGTTTTGAAGAGCTTCTTTGTTATAATTTTTTAAATACATTAAATTTTATGTGAATGTTATCTCGTGAAAAAGGACATTTTTTTTTTTAAATCCAGTTCTCCAAATGAATCCTGGTTTTTAAATCTTGGTTCACCAAGAGACCATTCTTCCATGTCATATCCAAAATAAACAAATAGATACATACATTAATCCATAAACTCCATGGGTCCCTGTACTCATTAAGATAGTCATTTTTCAGGGATGCTTGATTGATCATTTCAAGCACCATTAGTGAGCCTACACTACTTTATCCCTCAACAGTTGTGCCGTGAGGGCCTATACTTCCCAGTGCTAATCTCCCCTGTGAAGGCACAGGTCAGGGACGATGAGGCCCTAGCACAGGAGTCACAGGAGCCTCAGCTGCTTGTGTCGCTGCGGTTTCATTACTCCCATTCAGTGAGGAAAACAGAAACATAAGATCCTTTTTGTGTCGTCAAATTTAATTCTAGAGGGAAAGGTTGATGACTTCACTTAAAAAAAAGTCTAAAGAAATTGTGATAAACAGTAGTAAAAGCAAATGTTTTTGTTCCTTAGTAAACTGTCCTAAGAAAATCAACCACAAATTCAAATGACAGCAGCCACATTGTAATTATTCACTAACTACTAATTGTGCTAATCTTGCTTGCTATTGTGATATATAGTATTTTGTTTCTTATTGGTAATAAGATCTAAATAGGTAAATTAAATATTGGAACACTTTCTTCCCGCCTCTGTACCGATTCTATGGTCCGTCTGTTAATTTGCTCCTTACTTGAATTGTGAGGGACTTGAGAACCAAAACACCACCTGCAGTTTTATTTTATTCCTAACACATCCCGCACTTGCAATTTTAAATACTACATCAGAGGGAGCCTCTTAAGGTGAATGTCCTCATTGTCATTCCAGAAAAATAATATGGTATTATCTACTAGTGATGTGGTTCACATCTATAATAAATCTAAACCCAATTCATTCCTTTTTTTTATGAGTCTTAAATGCTTAGCAGTAAGACAGAATAAAAGCTTTCTATCTGATTGGCATACGTTTTTGTTTTGTCAAGAAATGCAATTTAATTAACTGTGGGCATTCTTCATTTATGCGTTACTTTATTTACATCCTGTGATCTTTCTGCATGTTTTCAAGTATAATCATAATCTCTTAGATAATTGTTAAAGGGGAATTTCTTGAAAATAATATAAGCTGATCTTTAAGTTGAGTGCTTATAAGATGCCTACAGACTTTAAAATATCTTGTATAATACAACAAAGAAGTTTTCTGTGTGCACAAAGTATTAGGATTAATAACCACCTTAATTGGTACTGTGGTTTAAATATTCCAGTACAGTTTGTTTGCTGACAGTTTTACCTAAAGAATAAATGTTGAAAGGTGAATACCTTATGAGATGAATAGATAATGAAAGCTCTGACCTCATTAATAGATCAATGGCATTACAATAGGAGTGAGTGAGTTAATCAAATGTGGGGAGAAGACTCTCCCTCTCGTGTGTGTGTGTGTGTGTGTGTGTGTGTGTGTGTGTGTGTGTGTGTAACTCCCTGATACATTCTACTACTTTTTTATCACTTGATAAGTGACACTACACAAATTCTCTTAACTAAAACTGGATCTTTCCATCTTCAACTTTCCACAATCTAAAAATAAAAGAAATATCTCCTCAGAATAATTCAGTGTCTTGTATTCTATTGCTTCACTCCAAAATTGATTAATTTAGGCAAGAGTGATTGCCAAATAAGGAATTACATCACCCTGAAAGGGAGGTAGGGATTTCTAGTCCTTACTGAACATGACAGATAGATCTTACTCCAAATACTGAAAGAACATAATCTGATCCAAGGTGAATGTATAGAGGGAGAGATAGAGAGAGAGAATAAAGAAAAGGATTTTATCAGCTGGAGAGCATGGAAGACATGGAGGTGATTGGAGGGAGAGTACCTGGAAGGGAGTGCAGGGAGGCAAATGAAGGAGAAAATTGGTATGGTGTTTTGTTTTAATTAAAAATGAACAAAAACTTTACTAATAAATTACTTTATAGTTTTCTATGATTCACTTCAACATTAGATATGGCAACTTTGTATTTAAAAAATAACAGAAATTACAGTTCATATTTACATGTATTTGAGATCTCATGCATTCATATGACATACAGAGAATACAAATCTGACAGTATTGATGCACCCTTGATTACAATATTAGAGTAGTAAATTAGAGAATACATATTCAGAGACAAATTAATTGAATGTTAAAATATTAGTAAAATGTAAGATATTAAAATAGTGTATACTATTACCATTATCTACACCCACAGCATCAGAACATGATGAAAATTCTCTTAAATACCTTTTCTAAAGTAGCTCCACCACTTGTTTCAAAGATCTAGATTCTTATCCAATTTAAATATTTTCTTTTTCATTTTTATTTTTTTTTTATTTTTGGTTTTTCGAGACAGGGTTTCTCTGTGTAGCTTTGCGCCTTTCCTGGAACTCACTTGGTAGCTCAGGCTGGCCTCGAACTCACAAAGATCCGCCTGCCTCTGCCTCCCAAGTGCTGGGATTAAAGGCGTGCGCCACCAACGCCCGGCTCTTTTTCATTTTTAAAAACAACATCTGAATGAAGTAGCTGGAAAGATGGCCCAGTTGTTAAGAGCACACGAGGCTCTTGCAGAAAACCCAGGTTCTCACCAAGCACATGGTGACTGGCAATGTACCGCACCTGATTTCGAGGAAATCTGTCACCCTTTTCTGACATCCTTTGGGCCACAGGCACCCAGATGATGCACATATATACAGGCATGGAAAACACTCGCGAATAAAATAAAGTAAGTAATTCTAAAAATAATTTAAATCAGAATGAAATGAAAGTTTTTCTCTAGAAATATAAGCAATACACTGTGACGGTAATAGAAAGTAATTCAAAGTATCCCAATCAAATTATATATGTAGTTCATAAAATGTTTTATTAGTGTATTAAGTATATATTTACCTTGAAAGGTGCTCATCATTTTATTTCTGGGAAAGTATAAATAAGAACCTTTAGTATAATGTTATTTAAATAAGTAATATATTTTGTAGATGAAAATAGGAATGTGAGCATTAGGACCAATATGTAACATGAAGTCTGAGATTATGTTGGCTTGGCAAAGTAGCAACTGTAGATTCTCTTCTAATATCATACACAGATACATGTGTGTAACAACAATGAAAAAAGAGGCGATGAATTTTAAAGAATGTACAAAGGGTGACATAGGAGGTCTTCAAGCAGGATAATGAAGGGGGAAAGGATGCAATTATAATCTCAAAAATTAAATAGCCATTTAAAAAAATTATTAGATCCATGCCACCTCCAGCATGCTAAAGAAAAAACTGAAGCATAGATATTCTGTATATTATTTTAAATTTTTTACAAATGAAAAGTTTAATTCTCCACTTATGTGCAATCTTTTGTAAAAACAACCTGCAACAAACAAAAATGCTGATTCAGCCTGTGAAATAAAAGGTGAACTTTGCTGTTAATATATGTGTAGAATGCCCATTGAATTAATCTTTTTTAATTAAAGAAAATAATACAATTGACTACTGTTACAGTTTTCATTGTTCACACTTTAAAATATTAAGAATTTGGACAGGGAGTTGAGAATATTTATTTGAATTACATTCTGATACTTAAAAGCTCCTCAATAATTTTATACTGCTCCAACATTTGCTAAGTAGCATTTCTTGCTATTTAAAATATGTACAGTTAAGGGAAGGTTTGTGCATACACATCCATAAATAATTTCTACATAAATATACAAATATTCAAATTAATAACATTTATAGTTATTCCAAAGGTTCTATTGTGAATAGTTCCAATGCACCCAATGGTAAAAACTGAACATCCACAGTTACAATTTAGGTGATATATCACATTTATCTTAATATACAGAAACTGTTATTGCAAATAATTGAACTTCCAATAAAAAAGTAAATAATGTTGCTGAACCAAAGGGAAATTAACATTGATTACTATTAGAGTAAATTGGGCAGATTTGGAAGTCCTGATTTATTAATTTGGGAACTAGTTTTAGACCTATTAACACAAAGTTTAAAATAAGATGTTTCTAGCAACAAAAGTAAGAATGGGAAACAACCATAAAATATTGTTTTTATTTTGCAAGGTAAATCAATATGAACATTGCTTGACTAGCTTGTCAAAATAATGCCAGTTGAGTTTAAATAGACTCAATATGAAATTAGATGTTGGTGTGCCATATGAAAGAATACTATATAATTTCCATGTTGGTATATGTTAACTTTCTACTTGGTAAAAGTGTATAATATCTCATATAACAACATACATATAACATCAGTTGGTAAGGCATATTTAACAGAACCAGTTCATCCTAGTCTCCATATTCCTTTGCCTAAATATAAGAATTTTTTGTTGAAGTTGTATTTGATAGAACTGTATTAGTAAGTCATTCTCCTAAAGAAGCCATTAGACCAACAACAATGCCATCTGCTTCAATTCTGCAAGTCAATTCTGTTTTATGACTCATGTTTACAAGACCAAGTTAGTTCAGATTAATTAATTTTATAGGTAAGAAA
The DNA here is from genome assembly GCF_004664715.2 of Peromyscus leucopus. Taxonomy (NCBI): domain Eukaryota; kingdom Metazoa; phylum Chordata; class Mammalia; order Rodentia; family Cricetidae; genus Peromyscus; species Peromyscus leucopus. Next base: position 29,126,255 of record NC_051073.1, read on the forward strand.
TGTATTTCGATTATTACTCTACTTTATGACATATCACTTTAATTAATCACCAATTTAAAATCCTCTATTTCCTAACTTGAATAAAACCACAGAGGTTGTTATTGACAATGATTCCAACCGAATTTACAAGTGCTCAGAAAAATCATTCTTGGAAATGCATGGTTTGAATTATCTGCACTGCAAAATCCAAAGTCAAGGAAAAGAATTAAATAAATTACTCATGCAGCCATATAAGACCAATGAGCTATAACTTTGTATGGAATTCCATTTGTGCCCATGTTTTACTTGAATTGTGACTACAAGTAACAGTGCCTTGTAATGATAATTCCTATACACTACTATCTTCTACACCATACTCTCCTCTTCTTCATGGTACCATAGTCTTCACTTTGATGCTTTTTTTTTACTAGTAGTGTTGTAATTGCTGCCACAATTATACCCAACAATTCACACTTTGCATTCTTATCTGCACAAAAATGTACATATTTTCATCAAACACTGCAATGTTTATGATCTATACCTAATATTTGGTAATCACTGGTTAAAACTGAATTGTCTGCTGGGCGGTGGTAGCGCACACCTTTAATCCCAGCACTTAGGAGGCAGAGCCAGGCGGATCTCTGCTTGGTCTACAGAGCAAGATCCAGGACAGGTACCAAAACTACACAGAGAAACCCTGTCTCGAACAACCCCCCACCAAAAAAAAAAAAAACTGAATTGTCTATGTATCTGTTTGTTTCCTATGTGGTTTATGAATGTGAACCATCACAGTTCAGTGTAAATCTCTCTGAATACCATCCCATTCAAAGTTCTTCCCACTTCATAAGCTGCTCTTCTCACAAACTTTGCTAAATAAAATTTGTCTGAAGGTTTCTTTTTAGTTTTATGGTTGTACAAAATCCATGTAGAGATTATAAGGATAATCTCTTTATTTCTGCATCCTTTATTTAGTCATGCTGGAATGTCCCTTATACAAGGTGGCATATTCAAAGCTTATAAGAATTAGAAATGCTCATCATTGGGGACAAAAGTTAACCTTAGTCTCAGTCCCATGAGCGCTCGGAGAAAACAAAACAAAACAAAACAAAAACAAAAACCAAAAAAAAAAAAAAAAACTTTGCCTAGCTTGGGTTCCCTGAAATGGAAAAGCTAATGGCAGGGAGAAATGATTACAGTAGGTAACAATAGAATAAAGACATGAGCCCTTGGTGCAACATGACTGAAACACACATGGGCGCAACATGACTGAAACACACATGAACTCACAGAGACTGTGGTGCACACGTAGGGCCTGACTTAACAGGTGAAAACCCTATGGGGTCCCAGAGCTGAGAAGAGGAAGTAGATAAGAGCTCCCATCCCTAACCATGAAACTATCTCCAATTAACAACAGCTTGCAAAGGAAAAAAATAACTTCTCCAAGGCAGTCTCGCTGGATTTATAATCACATATAATGACAGGTCCATGCCCAGTAACGAAGATGGTCAACACAACAGGAACTCAAAGGTAAATCTGCAGACATTGGGTCTTGTGTTTTGTCATTCTCTCTCTGTCCCCTCTCCCTCCCTCTCTCCCCTTCTCCCTCTCCCTCCATCTCCCCCACCCCCGTGTCCCTTGTTGGTCTTTTGCATCTATACTGTGGTCTCTGATTTTGTGTATTTATGGGTTGTGTGTGTGGGTATCTTTATGCTCACGCATTTCTCATGTTCATTTTTTTGTTTCTTTGTTATTGTTGTTTGTTACTTTGTTGATTTTGTTTTATTCTTTTTACTCTATTTTTTTTATTCTCCTGCTTTTTTTCTTAAGGAAGAGAGAAAGAAGGTCACATGTTGCCTCAAACTTGCTATTTGCTAAGGTTGGGCTTGACTTCCTAATGCTCTTGACTCCACCTATATAGTGCTATAATTGCTCTGAAATGTGGGGTTGGTTTCTTGCTTTTGTTTCATTATTTATTGTCTTTGACTGCTCCTAGTGGGTTCTTGAAAGAAGATCACCCACAACAACTTAGGCAACCTAGATACCTCAGCCTCCCAAGTGTTATAATTATGGGCATAAGCCAACATGCCCAGGTAACTGTAGTTATTCTTGAGGACACAACTTGAATCTATTATCTCCTTCCAAACTACTGAGTATCAAGTTAAATTAGTAAGCACAAATTGTTCATCTAAAACTAAAATGAAATGACTTTTTTTAAATAGTTGATAGTCTATGGCTTTCAAAAATGCAACACAATAGCATGCTTAGCTATGCATGATGACATCTGATAAAATCATCAATGCTTCTAAAGTTTCAATTCAGTGTACTCAAACATGAACCTGGCACCACACTATATTGAAAAGTATACATGAGCCTTACCAAAGTCTATATAAAGTGATGAATGTAAATTACTGGCCTCAAAAATATTAAGCACAGCTTTACTATAGTATAGGTAGAAAATTCATATTTTGATTGTGCACTTAAGATCTGATGTTTCACAGCCTTGAATCTCCATGACATAAAATGGTTCAACTACTATTGTAAAACTTTTTATAACACATTTTCGTACATCCTATAAGGACAAACACAATTTGTAATCAATGACAAACATCTGTTGCATTTTTGTTTAAAGGCAGAGAGGCTTTAGTGAATATGAATGTAAACCTGTTGAAAATGGAGCCAATATACAGGCAGACATTGTCTAAACCATCCAGAATTACTAAATCAAAATAGCTACCAGGACTACAAAATATGAACTTTAGTGATGCCCAAATAATTGTATATTGATTCATAGTCACTGTATTTTCAGTAAAAAACATCATTTTTATCATACCTACTACATTTTAACATACTCCAACTAATGTTCACTTTTTTATACTACTAAATATTTAAAGAATGGGAATAGGTTTTTTAATATACTGACAGTATTGAAATAAGTCCTCGAATTCAAGACAAAATTGGACTAATGTAATTCAACCTCACTTCATTTTAGTTGTATTTAGAGATTGTCCAGAAAATAATTCACATATTAGAAGTGGTGTTTATTCTATTTCATAGATATTATATCCCCTTTCATAATATATTTTCATTGCTTTGATATTAAAAATAATTTCTGGAAAATATTTATAATATGCACTTACTTAAATATTTAAAATATTTATCTGTAAAACATTTATATATTATATAGGGTTATTATCTTCAGTGGCTTATTCCCAAACATTGGAGTAAAAATATTAATGTCCTAATAATAAGACAGTCCCTATTTCTATATTGCAAGTGTCTTTTTCACTGTGTAAATCATGTTATTATACTTCTGTAACACAGAAAAGAGATATGCTTATTCTAAAACCAGCTGTATACATTTCTATAATTTATTTTTCCAACCTGCAATTTTTAATAATCATAACTATAAATCAGAAAACAGTCTACATTTGTTGTAATTTTTCTCCTACTCATTAATATTTAGCAATCCTAATACAAGGAGCTTTAAGCAGATTCTATTTACTAAAGTGAATCAACCAAATGGTTATTATCTCATCTGTCTTTGCTGATCCTCTGTCCCTAGGAAGCTGACAGCACCTTTCTATGCTGGGTAGGTCACCACATTCATCCTGCTCAAAGAAGCAAAGGCTTTCCAATAATATTTTCACCTTTACACTAAGTACCAGTGTGCATTGTCTCTGGCCACATGTGAATGAGCTTCTGTTTATGCATATCCTCACCCTACAACCTCCAGTGTCTCCTGCCAGTCCTGACAAGTAGGTAATACGGATTAGGTATTCTAGTTCTGATCTCTGAACTGAATGAGAGACCCAACTTTACTGAGTCCTTGCAAATAAAAATGGAGAAACTTTAAGATTATTACAAACTGCCTTCCCATCCTGAAAGAACAAATATATATGTGTAGCTTAGTGACAGGATATGTCTATTTTCTTATAGTAAAAGACTATGGCATTACACTCCTTTTTGTTGAACACGACTGCTATTTATTTAAAAAAAAGTATTCATTTTATTTTGTGTTATTATTTTATGAAATATCCACTAAAAATGATGAAATGAAACTGTAGACATGCAGTAAAACATATACTTCATACTTTTGGGCTGGGTATATTTGTACTAAGATTGGAGAAATATTTCATTCAATAGCTCAAGCCTTATTTCAAGTGAGAAGTGGAGGAGAGGACTGGGAAGGAAAGAGATACATTTTAAAAAGAGGAACTATGTAGGAAACCTCTTTCAGCCTTGAGGCAGGAGGAAAGGCTTGGATTTGCCTCTACTGGATGTGACAAGGCCTTGCCTTCTTGTGGTGGGGGAATGGGGGCTCGGTTGGGGGAGGGGAGGCTGGAGGGACGGGAAGAGGGAAGAGAGAGACCTTTGATTGGTGTGTAAAATGAAAAAAAAAATTCTTAATAAAAAAGAATAACAAAAAAGAAAAAAAGAGGAAATATAGGCACTCCTTGAATAAAAGCAAAATGCATGAAATGGAAAATTTTAGCAAGTATACATGATGTATATAAAACATTTAATGCTAGATTGGCCCAGGATTTGAAACTTATTCCTGCTTTCTGTGTAACTTCAATAGCAGGAAAACCATCTAGTTTGAGGATACTAAGCTCATTTTTGCTTGCATAAGTTATAGACTAATGTTAGTCATTAAAAAACAACAACAACAAAATAAAACCCTACCAACTATTAAAATGTCTCTTTACTATTTACCCAACTATTTCCAATAAAAACATCATCCTAAGTCCAGTGTGTTAAGAATCCCTGCGAATGTTTCCTATATGAGAATGTTGTCCACCATTCTGTTAGCACAATTTGATATTTTATCTTTACTGCCATTTTTCCTTATTCTAAAAACTCTTAACAAATCTGTCCTAAAATATTCAGATTCCTTTCTTTTCTCTCTGCCACCTCCACATTACATCACACCTTCAGCTCTCTCAAACAAATTCTTTTCCCTCAGGGATCCCACTCAAAGACACTTTCAATTTCTCTTGAGAAATAATGAGACTAAAAATAGCCATGGGCAATTAGAATTTAAGTCTTATCTCAAACAAAAGCTAATGCCAACACCAAACTGTTAAAATTAGGAAGTTAGAGTTAATTCACAATTTAGTTCAGAATTCCATCAGACAAGTCTTATATAACTGCTTGATCTTTATAGTTTACTTTATAAGCTACCAAGTCATGTCATGGGAAAAAGTTAGTAAACAGGAAAGATAGAGGCATAGGATATAAAAATAGGTATTCCTCTAAAAGATATGCAAAGAAATCTCCCTGTCCATGACATTACAAAAAATGATAAAATACATTATCCCCCCCTCAGAAAATGATTCTAATATAAATCCATGGAGACTTCTAATCCTAAGTATATTGTTGTAAATTGATGAAAAAACCCTATGTAACAAACCTAAAGAAAAATTAAATGACAGAATGTAATTGATTTTGAGGAATCAAAGTTTGCATGTGAATACAAAGAATGTACTCTTGAAACTAAGACCTCCGGAGAAGAATTACTAATCATTATCAGTCAGGCTATAAACTTGCTCTTTTTTTTTTTTTTTTTGAAGGAGTAAATTATTTATTTTATTTTATTTTACAATACAATTCAGTTCTACATATCAGCCACAGATTCCCTTGTTCTCCCCCTCCCGCCCCCCTCCCTTCCCCCCATCCAACCCCCCCATTCCCACCTCCTCCAGGGAGTAATGAAGGGCGAGAGTCGAGGAAAAGAAAGCCTGTGGGAATGGGAGATCCCAGCTGGATCAAGAACAGAGAGGGAGAACAAGGAATAGGAGACCATGGTAAATGAAGACACATGAGAAAAGGAAGAAACAAAGTGCTAGAGAGGCCCACAGAAATCCACAAAGATACCCCCACAATAGACTGGTGATGGGATGGTCAAACACCCTAATAGTCATGCTAGAAACCCCATCCAACGACTGAGGGATCTGGATGCAAAGATCCATGGCTAGGCCCCGGGTAGAGCTCTGGGAGTCTAATTAGCGAGAAAGAGGAGGGTTTAGATGAGCGAGCAATGTTGAAACCAAGGTTGGATAAAGCACAGGGACAAATAGCCAAAGGAATGGAAACACATGAACTATGAACCAAAGGTGAGGGGCCCCCAACTGGATCAGACCCTCTGAATAGGTGAGACAGTTGATTGGCTTGATCTGTTTGGGAGGCATCTAGGCAATGGTACTCGGTCCTGTGCTCATTGCATGAGTTGGCTGTTTGAAACCTGGGTCTTATGCAGAGACACTTGGCTCAGTCTGGGAGGAGGGGACTGGACCTGCCTGGACTGAGTCTACCAGGTTGATCTCAGTCCTGGGGGAGGCTTTGCCCTGGAGGAGGTGGGAATGGGGGTTCGGCTGGGGGGGGAGGGGGTAGGAGGAGGGAGAACAAGGGAATCCATGGCTGATATATAGAACTGAATGGTATTGTAAAATAAAATAAAAGGAAAAAAAAAAGAATAATAAAATCAATTGTTTCTGTATACAACTGAGGAATAGGCCATGAAGGCTCCAGAATGTAGGCTAAACAATGGAAGTGATTCCCCACAGAAGCAATCTTCACAGAAGTCTTAAAAAGACATTGCAAATTATTCATTACATCATTTGAAGAACTTACTCAAAGTCACAATATCTAGCACATTGTAAATCCTTTTGTGAGATATAAATATTTTGTGTTTTTCCTATTATAACTTCATTTGGTCAAGTGCAGTATGTAAGTCAAGTGGGGACAGTTCTTATGAGTCTTCAGGAACATAGCCACATACTCTGGAAGTGACTCTCAATCTCACTGCAATCTACACAACAGTGCCTGAGGCAGAGCAGTCACACTCTGCTGGCAAAGTAACATGTAATTACTCGTACATTTACCTTCGAGGTGAGTATCATGTGACTTCCCTGGGTAAATACAAATCCTTTCAAACATTAATGCGTCAGCTTTTATCAAACTCCATCATATCTCTCTTCTAAAATGTAAATCAGACAATTAAACAATAATTTTCTTTTTAGATAAACAAATGGATTAATTAGGAAGCATTACAAGTTTACTCCTATTTTCTGAATTGCTGCAAAAATGAGGATTAGCTATATTGAACATACTAAATGAGATATTCCGCCAGGCAGTGGTGGCACACACCTTTAATCCCAGCACTTGGGAGGCAGAGCCAGGAGGATCTCTGTGAGTTCGAGGCCAGCCTGGGCTACCAAGTGAGTTCCAGGAAAAGGTGCAAAGCTACACAGAGAAACCCTGTCTTGAAAAACCAAATAAATAAATAAAAAAATAAAATAAAATAAGATAAAAAAATAAAAAATATAAATAAAAAAAGAGATATTCCTCAAATTTTATAAAACTACAAATTTAACCATTGTTAAGTAAAACATAGATCCTTTACGTATAGAAGAATAACTGAAAATGAATCATAAAAATTAAATTAAAATTATTTTAAAGACATTTTTGCTTATTATACATGACATATTTCGATATATCTTGAGATTTCCTAATTTTCATATGACTCCACTTAAATGAAAATTTTAAAATTGTTAGATTTTAATAAGAATTTTTTTTCATGAACCCTCTTTATTGGCTATTTTTCATTATTACAAAATCCTTTTATAATTATGTTTATAAAACAGTAATATCAGTATGGTGTTATACTAAAATAACTAGACTGATTTTACTCAGCTCCTTCCTACTACTAAGCATCAAGTTAAAGTAGTGCATGCAAATTGTTCATCTAAGCCTGAAATGTAATGTATTTGTTAAGGCAGCTGACAGTCTATTGTTTCCAATGATGCAACAGTTGTCTGAGTAGTTTATAGGTTATTCATACTATCCAACCACACCTATAAATACTGTGATATCCAGGTACTAGTCTGTAATATTTGGTAAAGGTTATTCGTTGTATATCAAAAAGCCGTAGAAGAGTAAGTAAGTCCAAGACAGACAGAAAAGAACTTTTATTTTTGTTAATCATAAAACCCCTTGAGTGATAATGGCATTAATTCATTCATGAGAGAAACACTCTAGTGGCTTAATTTGCTATTAAGAGCCCCACAAGCTTACACTATTACAATGATAATTTGATTTCAACATGCTTTTTGAGGGAAAATTAAAGCCATAATACTTATCCCAAACTAGGTCTGAAGAAAAAAAATATTTTATAGTACAATTGCCTAAAGTATATCCTTAGTCTTATAATAAATATTTATTAAATTATTTATAAATTTTAATTGTGTGCACATGTGCGTTTCTCTCTGTGTGTTTGTGTTCATGAATGTCATGGCCTGAAGAGAGACCAAAGGTTTAGGCGCCCTGACACTGGAGTTATAGACGTTAAAGTGCTACCTTATGGATGCTGGGAAACAAACCCACATCCTCTATAAGAGCAGCATGTGCTTTCAATCTCTGAGTAGTGTCTGAAGCCTTAATATATTATTTCTTTTAAGCCACATTCAACACACTCAAATTATAAGACGAGTTAGTAGACTTTCAATGTTCACTGTTAAAGGGTATAATTTTTATATGTGTAAATGTATATATGGTTTATTATGAGAAATAAATTAGAAAATCAATATTTTATTTAGAATCATCACACCTGGCTGTTTTGATTTCTCATCTGGGGTAAAAAAAAATACTATTTAATGAAATATAAATATGCTTTCTGTGGTGCTGGATGCCCATATTAGATGATAATCATTTTCTTAAACATCGAGTTTTTTATTGGAAATTGACTTTTTTCATACAATATATTTTGATTCTAGTCCCTCCTCATCCAGCTCCTCCCAGATCCTACCCACCTGCTTCTGCACCCAAATCAACACTCTTTCTTGCTCTCTCTCATTAGAAAACAATCAGATATCTAAAAGAAAAATTCAATAATAAAATAAGATAAAAGTAAACATGAATAGTACAAAACAAATCAACAATAAGAAAATGCCCACAGAGAAAGCACAAAAAACAAATATAATTGCAGATGCAAATGCATTTGCCCACATAGAAATCACATTAAAAAAAATCCTGAAACCATAATATATATGCACAAAACCAGTGAGGTGAAAAAGTAAGAAAAGAAACCATCAACAAGGGGCAGACAAAGCATTATGATAAAGAAAAAGAAATTTATAAAGTATCACGGACTCATTGAGTTTCTTTTATGTCGGCTTCTACTGCTGGGCATGGGCCTGCCCTTAAGTGTAATTTCTATACCCAGTGGAATTACATTGGAGAACACAAATGTTTCTTTTATGAGCTGTTATCAGTTGAAAAGAGCTCCTAGATTAAGGATGAGGGCATGTGTGACCTTCCCCTCTCAGCTCCAGGACCCCATCAGGCTTAGACTTTTGCAGGTCTTTGGCATGCTGTTACAGTCTTTGTGAGTTCATATGTGAATCAATCCTCTTCTATCTAGAACACTTTGCTTCCTTGATGTTTCCTATCTCCATTAACTTTTATAGTCTTTTTGACAACTCTTCCACAAAGTTACTGAGACAGAGGGGAGGAATTTGATGGATGTGTCCGGTCTAGGACATTGCTCAGTTATGAGTTTCTAGATTTGTTCCCATCTGCTGCAGGAGGAAGCAACTTTGATAATGGCTGAACAAGGTACCAATCTATGAGTATAAAAGAACATCACTATGAATGATGTTTTTTTTATTACTATGTTGCTGTAGCTTAACATCACAACTGGTTTTCTCCTATTTCTGTGCCCTACCTAATCTCACGTTCTTAGCCACCTGAGCAGTGTCACACATGGGTTTTATCTCATGGTGTGGACATTAAACTAATTACATATTGGTTGGTTGTTCCCACTGCTTTTGTGTCACTATTATTCCATTTATATCTCATAGGCAGGTCACCATTGTAGATTGGAGAGTTTGTCCAGGGTTGGAAGTTATGTTTCTCTCTTGGTAGTGTACAGAGTAACTTCCAGTACCAGGAAGATGGTTCAGTAAGTTCCATCTAATATCTCCACGTTCAATGGATTTTTTAGGTGAAGCATTCAACAATTGACACCTACCATTAGTTTGTGGAGAGCAACCCATAGCAACAGCAAGAACCTTGGTTGCTTGGTGGCTTGGTGGCTTCTGTGGATTTCCTTTGGCCAACAACCCAGCAATGGAGATTTATTTGGTGGCAACAGATATCTATTTGGGGCTTTGTCTCCCCATTAAAATCAGTACAATAGCTTCCAGACTCATTAAAATAGTTTGCCATTTTATCCTGGCCCACAAATTTAATTGGTTCTTGCATACTTTATTTTTATAAATGTGTTATTTTGTGACTTCTAATTGCTCCATTAATATCATTTTGCATATAATTTATAAGTTCAACAGTACAAAAGTATAAAGTATGATAAATGATTCATTTTTACATAAAAATATTTTATCAGTTAACTTGTATTTTTAAATATTATTGCTGAGTAACCACTTTTAATATCAATAATGTTATATTTCTATTTATCCTAATTAAAGTTCTTTCTTTTAAATTTTAAAATGCCTTGTTTAGGCTTTTTTCTGTGTCTTGTTTAATTTTTCAGATTTAAAACATATGTTGGAGAATTTCATACATGCCTATATTTTGATAAAATATATCACTCATTCTGTCCTTTCCAATTCCTCCTATATCCTAAACCTTCACAACATCATGTGCTCAAAACCAAAACACTAGAAACATTGAGTCCACTTTGTGGTACCTGAATGTGAACAAGTATAGGACCTTTTAAATGAGTCTGGGTAACCTCTCAGCGACACGTCTCCAGGAAAGAAAAAAAAAAAAAAAAAAAAAAAAACTCCACTCTCCCTTTACCACCATTAGTTGTCAGTATATACTCAACTATGGGTGGGATTTCATGAGCCACTCTGCCATCCATGTTGGTATTTTGACTGGCTTAGTCTTTTGCACATCATGTGTACTCAGACACAGTTTTGCGTTCATGTGTGAAACAATCCTGTCTTATTTTACAAATAGTGTTTCACTACAAAAATACACTACCTCTGCATCTCATAATTTCTCATTCTTTCTTTTGTGGTGATTCCTGAGCTTTGGTGCTAAGGAATGTTGTATAATTGCCACAATTAGAGTAGAATAATCCACAGTCTTATTGGCTACACATTTACCAGCTATGAATCTCCTTGTTAACTGCCTTCTAATATAAAATGAAGGTTCTCTGATGATGGCTGACAGATGCAATAATCTGTAGGCACAAAGAAAAGGGTTTAAGGGACTAGTTAATACAAAGTCCATTTAGTAGATTAACATTATTAGCTCCTTTTGTATGTCCTACAACAAATTTAGTCAATGGTTTTGACCCAGTTATCACTACCAGGCATGAGTTTGACCTCATGCAGCAAGCGTTATAGCAATCAAAAGTGATTAGTTACTCTGAAAACATCCATACCACTATTTAATTAGTAGGCATATTTTGACAGGGGAGTTATTGTTTTAGTTTATAAGATTCACACCTATGTAGGACTCTTGATGACATCCCTTTTCAGGTAAATATCATAGAACATTCCAGCACTATAAAATCTAGCCAATAAGGATGAAAAGTTCAGGTTTGAAGTAGCTTTTTTTTTCTCCATGCCTTATGTTTTAAGTATATTTTATATCTAGAACTATTTTCTGTCTATAAAGTTCTAAGGGGTAAATAAAAAGCCATGACATTATCATGTAACATTCAAGAAGTCTATGAGAACCCAGTAAACAAAAACGCAAAATGTAGTAATACATATTTGACACTCAGCTTTTTATCTGACAGTCTATATTGTCTGAGAGAAGTGTTGCCCCAACCCAAGGTAAAAATTAAGGCCTTTAAGTGCCATATATACATATGAATTAAATCCCACTGGTTACAGCACTTTGCCCTCCCACCAACAAATATGTGTTTCTTTTCCTCAACATCCACTACAGAATGTGTCTTCTTTTTTAAAATTTTAGCAATTCTGAGAAGGGTATGTTGAAATCTTAAAATAGTTTTAATTTTCATTTTCCTAATGGTTAATGTGCTATAATTTTTAACTGAGTTGTTTATTTTCTTGGTGTTTAACTTGTTCTTTGTATCTTTCTTTTTTGTTTATTTGTTTTAGTTTTTAAATTGTTATTATTAAGAGATTTTCTATTCATTTTATATACCAATCACAGATTCCCCTGTCCTCCTTCCTCCTGCCTCCTAACCTTCTCTCTCAACCCACCCCCCATTCCCACATCCTCCAAGGCAAGGTCTCCCATAAGGAGTCAGCAGAGGCTGGTACATTCAGTTGAGGCAGGGGCAAAGCCCCTCCTCTCTGCACCAAGGTTAAGCAAAGTGTCTCACCATAGGCACTAGGCTCCAAAAAGCTGGCTCATGCATTTGGGACAGGTCCTGATCCCACTGCCTGCGCGCCCCCCCCCAACAGTTCAAGCTAAACAACTGTCTCTCTTATCCAGAGAGCCTAGTCCAGTACCATGGTGGCTCCTCAGCTATTGGTTTAAAGTTCATGTGTTTCCATTAGTTTGGCTAGTTGTCTCTGTACTTATTTCAATCATGGTCTAGATATCTCTTGCTCATAGAATCCCTCCTCTCTCTCATCAATTGGAATCCTGGAGCTCTGCCTGGAACCTGGCCATAGATCTCTGCATATGCTTCCATCAGTCACTAGAAGAGGGTTCTATGATGACAGAGTATTCAGATATTTGATCATGAGTGTAGGTCAGCTCAGACACCCTTCTCTACTACTGCCTAAGCTGGAGTCACCCTTGTGGATTCCTGTGAACCTCCCTAGAACTCTGCTTCTCCCTATTCCCATGGTGTCTTCATTTATCATGGTATCTCTTTCCTTGGTCTTTCACTCTGTTCAAGTTCCAGCTCGAACCTCCCGCTCCCCTAAGCACTCATTCCCATTTTTTGCCCTCCATTATCCCCCCTCACCGCAGTTTCTCATGTAGATCTCATCCATTTCTCCATTGCTGGAAGATCCTCATATCCTTCCTAGGGTCCTCATTACTAGCTAGCCTCCCTGGAGCTGTGGGTTCCAGTCTGGTTTTCCTTTGCTTTATATCTAGTATCCACTTATGAGTGAGTACATACCATGTTTGTCTTTCTGAGTCTGGGTTACCTCACTCTGCTGTGGGATGTTCTGTATGTCCTGTGGGAGCCCTTCTTGGGTTCCTCGTGGCTTTACCCAGCAGGTCCGCATAGAGGATGATTAGGACCATGGGCCTGAGTGCAGGTGTCTGAGATGGTCTGCACTTGGCTGTACTGGGGGATGGGCTGTATGGCAAGTTGCTCTGATTGGTCAATAAATAAAACCTGATTGGTCGTGGCTAGGCAGGATGTATAGGCGGGACTAACAGAGAGGAGATATAAAAGAACAGGAAAGCAGAAGGCTGAGGCGGAGAGACACTGCAGCCGCCGCCATGACCAGCAGCATGTGAAGATGCTGGTAAGCCACCAGTCACGTGGCAAGGCATAGATTTATGGAAATGGATTAATTTAAGATAAAAGAACAGTTAGCAAGAAGCCTGCCACGGCATACAGTTTGTAAGCAATATAAGTCTCTGTGTTTACTTGGTTGGGTCTGAGCGGCTGTGGGACTGGAGGGTGACAAAGATTTGTCCTGACTGTGGGCAAGGCAGGAAAACTCTAGCTACATCACTCAGGATGATTTTTTTTTTTTTTATATATCCATCCATTTGCCTGCAAACCTCATGATGTCATTGTTTTTCTCTGCTGAGTAGTGTTCCGTTGTGTATATGTACCACATTTTATTTATCCATTCTTCAGTTGAAGGGCATCTAGGTTGTTTCCAGATTTTGGCTATTATAAACAATGCTGATATGAACATAGCTGAGCATGTGTCCTTGTGGTATGATTGAGTATTCCTTGGGTATATGCCCAAGGGTGGTAAAGCTGGGTCTTGAGGAACATTGATTCCCAATTTTTTGAGAAACCCCATACTGATTTGCAAAGTGGCTGCAAAGTTTGCATTCCGACCAACAGTGGAGGAGTGTTCCCCTTGCTAGACATCCTCTCCAACGTAAGCTGTCTTCATTGTTTTTGATCTCAGGCATTCTGACAGATGTAAGATGGTATCTCAGAGTCATTTTGATTAGCATTTCCCTGATGACTAAGGATGTTGAGCAATTCCTTAAATGTCTTTTGGCTATTTGAGATTCTTCTGTTGAGAATTCTGTTTAGCTCTGCAGCCCATTTTTTAATTGGATTGTTAGGTATTTTGAAGTCTAGTTTCTTGAGTTCTTTATATATTCTGAGATAAGCCCTCTGTCAGATGTGGGGTTGGTGAAGATCTTTTCCCATTCTGTAGGCTGTCATTTTGTCCCATTGACATTGTCCTTTGCCCTACAAAAGCTTTTCAGTTTGAAGAGGTCCCATTTATTAATTGTTTCTCTCAATGTCTGTGCTACTGTTGTTATATTTAGGAAGTGATCTCTGGTGCCAATGTACTCAAGACTACTTCCTACTATCTCTTCTATGAGGTTAAGAGTAACTGAATTTATGTTGAGTTATTTGATCTACTTAGACAAGTTTTATGCATGGTGACAGATATAGATCTACTTGCAATCTTCTACATGTTGACATCCAGTTATGCCAGCACCATTTTTTGACAATTCTTTATTGTACAGTTTTGGCTTCTTTTTAAAAAATTATGTGTTCATACCTGTGTGGATTAATGCCAGGGTCTTCAATTTGATTCCATTGGTCCACATGTTGGTTTTTATACCAGTATCAAACTGTTTTTTATTACTGTAGTTCTATAGTAGAGCTTGAAGTCAGAGGTTCTGATGTTTCCAGTGGTTGCTTTAATGTATAGGATTGTTTTAGCTATCCTGGATTTTTTGTTTTTCCATATGAAGTTGAGTATTGTTCTTTCCAGGTCTGTGAAGAATTGTTTTGGGAGTTTTATGGGGATTGCATTGAATCTGTAGATTGCTTTTGGAAAGATTGCCATTTTTACTATGTTAATCTTTCCTATTCATGAGCATAGGAGATCATCCCATTTTCTGGTATCTTCTTCAATTTCTTTCTTTAGAGATTTAAAGTTCTTGATATACAGGTCCTTTACTTGCTTAGTTAGAGTTACCTCAAGGTATTTTATATTATTTGTGGCTATTGTAAAGGGTGATGTTTCTCTGATTTCTTTCTCAGCCCTTTTATCATTTGTATATAGGAGGGCTACTGATTTTTTTTTTTAGTTAATCTTGTATCCTGCCACATTACTGAAGGTGTTTATTAGCTGTAGGAGTTCTTTGATCCAATTTTTGGAGTTACTTATGTATACTAGCATATCATCTGCAAATAGTGAAAGTTTGACTTCTTCCTTTCCAATTTGTGGCCCCTTGATCTCCTTATGTTGTCTTATTGCTTTGGCTAGAACTTCAAGTACTATATTGAATAAGTATGAGGAGAACAGACAACCTTGTCTTGTTCCTGACACTTTGACTTTCTCTCCATTTACTTTGATGTTGGATGTTGCCTTACTGTAAATTACCTTTATTATGTTTAGGTATGTTCCCTATATTCCTGATCTCTCCAAGACCTTTATCATGAAGAGAGGTTGGATTTTGTCAGATGCCTTTTCTGCATCTAGTGAGATTATCATGTGTTTTTTTTTTCTTTCAGTTTGTTTATATGGTGTATTACATTAACAGACTTTCATATGTTGAACCACACTTGAATCCCTGTGACGAAGCCTACTTGATCATGGTGAATAATTGTTTTGATGTGTTCTTGGAGTCTGTTTGCCAGTATTTTTGTGGGGCGGGTGGTTTTTTGGTCTTTTTAATGGGTTTTAGGTCTGGGATAATTTTCAGTGTTTAGGGGGGTTGGTTACAAGTTATTGTCAAGGGTTAGGAAAAAGGCTAAGCAAAGGAGATTAGATTTAAGGTTCTTGTTTAAAAAAAAAAGAAAAAGAAAAAGAAAGAAAGAAAAGAAAAAGACAATACTAATTTTAAATACTTTACATTGGATTGGATTGTTTTATATTGTATACAAATTTGAAATTGATATTGTTAGAAAATGCTATATGTATATTTCTAATTGTATTTATACCATTCATTTAACAATGTAATGCAAATTTCTGATCCTTGAATGTTATTATTATCAACTATTAGGATATAAAGAAATGAAAGTTAGTAGTTAGACATTACAATAGAACTTGTAGTCATATTAGATATGTTTTAAAAATTGAGCGGAGATGTTTTAGACAGGTCATCTTCAAACCCTTCAGAGATCTACAGAATATGGCATTTACAATGTTTTAATAACTTAGAAAATTTTTCTTTTTTGAGACATGTCGGCTCCTGGCAGTACCAATATACTTTAGAGAAAATATGGGCATTGAAGAAACTGCATATGGAGTCAACTTTCATTCTGGCAAAAGTTAGCCACTGGACAACAAAGTATCCTCGAATCAACAGGACAAAATGGACAGACAGATCACGAAACAAGGGACTACTGATTCTTGCCAAAACAAGTGTGGTTATGGCTTTATCAAAAGGCATCTTCTGAGGCCAGGACAATATGGCCCCATCCCTGAAGTGGCCTTCACATCCGGAAAAGGTACAGTGCCCTTTTCTTCGAAGGCAGCTTAACAGGCAGAGGGCCGATGGATTCTGTTGTACAATGGAACAGCAGCTGAAAGCTCATGCCTCTCAAAAGTAGACTGGCATTTAATAGAGGGATGTGGAGAAGAAGGGGATGCTGAGATGAAGCCATATATACACAGCCAAGAAGAATGGACAGCTGAATTAAAAAACTGTCAACAATTTCCAGAATTTAAAATCCTGAATCATGACAGGACACTAGTGGAATTCAGATGTTTCTGGTACGTGGACTGCTCTCACCCAATGTGAGGTTGAACTGTTGACCTTGTGTACATCCTACTTCACAAATGAGTCTGTCAGATACACTAAGCCTATAGGCTGAAGATGATGCCCCAACACTGCGGAGAAACCTCAGGTGACTGCCCAAGCAACTGGCTGTTTCTGTCAACTCACAAAATTTTTTGGAAGTTGCTTGCATGCACTTCCTGTTTTTATTTTTGTTAGCTAATATTATTCCCTTCTTGGGTCTCTGAGGGAGTTGAAGATTAGTTAGTTATGGTTGAAGATTAGTTAATTATAGTTGAAAATTAATTAGGATAGAAAGTGCATTAGATACATCTTGAATTTACCAAAATAGGATAGATAATGGAATTATTTTCTCTGATTTGTCAAATACCTGTTTAGGTATTTATTACTTGTATATATTGTATATAGTTATTATACTTTTGTATATAGTTTTTCTTTTGTTAGTTATAACCTTTTGCTTTCTTTTTCTTTTTATTAAAATAGAAAGGGGAAATGTGGTGGTAATCTAATTGTACTGAATTATTATTTTGATTGTATGTTAATAAATAAAGTTGTCTGGGGGTCAGAGCTATTAGAGCCATAGCAAGAGTGTGGCGGTGGTGGCACACCTTTAATCCCATAAGATCTCTGTGTGTTCAGGGATATAGCCAGCATTGGAGACATATGCCTTTAAGACTTAGGGGGCTGTACATTCAGACAGTGACGAGGCAGTCATGTGTTTGGGTTTACAACCAATGAGAAGGCAGAACAACATACTATAAAAAAACGAACCGACAGGAAGTAGGTCTCTTTTCGCGAAGCTGGGACAGCAGGAGGAAGGGTGAGATTTTAGCTCTGAGCTCTGACCTCTCGGCTTTCTCTTTTACATTGTTTCTGTGTTTCTTATTTAATAAGACGGTTGGTTACATCAACATATTTTATTGAGTATTTTTGCATCAATGTTCATGAGGGAGATTGATCTGTAGTTCTCTTTCTTTGTTGCATCTTTGTTTGGCTTGGGAATCAGGGTAATTGTAGCCTCATAGAAGGAGTTTGATAATGTTCCTTCTGTTTCTACTGTGTGGAACAATTTAAAGAGTATTAGTATTAGCTCTTCTTTGAAGATATGGTAGAATTATTTGTTGAAACTATCTGGTCCTGTGCTTTTCTTGGTTGGAAGAATTTTAATGACTGTTTGCTGCGGGATGTTATGTATGTCCTGGGGGAGCCCGTTCTCGGGTTCCTCGTGGCTTTACCCAGCAGGTAGAGGATGATTAGGACCACAAGCCTGAGTGCAGGTGTCTCAGATGGTCTGCACTTGGCTGTGCTGGGGAATGGTCTGTATGTCAAGTTCTGATTGGTCAATAAATAAAACCTGATTGGCCGTGGCTAGGCACGAAGTATAGGCAGGACTAACAGAGAGGAGAAATAAAAGAACAGGAAGGCAGAAGGGGTCACTGCCTGCAGTAGCCACCAGGACAAGGAAGATATAAAGTACTGGTAAGCCACTTGCCACGTGGCAAGGTATAGATTTATAGAAATGGACTAATTTAAGATATAAGAACAGTTAGCAAGAAGCCTGACACAGCCATACAGTTTGTAAAAAAAATAAGTCTCTGTGTTCACTTGGTTGGTTCTGAGTGGGTGTGTGACTGGCGGGTGAGAGAGATTTGTCCTGACTGTGGGCAAGGCAGGAAAACTCTAGCTACAACTGTTTCTATTTCCTTAGGGGTTATTGGTCTATTTAAATTGTTTATCTGGCCTTGATTTAACTTTGGTATGTTGTACCTATGGAGAATATTGTCCATTTCTTTTAGATTTTCTAATTTTGTAGAGTACAGGCTTTTGAAGTATGACCTGGTGATTCTCTGGATTTCCACATTCTTAGATGTTATGTCTCCTTTTTCATTTCTGATTTTGTTAATTTGGATGCTTTCTCTCTGCCTTTTCGTTAGTCTGGATAAAGACTTGTCTATCTTGTTAATTTTCTTAAAGAACCAACTCTTTGTTTTAATGATTCTTTGTATTGTTCTCTTTTTCTATTTTATTGATTTCAGCTCTCAATTTGATTATTTCCTGGCATCTATTCCCCCTAGGTGACTTTATTTCTTCTTTTTTCTAGAGCTTTCAGGTGTGCTATTAAGTCACTAGTGTGAGATTTCTCCAACTTCTTTATGTGGGCATTTAGTGCTATGAATTTTCCTCTAGCACAGCTTTAATAGTGTCCCATAAGTATGGGTATGTAGTACATTCATTTTCATTGAACTGTAGGATGTCTTTAGTTTCTTTCTTTCTTTATTCCTTCACCCATTGCTGATTCAGTTGAGCAATATTCAGTTTCCATGAGATTGTAGGCTTTCTGTAATTTTTGTTGTTGTTGAAATTTAACTTTTAACCATGGTGGTCTGATAGAATATAGGAGGTTATTCCAATTTTTTTTTTATCTGTTGAGATTTGCTTTGTGACTGAGTATGTGGTTGATTTTAGAGAAATTTCCATGGGGTGCTGAGAAGACAGTATATTCTTTTTTGTCAGGGTAGAATGTTCTGTAGATATGGATTAAGTCCATTTGAATCATAATTTCTGTTAGTTTCCTTATTTCTCTGTTAAGTTTCAATCTGACAGAACTGTCCAGTGGTGAGAGTGGAATGTTGAAGTCTCCCACTATTAATGTGTGGGGTTTGATGTGTGATTTAAGCTTTAGTAACGTTTCTTTTATATATGTGGGTGCCCTTGTATTTGGGGCATAAATGTTCAAATTGAAACTTCATCTTGGTGGATCTTTCCTGTGATGAGTATGTAATGTCCTTGATCTCTTTTGATTGATTTTAGTTTGACATCTATTTTGTTGGATATTAGGATAGCTACACCAGCTTGCTTATTAAGACCATTTGATTGGAAAGACGTTTTCCAGCCTTTTACAATCTGAGATGTGTTTCTTGTATGCAGCTGAAAGATGGGTCCTGCTTTCATATCCATTCTGTAAGCCTATGTCTTTTTATAGGTGAATTAAGTTCATTGATATTAAGGAATATTAATGATAAGTGATTGTTAATTCCTGTTATCTTTTGGTGGTAGTATTGTGTATTTCTCTTCTTTGGGATTTACTGCTGTGGTTTTATCTATTGCCTGTGTTTTCGTGGGTGTATCTGACTTCCTTAGGTTGGAATTTTCCTTCTAGTGCTTTCTGTAGGGCAGGAATTGTGGATAGGTATTGTTTAAATCTGATTTTGTCTTGTTCACTCCATTATGGTGACTGAAAGTCTTGCTGGGTATATTAGTCTAGGCTGGCATCTAAGGTCTCTTAGTGTCTGCATTACATCTGTCCTGGTCCCTCTGGCTTTCAAAGTCTCCATTGAGAAGTCAGGTGTTATTTTGATGGGTCTGCCTTTATAAGTCACTTACCTTTTTTCCTTTGCTGCTCTTAATATTCCTTCTTTATTCTGTATGTTTAGTGGTTTAATTATTATGTGGCAAGGGGACTTTGGGGGGGTCTAGTTTGTTTGGTTTTCTATGGACTTCTTGTATCTTCATAGGTATTTCCTCCGTTAAGTTGGAAGCGTTTTCTTCTGTGATTTTGTTTAATATATTTTCTGTGCCTTTGAGTTGGTATTCTTTTCCTTCTATCCCTGTTATTTTTAGGTTTGGCCTTTTCATGGTGTTCCAGATTTCCTGGACATTTTTGTTATGACTTTTTGGCTTTGGTATTTACTTTGACTGACAAATCTAATTCCTCTATTGTATACTCTACACCAGAGATTCTCTCTTCCATCTCTTGTTTTCTGTCGGTTATGCTTGCATCTGTGTTTCCTGTTCTTTTACTCAGATTTTCTATTTCCAGCATTCCATCTGTTTGTGTCTTCTTCATTGTTTCTATTTCACTTTTTGGGTCTTGAACTTGTTTCCCTCACAGGTTTAATTGCTTTTTCATGGATTTCTTTAAGGGATTTATTGATTTTCTCCAATTTTTTTGTTTGTCTTTTCCTCAATTTCTTTAAGGGAATTTTCCATTTGCTCTTTGAAGGCCTCTAGTATCTTCATGAAGTTATTTTTAAGGTTGCTTTCTTCTGCTTCTACATTGTGATGTTCAGGTCTTACTGTTGTAGAAGGACTAGGTTCTGGTGATGCCATATTACTCTTTATGTTGTTGTATGCATTTTTGCACTGGTGTCTACCCATCTCTTCCTCCAATAGGTGCAAGTGGTCCCTGTGTTTGAGCAAGGTGCTATCAGTCTAATCTGTTCTTGCTGTGTCTGTGTCTCAGGGGTCTCCTCTAGGTCCAGTCTTAGCTCGTGGTCTAATTGGACCTGGAAGATTCTATATCTCCTGAAGCTGCTCTTGGTCTAATCCAAGCTAGCTGATTCTGTGACTCACAGAGCCACCCTTGGTCTTATTAAGGCTCTTGGTCCAGTGAGAGCTGACAGATGCTGTGTCTCAGGAAGCCTCTCTTGGTCCAATGAGAGCAGGTGGATTCTGTGTCTCAGGAAGTTACTCTTGGTCCAATGAGAGCTGGAGGTTTGGTTTCCATGTCTCAGGAAGTTACTGGTGTTACACGCAAATGGGTATTGGGGTAGGGCATTGGAACTTGTAGATTGTAGGGTCTGATTGTGGTTTTGGTGGGGGAGGGGCCTTGCCACAGGAGTTTTCCCTGCTGGCCAGCAACTGGTGCAGAGTTGAGTGGGGGTTCCTGAGGACTGGCTGTGTCCCAGGGCCTGGATCTTAGAGGCAGGACTCTCTGAGTGTGAGAAGAATCACTCACCTCTAGTTCCAGTGAGAGCTGGTGGTTTGGTTTCTGTGTCTCAGGAAGTTACTGGGGCCACAGTTGAATGGGTATAGAAAATGTAGATTGCAGGGTCCAATAGGGGGGTGGTGTGGAGGGGAGGGGCCTTCCCACAGGAGTTTTCCCTGCTGGCCAGCAACTGGAGCAGAGTTAGTTGGGGGTTCGTGAGACTGCTCATTGTATATTTCAAACAATAACAACTGCCAAATGTAAAGATGTCAAAGATTATTTTCAGTTTTCTAAGCTCCCTCTTCACTGAACTGATGATGTCCATTACTGTGTTGAATCTTCTCATTTTCATGAGGTCCCATTTTTTTTGGTTGTTAGTCATAATACATTAGCTATCAGGCCCTATTCAAAAGTTATTTCCTGTGCTAACAAATGGAAGTATATTTATCCTGTTATTTTTCAGGTTCAGGTTACCTAATGTTGAATTTATAAATGTATGTTTAGATTGGAATACCCACAGAAGTTGGGAAACATGTAAGGGGCCATGGTGGAAATGGGACTTCAAAAAGGGTGAAGCTAGCACACACATTTTATGAAGGAGGAAAGAGCAATAATGGAAGAGTAAAAATTAAATGTAGTGAGAGGTAGAGGGGCAGAGGAGACCTAGTAGTTAGGGGATGGATAACTAACACTGGAGATTTTGAAAATTGCATATGGAAACCTACTAGAATAGATACCTCCTAAATTATATGCGTGTAAGCTTGTTTTATTAAATTATATAATTTATTTTCTACACTTGCAATTTTTTAAAAATGACATCTTCAAGCCAGGCAGTGGTGGCGTATGCATTTAATCCCAGCATTCAGGAGGCAGAGCCAAGTGGATCTCTGTGAGTTCGAGGCCAACCTGGGCTACAGAGTGAATTCCAGGAAAGGTGCAAAGCTACACAAAGAAACCCTGTCTTGAAAAACAAAACACACAAACAAACAGACAGACATATTCTATAGTAGATTTGGAAGAAAAGAAACACTTACATATTGGTGTGAGGGCAGAGTGCTGCAGCCACAATGGAATTCATTGTGATGGTTTCTCAAGGTTCTACAGATAGATCTACCACATGCCAATATACCCAACTGCGTCTTACCCTGATAAACAGACACTTGCTCATCCATGATCATTTCTGATTTATTCACAATAAATAGTCTGTAAATAGAAATGAACTAGAAGTCTCAACTGATGCTTCCATAATGAAAATGTGTACATTTATATAAGAAGCAAAGGAGGCAAAGATTGAGATTACCCTTCTTCATAACCATATTCTTGTGTTTTATTTTGAATATTGTAAAATGGTTAAACTCATCCATAATGTCATTTGTGTGTGAGTGTACATGAGTGTATGTGTGTATGTGTGTGTGTGTGTGTGTGTGTGTGTGTATGTGTGTGAGAGAGAGAGAGAGAGAGAGAGAGAGAGAGAGAGAGAGAGAGAGAGAGTTCTCATGATGAGGATATTTAAAATCTATTTTCAATGATTTTAAAATAAAAAATACATTATGATGGGTTATGAGTGACAATTCTGGTACTTGGGTGATGTTGGCCTAGTTTTTAAAATGTTGACAGATTCTTGGCTCCAAGAATTTCTTTGACAAATATACATTACAAATTAAATTCAATGCCTTTTCAAAACATTAAATTATGTATGCACAGAGTCTAAAGACAAGTAATTCTACAAGACAGTTCAAAACTAAACAAAACTCTCCTCCAATGTTTTATTCCTGGAAGGAGCCATCTTATGCTCAGATGTTTCTTTCTTGGCATTTCTAGATCATTTGTTATTTTTTACCACATTGTCCTTTCTTCACCACGGCCTTAATCTTGCTTAAAGTATGGCTATTTGGGTACCATACTCTGAAACAAATCTCCAAAACTTACTCTTCCTTCTTTATTTCTAGC
Source organism: Peromyscus leucopus (assembly GCF_004664715.2). Classification (NCBI taxonomy): domain Eukaryota; kingdom Metazoa; phylum Chordata; class Mammalia; order Rodentia; family Cricetidae; genus Peromyscus; species Peromyscus leucopus. Next base: position 29,149,749 of record NC_051073.1, read on the forward strand.
AGTAATATTTCATTAAGTATGTGAAATACATTTGATTATCAAATTTCAAGGACACTAAAAATACACAAACTGCTTGAATAGCAAGTGGGAATTGTCATCAGAAACCTTCATAAGTGAAAATGTGAATGACATTTTGTAAAGGTTCTTACGTATAAGCTTATCTAAAAGGTTATTTATATAATCATAAAAGGAAATGTCTAAAGTAATACACCTATAGCACTACAATTTATATCATTGCATCATTATTGTATCAAATGTATAGTTCTTTTTTTATGTGTCTTGGATTGTGTTAATTTCGGTGCCTGGTAGTGTGGTGTTCACATGTTTCTACCACTCATGACACTGAAGTAGGAGACCCAAGTGCTAGAGTCCCAGACATGTTTTTTTCTTTGAAGAAAATTTTTTATTTATTTACATACCAATCAAAGATTCCCCCTCTTCTCTCCTCTCATCCCTTCAGTCTCCCCCTACAAACACATCCCCCATTCCCTCCTACAAGAAGGTAAGGCCTCTCATGGGGAGGTACATTTAAAAGAGGCAGGCCCAAGCCCTTCCCCCTGCCTCAAGGTTGTGGGAGGTGCCAGACCTGCTTCTGAAAGAAAATTATATAGTGGATGACTAGCACAAAAACTGACTCACTGTTAAATAAGAAATAAGTAAAAGTATACTCAGGACAACATCTTATTCCTTGTCTCAACTCTACTGTCCTAAAAAGGTACAAATACAGTTTTAGGTTTTTTGGTCAAGAATCTATACCCACTATATACCCTTCATTCACATAATTTTGCCATGATTGAATCATTTAGCTCCAGACTCATATAAACCATGTTCAGCAAGATGAAAATTTTTGTTTACTTTTGCTTAATTTGTATTACATGTGTATGTACAAGAGAGTGTATATTTATATGTCATGGGTGTTCAGGAGCCCACGGAGGTCTAAAGAGCATATTGGATGCCCTGGAATTGTAGCTACAGGATGTGTTAAGCCACTATATTGGTGACTGAAGGTAAATCCATATATCTCCAAGAGCAGTAAGTGCTCTTTACCTCTGTGCCATCTCACCAGCCCCAAAATGTAAGTAGTTTGTATTGTAATATTTCAGCAATCTCATTCAAATGGAGCAGAAAATAACTAGAGAAAGCAGTTTTGGGGTTTTTACTTTCAGTCAATAATATCTCTTCCTTATCTTTTTTCAGTCAACTTAATATATCTTTTGCAAAGATCATAACAACTACTTAGTGGCAAGGGAAACAAGAGGAAGAAGATGTTCCTGCATTTATTATTTCTTCTTCCATTTTTACCTGTATGAATTTTTTTCTATTATAAATGTATCTGTTCCAAACTATGAAAGTAGAAAAATTAAACACTTTAACTGATGACAGGTTCACAAGGTATGCCTGAGTAATTATGGATAAGAAAATATTTGGTTTTGGTGTATGTAAGATTAACTCCAAGTTTCAAGAACTGCTAACGGTGTACACATAATTTATATTAAAGATAACATTCATATTCTACACTAATAATTGACTAAAAATTACCAAAAAGAAAGATGTACTGTTTTGTTTGACAACCTGAAATGTATCAAGGATTTCCGTGGAAACATTTGATGCCACGGTATCCTTTTAGAATATAGAATAGTATGTGAGTATGTAGCATTTTATTAGAAGCAATACTGTAATATGTGTAATCTAATTTTGATGTTTATTAGAAATAATAGAGATTCACCAGTGAAGATTCATAAAGATCTCTGCACTTGTTGATTAATAAATTTACATAGTACCAGAATTTTGCTCAGTTGTCAAGATAGAAAATTAGTTCCTATGTAAATAATTTTTGTTTTAATATATGCTCACGATCCAATGCATGATAGAGTCAAGGAAGCAATTTTGTGTGAGGGTGAGTGTGTGTCTGTTTGTGCATTTTTTAACAGAAAAACATTGAATTAATTGTTATGTTCAGTGAAATATTTTCTTATTGTGTTTATGGTACAAATTCTTGATGGATTTCCAAGATTTAAAATTATTTTAAGCTTCCATGTTGTAACTAAAAGGTTTTGTGAAATATTGGAGATATTCAAAAGTTTTGAAACGATGCATAATTTGATATTAGTCTCTTTAATAAGTATGATTACCTGTGATATTATTTTCATTTCCTGTTTTTGAGACAAGGTATAATTCTGTGAGGGCAGAATATGTGCAAATTGGAAATTTTAATTCCACAGCCCCCGAATTCTAAGATGACTACATGTCTGGCTCAAAGATTTCAACTCATATCTTGCTAAAAGTTGACACATAGGGAGCTTTCTGGAGAAGGCATGAAAAGTTTTCACAGCAGTAAAGCTTATCATTTATTTAGAAGTAAAATATTTTCTTCTTAAAAGGTATGAAAACTCTAAAGTTATATTTTATTTCTAGTTCACAGCTTTTTATAAAATCATTCTCCTCATAAAGGAAATATCATAAAGGGAAAAATGCAATATCACAAGAAATAATTGTGAGACAAGACATATATGCTTAAGAGTTTAGTTAAATAATGCTTGAAATAAAAAAGAAGATAGCTAAACTTTACAAAATATTTGTGGTTATAATAATGACATATTTATGACAAAAATACAATGAACTTGAATTGGTATGTAATCAATGGGACTCAACACATCAACAGAGCAGTGATTTTTCAACTAAAATGATCTGTCACAAATCTAAATATGGAAGTTGCTACAAAAAACAGTAACATAAATGAGTTCTGTCAATCCACTTCATGAAAATATCTACTCAGTAGTACATGGAACTTTAAAAAACATGCTTAGACACTATTTGGATTTAAATTAATTTAAAAGGAACTTAAAAATTGATAGAAATGCATGTGCACATTCTATGAGAAGACTAGGATATTCCAAAATACCACTGGAAAAAATTTTTTCACGTTACATATTCCCAAAGAAGGTAAATAAATTTTAATTTAGCTTAAATTTTTGAAAGCGTGAATTACTGGGATTAAAGCATGGACCACAAGTAAAAATAGGATTTTTCCCCCCTCTAATCACTGTTAATGAATTCTGAAATTCCACAGAGAACAAAATGAAGAGCAATCTACAGGGAATGAACCCCAGGGAAATCAACTAGGACATCAGTAGCAGAATTGATGAGGGCAAGCTTGAGTTCGCTATCTGAACACAAAAAAGACCCAACCAGATCTCTGGCAGCTACTCTTTTATTTTCTGAAATTTTCATGGAGCTTAAATATGCTTGAATTAATCAAGTCCAAGTTTAGAAATATGCTGTACTGCTTCTTTAACAGAATAAAGTTAGAGAGTGTCTGAAAAGAGAAGGGAGCTTGCAAAGAAAATAACATTGTGGCTTTGTGACTTTTGTGACTACACAGGTCTGCGTATCCATGAATACTACAAAATTATAACAACAACATGATTCTCATAGCCACAAAGTACCATGTAACATAAATTATGAGTTTACCTAGATTGATGACATAGATACCAACACTGCTATTGACTATTCACATGCCTGGTTGTATGAGTACATGTTTTCTTTTACATGAATATAATCTGGACCGCTGTAGCAACTGAATCCTGATCTTTTCATTTCTTATCCCCAGAAGTCTAAATATATTCTCAAAGCTATGATAGAAATACAAAAAAAAAAAAAAAAAAAAAAAAACAAGTGGTAATATAAGAATACTATGTTACCACTGTTTGGTGAAGAAAGTGCCAATATAACTCCATCAAACTGAGTCTAAGAGACAAAGCAGATAGATACAGTGAAAGGCCATATTCTAGGCTAGTTTCTTTTGTAGTGCAGTGATAAAACGCTGACCAAAAGCAACATGGGAGAGAAAGTGTTTAGTTGGTTTACATTACTATAATCTGGACAGTCTAGGGTCTTACAGCAGGTACCAATGCTGTGGAGGAAAACTGCAGAGCATATTCTCATATAATAACTCAGAATCACCTGCTGAGAGCTCACACTCACCACAAGGTACTAGACCATGCTGCACCAATTAGCAATTAAGAAATACTCCTTTAATCCCACCACTTGGAAGGCAGAGAGAGGAAGATCTACGAGTTCCAGGCCAGCCTACTCTACAGAGCAAGTTCCAGGACATTCAGGACTATAAAGGGAAAATTTATCTTGACAATGCCCAAAAGAAAAATGCTCCACACAGATACCCCTATGCCCATCTTAAGGTAGCAATTTCTCAATTGATGTTCTGTCTTCCCAAAATAGTCTAGCTTGTCTCAAATTCACAGCTAACCAGCATAGGCCACAAAGGTAGGAGCCACTTATGCAATGAACATAAATATGCTGAGTCTAGAGAGTCTGACTAAACTAACACAAATGCAGTGTTATAAGTCAATAAAACTTTATTACTTACTCTGTTTTGAGTTTAGAAATACAGTATATGATTTTCTGTGCACAAACCTGTAGGTTCATAACTCTGATTTTTTCTCCAGGTCCTGATCATAGAATATGTTTCTCTATACTTTCTAACTTTCAGCATCTATTTGCATTTCTTTGTGGATTTTTCTTTAAGAAATGCACCATAGCAACATCTCTGCCAACTTGTTTTAGTGATTTCATGAAAGTATAATTTTAAAAATATTTAAAGAAAAGTTTCAAATTGCACCTGTCTTTTTCCTATCTATCTATCTATCTATTTATCTATAAATATATACTGATGCATCAGGAAAAAGGAAATGTTAACTAGTTTCAAAGATCAACATAGTAAGAAGAGAGGTCTTCTGTCACATAGGAAAATGATTTTACTATTACCCACATGGAAATGACTACAGAGCCCCTTTCCTTTTCATAATTTATAAAACCATTTTCATATAATATATTTTGATCATACTCTTTTCCCTTACTCAACTCTTCCCAGATCATTGGAACCTCACTATATATATATATATATATATATATATATAATATATATATATATATATACAAGAGCAACTGGTGGTGGCCCAAGTGTGTGTTCCAGGATAGCCAGGGCTTTAGAGAGAAACCCTGTCTCAAAAAAAAAAAAAAAAAAAAAAAGGAAAAGAACAACAACAAAAACCTGATAATACAGCACACAGGTACATGAATCCATTTGTGTTGGCCTCATGGGCTTGATCCTTTCTCTAAAGAGTAATTGGCATTAAAGTGACATGCCGTTGAGTAGAACTGATTTTCACTTTCTCAACAGTTATCAGGAGCAAATGAGCTTATTGGTTAGGGATAGAACTCTGTGTAGATATATGCTGTGGGATGTTCTGTATGTCCAGTGGGAGCCCTTCTTGGGTTCTTTGTGGCATTACCCAGCAGGTCCGCATAGAGGATGATTAGGACCATGGGCCTGAGTGCAGGTGTCTGAGATGGTCTGCACTTGGCTGTGCTGGGGGATGGTCTGTATGTCAAGTTGCTCTGATTGGTCAATAAATAAAATCTGATTGGTCGTGGCTAGGCAGGATGTATAGGCGGGACTAACAGAGAGGAGATATAAAAGAACAGGAAGGCAAGAGACACTGCAGCCGCCGCCATGACCAGCAGCATGTGAAGATGCCGGTAAGCCACCAGCCACGTGGCAAGGTATAGATTTATGGAAATGGACTAATTTAAGTTATAAGCACAGTTAGCAAGAAGCCTGCCACGGCCATATAGTTTGGTTGGGTCTGAGCGGCTGTGGGACTGGCGGGTGACAAAGATTTGTCCTGACTGTGGGCAAGGCAGGAAAACTCTAGCAACAGATGTAACCAACTGTCTTATTAAATAAGAAACACAGAACCAATGCAAAGAATAAAGAGCCTTACCGCCTGCTGCAGCTAGCCTCTTAAGCCAAGAGACCTCTTTGAAAGGGACCTACTTCCTGTCTGTTTGTCTTCATATAGACTTTCTGTTCTGCCTTCTCATTGGTTGTAAACCCAAACACATGACTGCCTCCTCACTGCCTGTATGTAGAGCCCTCCAGGTCTTCTATGGTATTGAGATTAAAGGCATGTGTCTCCAATGTTGACAGTATCCTTGAACACACAGAGATCTACCTAGCTCTGCCTACCAAGTGCTGGGATTAAAGGTGTGCACCACCACTGCCACGCTCTTGCTATGGCTCTAATAGCTCTGACCACTGGGCAACTTGATTTATTATCATACAATTAAAGTCACATTTCAGTACAAATAAAATACCACCATAACTCTGTGTCCTCTTTTCTTTCTCCATGCTGGGAAAGTGTTTGCTTTTAACTTCTGCAGGTCTTATACCTGCTGTCACTCTCTCTGAGTTCATATGTGTGTCTTTCATGGTCTATCTGGAAGGTGTTGATAATTTAGAGTCACCCACAATCTCTGACTCTTACAATATTTCGACCTCTTCTTTTTAATGTGATCTGTGAAGTATTTCATAATATCTTACCACAATTTAATGAAGTATATAATGATCTTTTATTTCTCCACTGAATTTCTAAAACTTGACCCCAATATTGAAACTAGTCATATATTTTCACATATAAAATTTACCCAATTATATTCAGCAATATTGTAATAAGTCATCTGACTATTCACAATATTATCAAAACTGATAAATGAAGGTATTCTTATAACTTGCCTAATTAAAGAGTAAATAAAATAGCCATTTATATTCACGTATATTTACCCGAATGTCATGATTTTACTTATTTTAAAAAGTACTGTTGTTATATAAAGGCAACTTCTTAAAAGTTCCTAGGTATGCATAGAGTAGAAATTTAAGAATTTGGTTTCTTATTCATTATATTTTTATACATAGAACTTTTCTTTCTTTAACAGTGTGGAATTTCTTACTATTTTCCAAAACAAACATAAAATGATCCACATACAAATACTGAAACATGACAGAAAATATGGATTTGCATAGTAGTATGTAATAAATTCTAATTTCAAACATTATTCTATCATCCACTGTGTGTGTGTGTATACTTCATTTTGTTATTGTATTTTGTCTACATTGAGTAGTAGACAAAATACAATAACAAATGAAGTCATTCCTGCCATAAAGCTTATAGAATATCTCCTTCTAAATAATGGACATAATCCCTTTCTCTCTCTCTCTCTCTCTCTCTCTCTCTCTCTCTCTCTCTCTCTCTCTCTCTCTCTTTTCAAGACAAGGTTTCTCTGTGTAGCTTTGGATCCTGTCCTGAAACTCACTCTGTAGCTCAGGCTGGCCTTGAACTCACAGAGATCTGCCTGCCTCTGCCTCCTAAGTGCTAGGATTAAAGGCGTGCACGGCCACCGCCTGGCTTGTCTCCATTTTTACTCAATGTCCATGAGACTGAGTTCTGTGTGTGATACATGTATGAATGTATACAAATGAGTTTTAAATAGTTATGTTTCCCTCTAACAGTCTCAATTATAAATATTGAAGTTTATTTGATTTGTTTCATACAAATTTTATATAAAGCATTGTTACATTTTTCATGCAAAATATACAATACTTTTAGGTTTGTTTTAATTATATGAATGTTATTTATAGATGTATATAAGTTTCCATAGGAGTTTATGTGTACATGTGTGTGTACAGTGTGAGCACCTCTATACACAAAGGACAGAAGGAAGTGTTATATCCTTTTAAGAAGGAGGAAAAGGACAGGCATGCGTGGCATATCTAACCTGTTTAATGGGTCTGTGGATCTGAAGTCTGTTCCTCATCATCGCATAATGATCTCTCTAGTTAGCCTCATGAATAAATATATTTACTCGGCAGCATATGCGTTTATGCTTACTAGGCTTCTCAATTATCATTTGTAAGTTAGAAATGTTTGATAGGTAGAATAAACATGAAAAGACATGTTTAGCTGAAAAGACCATTTAAAAAATACTCAAATCATTATATACAACCCTCAGGTAAATCATTATTTTTGAGCTCCTTGATTTTAAAAGCTCGAGTTGTCTTACTCTGTAGCCCAAGGTTACTTTGCTATACTTGTAATGCCTTTATTTTGTCATGAAATTATCTGTAGAAATTATGTTATCATAGACTGCCCTCTGTATCTGACCATCTCTGTTAATAAAATAATCAAAATTGTGTCAATATTGCACAACATATTTTGTGTTTCACACTCTGAGAATTCTTGAATGTGGACTCACACCAGTTCTAACATGCTATACATATCAAATTAATGGCTTCTTATAGTCTCTTAGTTTACGTGGCTATATTGCTAAGATATATAATTCAGATGCTAAGAATCCAAACTATTGTCTATTGAACACCAAATGACAAATAGTTTCCTGCTATTCCCTATCATTAGAATAAACTGCCTTTTGTTTGGTGAACCATAGTCTCTGATGCTAGCCTTCAGGTTTTATGTTTAAGACTATTATTTTGACATAATCCATCCTACAACTGAAATCAATTGACAATATCATTTCTGTCCATATCAGAGATGTTTCACCTGATAAGAATAGGTATAACTAATAAGTATAATAATAGATCTTATTGATTTCTATGATTGAATAAAAGAGAGACTACTTTCCTTCTCATGTTGCTTGCATAGCACCTTTCACATCTATGAAACCTAGCCAGAAGGGAGGACACTTCCAGAACAATACTAGCTTGACTAACCAACTATGTTTTATGATTTAAATACATTGAGTCTTCTGCAATGGTATCTTACTGTCAAGTTCTAAAAGGTAACCAATAGTACTATGAATGGCCTGTGATGTTTGTATAAGAGTCTGAGAATTGCTGAAGAAGATCCCAGACTCAAATAATATGTAAAATAGTGTTTATTCTGCAGAAACAACCAGCTTGTGGGGTCTACCACTTGTACAAAATGGCAACCAGGAGAGGAGCATGCAGGCTCCTTTTAAGCATAGCTAGTGGAACTCCAGGAACAGTTAGGTCATCTCAAACATGATTGGTTAAGCAAGCAGCAGTAACATTAGCATAATTTTGTTTGGCTGGGGTTTTAGTTTTTCCTTCTTTGGACATGCCTGGGCAAGTCTGAGCATGTTTCACAGGGATTATAAGAACTGTCATTTTTGGTCATTGCCTTGGGGTACTGTGGCGGCTGGCTCAGGCCTTGTACTGTGTTTTTTCTCTCCTCCTTGCTGACAGAGGTGTGTTGATAATTAACGGCCCTTTGTTTGAAATAAACCTTGTTTACTGAAACTTAGATCTGACTGCAAAATGGAGGAAGTTCAGACCTCTCAGTTTAGAAGTTTATGGGAACTTGCTGGCCAAGAACTCTAAAAGTCATAACCTATATCTAGCACTGGTCTTTTATTCTTTAGCTTGTGGTAGGCAAATTGATGTCCTATTACACACTAACCACATTTTAAATATGAAAATATTATATATGCATGCATATTACATATTTATTGTATATTACATATATAAGAAGTTTCTACATTAGTAGATAGGTTTCAGTATGATTGTGTTCAAAAGGTCTTTTACATTATTTTTCCTGTTCTACATTCCATTCTCTATCTCATACTCCAATTTAACCTTCCTGTTCCATTAATCCCTTTTAAAAGGTTTTTATTACATTGTGTTCTATTTTTCTCAGCTGATGTCGCATGCCCAATGCCCCTTTTACATTTTCTCTGAGCTGTATGGTCATCATGAAATTCACCATAGTCCTAATAAATTAGGATGGCAATAAATTACCTGACCACTTTTCCAGACCTGAAATACAATGAATTACAAGCCAATCTTCACAACATTTTATGATTGGATAGATAGATCACATAAATAAGCAGAGTGAAAATAAGTCTGAAGTGAAGGAAAGATTAATAATACAGCTTTTTCTGTATTATTATTTGTGTACCTGAAAAATACCATGCCAAAAGGTGTAAAAAATGCAGAAATAAAATCTCATATATAATCAAATAATCCTTATCTTCAAAGTATTCACTGTGAAAAGTAGGACAAGTAAGTCAATACATAATTTACTAGCTAAAAATATAAGTACTTCAACTTTCAGATATAATCAGGACTATATTTATAAATATGTTTTCACATTTTAATACATTAAAGCAGGTTTTATAGCTTTAATATGTATATGCTGAAGTACCTCCCATTGAAAAAATCTAGAACAGTTAAGTATAAGAAATACTATTTTTATGAAAATTTGCCCATGTATACTCCTCTGAACATAGTATTATAAACCTCCATGGTAAGTAAGGTTTACAATTTCTACAACAGCATTTCTGGTAATGTAGACTTTCACATATATATTGATAGCAAAGAAGGCAGGAGAGAAGGATAGATGGAATGAGGGAAAGAAGGAAGGAAGGAAGGAAGGAAGGAAGGAAGGAAGGAAGGAAGGAAGGAGGGAAAGAGGAAGGGAGGGAGGAAGGAAAGAAGGAAGAGGAGGAGAAAGTAAATTATAGAGTAAGGAGAGAGAAGAGAGGAAGGCTCCTTCAATGAATTAAAATATTCATGAGCCGGGCGTTGGTGGCGCACGCCTTTAATCCCAGCACTCGGGAGGCAGAGCCAGGCGGATCTCTGTGAGTTCGAGGCCAGCCTGGGCTACCAAGTGAGCTCCAGGAAAGGCGCAAAGCTACACAGAGAAACCCTGTCTCGAAAAACCAAAAATAAAATAAAATAAAATAAAATAAAATAAAATAAAATAAAATAAAATAAAAAAATAAAATATTCATGATATAGGCTGAGAAAAAAGTAAATAGTTGTGGAAAACGATATTATTTTTTCTTACAAGACCGATTAACCATTAAATCTGTTTACATAAAGAACATCAGTATTAATCTCAGCAATATGAAACATATAAGAATGGCTAGACTACAGACTATAGACAAATTTCTAAAGAGTCTTATTAAATAAAAAACACAGAGCCAAATACAGGGGTGAATGAAAGCCTTAGAGATCAGAGAAATAGGAATAGCCACCAGCTAACCTTAGCTTACCATGCTACTGTAGCTTCCCAAGAGAATCATTTTCTTCCTGTCTAACCTGAGCTTTTATTGCCTTGTTGTTTTGTCTTCTCATTATCTCTTAGCCCAGCTACCTCACTTCCTTGTCACTGCCTGTCTGAACAGACCTCCAGGTCTCTATGGTTGGTACTGGGATTAAAGGTATGTGTCACCACACTTGGCTGTGTCCTAGAAAACACAAAGGCTCTGCCTGCCATGTGATTGGATTAAGGGCGTGTGCTACCACGGCCTGACTTTTGTATATGGCTGGTTATGTCCTCTGATCTCCAGGCAAACTTTATTTATTAACATACAAATAAAATATCACCACATTTCCTCCCTTTTCCTAATAAAAATAAGAAAAAAATGTTATAACTAATATAAGAAAAACTATATACAATATATACAAGCAATAAATACGTCAACAACGTCTAGTCCATTTGCATTTTACAAACTCAGAGAAAATATTCCGTTATCTATCCTATTTTGGTAAGTCCAAAATGTACCTGATTTACTTTCTATCCTAACTTATATTACTAACAGAGAACTATCTTATAATGTCTTTCAATTTTATACACTTAACACCTCTTAGTGAGTTTCTTTTCTGAATTTTTTAACAAAGAAAACTATAACTATAACTATCTAATCTTCAACTTCCTCAGAGACCCAAGAAGGAAATAATATGACCTAGTAAAACAGGAAGTGCAAGCAAGTTGTTCATTTCATTATAGAATTGTGGTTGAAGAGTGAGCAACAGTTAAGGATGATCACTGGATACTGGATCATACTTAAAAGTAATTAGTTATGATATTTTATTGTATGGTATGGTAAGGTGACTATAGATAAAATACTGCATAGTATATTTTGAAATGCTATGAAGGATTTTAAATGATTCACTACAAAGGAACATTAGATATTTAGTGGGGGTAAGTAACTTGAATCATATTTGATAGTTCACCCATGCTTTTATCTAAAGCAAAGGTAAACAAGACCTTTTTCCAGTACAATAGTACTTTGGCATCACTGTTTTGTGCATGAGGCTAGTAATCTGTGTTCCTTTTCCAAACTAATCAAAATTATTCTGAGTCCTTGGATGATACTTGTATTTTAATTTTTAAAAGAGTTTTATTTATTGTATTTATACTTATTATTATTTTATAATTACGTGTTCATGTGTATCTTTGGGTTGGTATGTGCATGTGAATGCACATGCTTGAAGAGATCAGAATCATCTGGACCCCTGGAAAGGGAACAACATGTGCTAATGAGACATTCCACTTAGGTCCTGTACAAGAACAGTCTCCATGATTCAGAATATCTACCTCTGTGGTTGATATACTGTGCACCCCAATAAACTTATTTGGGAGTCAGAGAACAGAACAGCCACTATATTAAACATAGGTTTAGGCAGTGCTAGCACACACCTTTAATCCTAACATTCAGTAAGCAGAAATCTGTCTGGATCTCTTTGAATTCAAGGCCACACTGAGAACAAATCCAGGTGTGGTGGCACATGCCTTTAATTCCAGCACTTGAGATGTCATGTCTTGCTTGGGAAAGACACATGCCTTTAATCCCAGGAAGTGATGGCAGGAAGCAGAAAGGTATATAAGGCATGAGGAGCAGGGACTAGTGGTTTTTTCGTCTTTGAGGCTTTTAGCAGCAGTTCAGCTGAGATCCATTTGAATTCAATCAAATCAGAGGTTTCCAGTCCGAGGAACCAGGATCAGCTGAGAAATTGGCAAAGTGAGGTTAGCTGTGGCTTGTTCTGCTTCTCTGATCTTTCAGAATTTACCCCAATATCTGCCTGTGGGTTTGTTTTTATTAACAGGAGCTTTTAGATTCATGTTATATACCTCTTCACCCCAAGATGTTATTTTTACTTTAAATTGTGCTCTTCAAAGCCAATTTTATCATGTATTTTTATCAAATTATGTTAATATTTTAGGTTATCAGCATCAATGATAAATTCTGGACTGAAATCACAATTATAGGATATTAAAATATATTTTCTCAGACCCCACATTTGAATCCAGTACCAACTCATTTTATTTATAAAATTATTTTGTTAGGTATGACTGTGTGTCTGTGTGTGAGCAAATGCAGGTCAGTGAAGAGAACTGTGAAATTCAGGGAAAGGTGTTGGATCCCCTGGTTCTGAAGTTCCTGGTAACTGTGAACCACTGGACATAAGTGCTGGGAACTGAACTCATGTACACTGTACGATCAAAACACATTCTAAATACTGAGCCATGTCTAGCAATTTTTTTTAATTGTCTCAATTGTCACTTCCATTGACATCTGGCAGACTTCCTTTAAATTGACATCCTGTATCTACAAAGCTATTAGTAGCTGATTTTAACATTTTATAATAGGGAATTATTGTTTCACATCATTTTGAAGCAGATAAACATGACAGCTCAAAAACATCTTTTAAGAATACCTGCTACTGTTTTCAAATTTCCATAACTTTCAACAGTGTGAATAGCCTCTCAGTGGAAGCTGATGTTATGATGCCCTGTCTCCATAGTCGACTTAGACTAATGATATGAGAGAGAACAAAGAATGTAGGACCTGCTGGAGAGCATTAAGTCACATTGGAGTAAAATTGAAAAGTCCCAAATAAGAAAACTTATATCAGAAATTTGAAAATTTCTTCCAAAATATCTGAATTTCCTTTCATTTATTTAAAGGTATTTCAAAACAATTTTTAGGTTTTTATGGAAAAGCTATGTCTGTAGCCAAATGTATATACTGGATCATACTTTTCATTATGAAGAATGGTCAATTTCTTTAACTATAGTTGTAGTTATTTTAATTAACTAGCTAATTAATTAATTTGTTTATTTTGTTTCTCAAAGACAGGGTTTTTCTTTGTAACAGTTTTAGTTGTCCTGGAACTCACTTTATAGACCAGGCTGGCCTTGAACTCTCAGAGATCCACCAGCCTCAGCCTCCAAAGTGCTGGGATTAAAGGAGTGTGCCAACACCACCCAGCACATTTCTAGGTTTTAAAGCCAATACTTTTTATATACATTTTGAAGCATCTCAAAGAAACGGCTCACTTTACAGAATATACTTGCTGCCAGTGAAAAATTAGTAATTTAGAGTGGAGTTTCTGTTTAAAGGAATGTTTGTAAAATCACTCTAATCTTAAAGTAATAGTCCTAAATCATTGTCCGTTCCCATTGACTTTACTAAGCAGTCTGCTGTATTATCTCTTATTTTCCTATTTCACTTATGTTTTTTATCAACACATTATATTATATGCTTATATTCTGAATACCGTCAGTAAAACCTATCTTCAATGAAGGAGGAAATGTTATATTCACTAGGCCTCTCACAGTACCCAGAAATATAGAATTATCTCGATAAAGAAATAATTCTATTAGTGAAATTTCGTGTGCACAAAATAATGTTTACAAACTCAACTACTTAGCCATTATTTCAGAATACATTCTACTATTTTAAACATGGCAGATAGGGCTGAAGCGATGATGTAGTGGTTAAGAGCCCTTTCTGTTCTTATGAAACACCCAAGTTAATTTGCCAACACCCAGTTGGTACCTTGCAACTGACTGTAACTTCTGGTCTGGGGTATTCAACACCCTCTTCTGAACTTCATGGCTACCAGGCAAGAAGTATGAGAACACACATACATGCAAGCAAATACTCATACACATAAGATAAATATATTTTAAGAAATTGTACAAGTCTCGAATTGTGAGTAAAAGGAAATACAAATTGCCATGACAGGGAAGTGTCTCAAACATGATCAAACAGGGTGGGTGAGAGTGGATAGCAGTGATCGATTTCTCAACTCCAGATGTTCCCAATGACCCACACTCAAGTATGTAAACTAAATTGACTGTGATAATTTGAACAGGTGTGGATGCAATTCACACATCATTTGCATACACCCATGCTACCCAACCCCCAGCAGTGCCTTCACGTTTACTTCTCAAGAGAGAATGTACCATTGCTTTGTCTGTTGTAGTTATTTATGAAGAAGAAGAGAAGGTTTGTTTTCTATTCAGAATTAATTTTGTGTGGAAGAGCAGTTCTTTTGCTTATAGATAAGCCCTAGGGAAGCACTAAAGGAACTAAGCACTAAGGGAAATAAACTAACAGATTATTTACTGAGAAGGCTTGGAATGTGTGTGGTTAAAAATCTGGTGCCCTGTACCCAATCTGTGTGTCCAACACCACACTCAACTCTTCCCTAGACACCTATTGTGAGAATGACAATCTATACAACCTATCTTTATGGAAGGTGTCACATGTACTTTATAAAGAGTTTCAATGTAGTCACATCTTTAGCTTTATTGCACACATGAGACTAAGTTAATTGTTACCAGGAATATTTTTCGAGATTGTGCTGTATTTAAATATGCCTACCAGAAATTATTCGAGTCAGACTCTCAAAGACTGAACCAATATAGGCTACTGACTATTGGCCATGGTGGGTCTGGAGACCACTGTACTTTGGTCTATCCTATTTTTCACTTATTGTCATTTATTAATTACTTGGTTTTTGAATCTTATCCATCAACAGGAAAGTTAAGAAAAAGGACATGATACAAAAAGCTGTGGTAGTATTGTGTTCCCCAAAATATCGTGCACGCTAATAAACTTATCTGGGGTCAGAGAAGAGAATAGCCACATTATTAAACATAGAGGATAGGCAGTGGTAGTACTCAAGCCTTTTATCATAACATTCCAGAGGCAGAAATCCCTCTGGATCTCTGTGAGTTCAAGGCCACATTGGAAACAGCCAGGCATGGTGACTCACGCCTTTAATCCCAGAAAGTGAGCCTTTAATCCCAGGGAGTGATGGTAGAAAGCAGAAAGGTATATAAGACGTGAAAACCAGAAACTAGCACCTCAGGCTAGTTAAGGATTCAGGCTTTTGAGCAGCACAGTTTAGCTGAGATTCATTCTGAATGAGGACTCAGAAGCTTCCTTTCTGAGGAAACAGGATCAGCTGAGGAACTGGAGAGGTGAAGTAGCTGTGGCTTGTTCTGCTTCCCTGATCTTCCAGCATTCACCCCAATACCTGGCTTCAGGTCTGATTTTATTAATAAGACCTTCTAAGATTCCTGCTACAAAAAGACTTCATGACCATGATTATATTTTTGTGTAAATTTTTGAATAAAAAAAAGTTTGCTCTCTTAAACAATGACATTATATACTATTAGTTTCTCAGAAAATATTCTGCCAGCAAGGACAAATGTCAAAATAGTGTGAATATATAAATATGTGTTTTCTTATGTGACTGGCTTGAGTAATATTCACTGGAAAAGACTATGGCTTAGGATCATTGCAGGTGACTTATTCTGGATGTTGCCCTAAAAATAAAAAAACTAAGATATCCAATTCCATGAGAATGGTGTTGACAATATCGAGATTAATATTAAATATCACATTTGGCAAGAGTTTTCTTTGCTCTGAGACAAGTACAGGATGAGACATTATTCATATGTTCTGATTGATAATAAACCAAACAAGATGATTTCCTTGGAGCATCATATGTTGTCCTTGGAGGCTAAGTGATGGATTTTGGACAGATCAGTATTTACATATCAACAAAATATTAAGTGAATGATGTTAATGTCCAGAACACAAATAATTTAGCAATGTGAATCTATGATAATTCTTAACTAGAATAAAGCTGTCTGTGGAAATTTGTTTCTACTTGTTTCTGTTTAAATATGGAAGAAAGTATATAGAATATTTACCAAATATGTTAGTCCTGACAAGTTATGAAACCAATTGTTTTGGTAGGTTCTATATCCACTTAACACAAACCTACATATATCTGGGGCAAAGGAATTTGAGAAAATTTCTCCATAAAATTGACCTATATGACCCTCTACTGAATGGATCAGGCTCTACTGATTCCCATGGGAGGCCTTACCTTCTTGTAGGAAGTAATGGGGGTGGGTTGGGGGGAGAGGTTGGAGGGTAGGAGGAGGGAAGGGGGAAAATCAGTGATGTTGGTATATAAAATGAATAAAAAATTCTTAATTAAAAAAAGGAAATGTGGAAAAATAAATAAACAAGGCACCACCTGTCAAAAAAAGATTGACCTGTAGGCAATTCCATAGGACATTTTGTTGATTGGTGGTTAATGTGGAAGGACACACAGTGTATACTATGCTATTGTGGAAAGATGATCTTGGATTGTATATGAAAATGGGATGAGTAAGCTATGAGGAGCAAGCCTGTAGTCACTCTTCCTCCCTTGCTTCTGCTTCAGTGCCTGCCTACAGATTCCTGCCTTGAATTTCTGTTCTGATCTCCCTCAGTGTTGGAATGTGAACTGAGAACTGTAAACTGAACTAAACTTTTCCTCCCTGAGTTGTTTTATTCCTCATGTTTTATCACAGCAAGAGGAACCCCAAATAAGACAGAACCAGGTTTGTGAGATCTTGCTGTGACAATCTGATCATGTTTTGAGAAAGACTGTGAAAGAGCTTTGACACTTTAGGCTAGTGATAAGTTTTCTGCCCCCAGATAATAAGTTTCTCTCCAGACTCTGTAAGCCAGAGCAAGCCAAATTAAAAAAAAAGAAAGAAAGAAAAAAAAAGAAAAAAGAAAAGAAAAGAAAAAGTACAGCAACAGGTTTATTGAGCAAAGCAACTCCCATGTAAATTTACTGGTCTCAGAGATCAAGGCCAGAGAAGTCACATGACCCACTACCAAGCCAAGACTAGAAAGTTTTATAGTTTGTGGAGGATGGATGATGACATGTATGCCACAAGCTAGGTTTGTACCTAAGTATGGTCAAAAGCTGAACACTTAGGCAGGGGCCTGTGCAACTGGTGGTATCAGGGGAGGAAGTTACAATACAGCTGAGCACTTAAGCAGGAATTTGTGTGGCTGGTGGTATCAAGGGAGAAAGTTGTAATAGTCACCAATAATGCAGGATGGGGCTTTTGGTGCCTTTGTTAGGAGACTCTATGAATGGGTGGAATTTGGAGAGAGACAAGAATGGGGCTTCACAGGGTGAGCCTGACACTCCAACTGAACAGCTAGAATAGCTGTTTGGTGTTCAGAACTTTGGAGACCTTAGAAGATAATGCTTAGATCAATGGAGACAATGGAGGCCTGACTTTGGAAGTTTCAAAGGTAAAATAGAAAATCCCTTAATGATTCTATTGGAGATATGTGATGTTTTGAATTAAGAACCTGTGTGTCTAGTCAGCTGCAGCTGCAGAAACTGATGTGAATAGCCAGGGAACAGCACCACTGAAGTAAAACCTTTGCTTTATCATACTAGTTGACGCTCCCCAAGTGGGGCTAAGAAATTAGCAGCTATTTTAAAGAGACTAGTATTATTGATATGAAATCTTTTCAGAGAATTTCCTCAGGATCAACCCATATGGCTGTGTTCTAGAGGAGGCCAATCCTGTATCTCAGGCTGGAAGCTGAATTTGTTAAACTGTAAGGGTTACCAAGTTTGAATTGATTTTGAAGACATGGTGGGTTTGTGTACAAC